>NW_026947513.1:23095000-23695000 GCF_034190915.1 Cavia porcellus | reverse complement strand
TCTGGGTGTGCATAAGCTTTCTACTGCTGCTGTTGCTGTATTCAACTGTCGTAAATTTAATGGCACAAAATTCAAATTTATCTTCCAGTTATTCAGTTTTGATCTCCAACACAGGTCTCACCAGGCTCAGGTCAAGGTATTAGTAGGGCGGCTTTCCTTCTGGTATACTCTGGGATAAGATCCATTTCCTAGCTTTCCCCGCCCAGCTTGTAGAAGGCAGCCCACATTCATTTACTGACTCTGTCTCTCTCATTCACTTTTAAAACAGCACTGGCAGGCTGAGGTCCTTTTCACAGACTACAATTGGGAGCGTCTTTTTCCATCATTTTCAAGTTTTAAGACCCTTGGGATGAAACTGACCCACATAGCATAGTATCCCTGTTTGAAGGTAAATTGATTTGCAATATTACTTCCACCTAAAACTGTAATTCTCGCTTTTTATATTGTATTTATGTTCATAAGTTTGTGGGCTGGGGATTTAGCTCAGAGGCATAAGCACCTGCCTTCCAAACAGACAGTTGTGAGTTCGATCCCTGGTACCGGAAAAACAAAAATCATAAGTTTCAGGAATAAAACAGGGGTATATTTGCAGGGCTCATATTCTACATAATACAGGATGATTTGATGTATGTATGTGGGTGTTTCATGTTACTTCTTATGTTTACTTTCATTATTTTGAGATGTTTTCCTTTAGGACATTTGTCATGGAAATTTCTTTATGATTTCTCCCTAAAACATTATCTTAAGTATTACTAAGAAATTAATTTTAGCAAAAATAATACAATCTGAACACCAGAAGCTTGTTATATAATTCACTGTTTATGAAATGGAAGTAGTGTTCCAAAGTAAATACTCAAAATAGACATCTTTAATGTTCTATGCTCAGAAGCCAGAACAGTGAAGTTTAGAATTAACACAGGCCTCCTTTACCATGTGATTAGCTGTCTTTACAGATTATTTTCAAGCACATGGACCACTTTTATTGCTGTATTTCCATTTTCTATTATACCCATATTTAGAACAATTGATTAGTTTACTATTTTTCTTAATGCATTTTATCAGAGGGATCACGTTTTTAGCTGGCGATGTCACTGTGATACCCAGTCGGTAAAATGGCCTTCAGTCAGGTTTTGACTCTCTTAGAATTCGTATCTTTGGGTAATGTTCTCCCATAATGAAGAGGATATATACTGATGATGGTGTGACAATAAAAAATGGTAGAAACAACAGTATGACCTTTAGGTACTAAGTTATGAAACCATTTTCAGCCTCTGTTGCTTCCTGGACACTGTATATTTTTCTCAGTTTGCTAGTTGTAGGAAGGTAGCTACCACAATCCATGGACACTCAGATGTCCACATACACATGTTGAATAACTAAGAACCTCCAGTCAAAATACATCAAAGAACTGCAGGCTCCTGGTTACTGCTATGTGAGGGAGCCTTCTTGTTAGCAAATACTCCAATCTCAGTCATATTTTAGGTGATGCAGTCCAGCTGACAGAGAATGTCAACTTGTCAGATAGTGTCAACTAAGAACACTCAGGTAAGAGACACCAAGACTTCTGACCACTGGACTCTGAAGAGTAGTAAGTGACTGTAGTTTTATGCTACTATTAATCGATAACTAAAATAGTCACTGTGTTTATAGCCACTGATTTTGTAATTCTATCTTAATAACAGGGATGACAAAAGCAATAAAGAGAAGATCAAAAGATGCAAGAGTGGCTTAATTAGTGTCCTTTTATTTTAGCTCTCATTAATTCTTTTATTCTAGTTAAATGTATTTCAAAGATAATAGAAAAAGAACTAGAACCAAACAGTCAAAATACTAATTGGCTTGACATCTAAATTCCTTTTTGATCACTTGCCCTCCATGTAGCTCTTGATGCTACCAAGCCGATAGCAACCCATAGAACATGTTTTCATTCTCACTACAGTTCTCACAGGTCAGAATATCCAGTTAACATGACCTGTTTGCAGCACAACTCACTGGCAAGCTGGACTTTCCATTTTCTTTGTGTTATTACTCTGATACCAGTTTTGGTTTTGTACCTTCTTTAAATATAAATACTGTCCTACATTTCTCTGGGATTCAGATGGGCTTTGTCATATTTCATATTCTGTTGATCTATCATTGTTAAATGTTCAAGTTATTTTGGAGCATGAAGACACAATTCACACTTGTACCTTTATTGATAATAAAGATCTTTGCATAACAATATTTTCCTATGATTTTTCCTACTAACATTTATGTATATTATATTCTAGTCCTGAGATTCTTCCTCAAATGCTGATGAGCATATGGGGAAACTGCCATGTTGAGCAATAGTAATTAGTTAACCAAGGTTTCTCCTAATCAATTTATTTAGTACAATTTAGTACGACCCAAATACCAAGTTGATAATCTTCAAATTGTATCTTCTGGCACAGTGAGTAACTGCCAGTGAAGTTGAGAACCACTGTTTCAAATTTCATCATCCTCTTATATGAGTTCCAAACTCATATAAATATAAATTTGTAGTGATTTATTATAATTAATTTATTTTAATTTTTCAGAAAAAGCACAATACATATGGATTTGTCAATAATGTTGTTTGTAAGAAGCCTAATTATGTTATAGGGAGACTTTAAGGTATGGAGAAGAGGAGTGAGGAAATTTAGAAACAAACAACAACAGCAAAAATCTTTTAGCATGCTTACTGGCTGTATAAAGAAATTTAAATATAGGCTGTAATGCAATCTTCAAAGTCAAAAATTCATTGGTCGCAAGTTTTGTACCTTAGGGACCTTTGATCTGAATCCCATTTCCCATCTTGCAAACTGAATGTGTATAAGGTTGATTCATTATTTTCTGACATTTTGCTTCCTAGTGAGCAGGTGGAACTCTAAAATGGCATATAAAAGCATTTTCTAATGGTGCTTTTGACACCTAAGAGGCAATCTATTTTTTTCAATGACTCATTTGCATGCAGAATTTCAGGTTTGAAACTTAGAATTGAAGATTTCATTAAAGAAAAAAAATAACCTTACTACTTGAATAGGTTTTGATAATTTTAAATATCTGGTTGGTATATATGAAAATTGTTACCAGGAGGATTAGTAGATATTCATAAATAAGTATGACAGCTGATTCAAAATTTTGGAAGGCACTTCTGTTGCCTGAAAGCATGTTTATTACTTTATAGTGAAAATGCTGAGTTTATTTCATAAACTTCTCCAGATGTCACAGAAAGGAATATGAAATATAAGGCAAAACATGCTCGATTGAATAGCAAAATAAATTCTATTTAATATCATTAATAAAAACTTCACTTAGAAATAAGCTAGGTGTCATACCTGGGCATTGGTAACCAGATCTGTTTAAAGATTATTCATCTGTCTAGGAAAATGTGTTTTTTTTTTTTTATTTGACCATTAACTCTTGATGAAAACCTATATGGAATCAATTGCTGTATGCATAGTTTTTTCTTACAGTTATAAAAAATATTTTTGATAGAAATAATACATTGAAAGTTATGGTTATATTTTCATTGCTTTATAAACTTATTTTTATATTTACTCTAAAACTTTATTGTCATATTTTATTTTCTATTGTTTATAAATTCCTAAGGTCCACAAATATAATTTGAATCAGTTTTAGCACCTCAATGGGTTCTTCATGAATAATTTAAATACATTTTTGAAAATTATGTTAAATAAATGAAATATTGTTACTAAAAATTAATAGACATTCTTCAAATTGTGCCGTCCTTATATAGCCAGTAATTTATGTAGTGAGTTCTTCATCCATAGGATCAACTAACCACAGATTAAAAAAATTTGGGAGCCAAAGTTTCACCTATACTCAATGTACATATTTCCTCTATATTTTTTCATAAACAACACAATATAACAATTATTCATATAGCATTTTCACTGAACTAAGTTATATTAGTAATCTGGAGATGATTTAAAATATGTGGGAATATTAAATAGGTTAAATGCAAATACTATTACATTTTATAAAAAGAATTTTGATATCTTTTCCCTTTGAGTATTAAGGGAGAAATAAATAAATAAGAATTTGTTTCTAAATATTTTGAGGATTACAATTGTCTTTTTCAATCATATGTTAGCAGTCAATTTGCTTAAACATGATTCAGCTCTTCTGAATTTATTTTAACATGAGTATTTCTTTAAACATGAGAATACTTACTAAACATTTCATATGATATGTAGTTCTATAACATTAGTAATGTAAATTGCCTAGGATATGTTTCAAATATCAAGCTCCTGACTACAAATTTTGTACTACCACTATCACAACAGTAAATACATTCCTTCATCAGCACAGCACATCTTCTAATGCACTATCACCCAATTTCATTTTCATCAGTTTTTTTTAAACTTTTTTTGTGCTTATTTTTTTTTTGCTAGTACGTGTTTGTAGCAGGTGGTGATTACACTCATTGTGGGGAGTTGTTACATGTACATAGCACATCTTAATCTTTTCCCATCCCCATCTTCTCTCCTCCCTAGCTCCTCCGTTTCTTGGTCATAGTTTTTATAATTTTTCTCACACAAACAAGCCCTGAAGAAAAAGTGAGAGTTGTCAACATGGAGTGGGAACAACTGCATTGAAATGGAGTTGCCTAAATTGCAGCAGTGAGCATCCAGAGAAAGAGAGCCTCGGTTTCCTGCTGATGATTCTTTGTGGAAGTCAGAAACCAGGGTCTCAGTACAGCATACATACAGAGGTCAGCTTCACAAGGCACAAAGGGAATGCGTGCATTGCAGCAAACTGAGAATACTCAGCACAATTCTCCATTTTCTGAAGTTTCGCACATTATTATTTTGGGTCTTTCTTACTAAAAATCACTAAGGTGGAATTTATGCATCCTTAATATTTCCACTGTGTGTAAACAATTCATAAGCATCTTAATGTAGAATAAAAAAATGTTTGATTAAAATTTTAGCTAAGTGAAGATATCCTGTTTCACTTTATGACCTTAGTACCAAGATATATGATGAATAGTTAAATTTTAAAGTTTTATTACAGTAAAGACATTTTGCCATAATTTTGCTCTTAGTATTCCCTTTGGCTTTGAGCGAACTTATCTCATCTTTCTTTCCCTTTCTGAATTAGTTCTGAGGAAATCTTTTTTCATGAGTGTCTTTACAGAGTTTCATACAAAATATAGTGCCCAGGGAGTCCATGCAGCATCCTGTGCCCCGGTGAGACTCTAAGATCATCTCTTCCAGAGCTCAAGGACCTTCCCAAAGCCCAGCCACACTGGGCAGGTTTCAGGCCTACCCAGAACACACCCAATGATCTTCTCTCAAACCAGGAAACTCAACTGGCTGGGGTAAGTCAGCACACCATCTGGAGCCCCGGGGGCACTTTAAGAACATCTCTTCTAGAGCTCTAGGACCCATCTAGAGCCCAGCCACACTGGGCTGTGCTTGGCAGGTTTCAGGTCTGCCCAGGACAAGTCCAGCGACCTTCTCCAAAACGAGGAAATTCACCTGGCAGCTGGAGTGAGTCTACGCACCATCCAGAGCCCGGGAGACTATAAGATCATCTCTTCCAGAGCTGGTACTGCCCGGAGTCCAGCCACACTGTGCTGTGCTTTGCAGGTTTCAGGACTGCCCAGGACATGCCCAGTGACCTTCTCTCAAGCCCAAAACTCAGCTGGTGGCTAGAGTAAGTCCATGCACCATTCAGAATACTGGGGAGATGTTGAGAACATCTATTCTGGAGCTCAAGGACCTGCCCAGAACCCAGTCACACTAGGCTGTGCTTGGCAGGTTTCACCCCTGCCCAGGACATGCCCAGTGACCTTTGACCAAACCGGGTAACTCAGCAGATAGCTGGGGTAAATTTTGTGCTCCACCCATGCCAAGGGAGACTTTAAGTTCATCTCTGCTGGAGCTCAAGGACCTATCCAGAGCCCAGACACACCAGACTAGCCTTGTAAGGTTATGTGGACCAACTATATTATGCCCAGTGACCTTTTTCAATTACAGGATTTGAGAGTAGGTGAAGTGAGTTCCAGGGCATTGGCCTTCTCCTGGGGAGAGTTTTAACCTATCATCCACAGTGGTGAGGTACCTGTCCAGCTACGTAGAACACTGAAGGTGGTATGGGAGGGCTTGAGGGCCTAACTGGACCAGGCTCAGCAACTTCCATTCAGTCCCAGGAGCCTAAGGCACAGGAGACAATTTCCAATACATCCGGGGGAAGCCTTGGAACAACACTTGAAGCACAGAAATATAGGAAAATGACAAAGCAAAAGACCAAAATGCGATCTCAAATCTCCAACACATCCCAAGAAAGCTTAGGAGCTATGTACATAGAAGAAAATATATGCCATACACCTGAAATACCTGAAATAATAGCAGCTGAAATAAAGAAGCAACTCTGGGAAGCTTTAAATGAATTCAAATTAGAAATAATCTCCCAGACAAAGAAGAAATGATAAAATAAATGAAAGAGATGCTGAACGTATCTAAAGAAGACACAGTTTAAAAATTGGAGGAACTAAACAAAAAGGAAGAATCCCTGGATGAACAATATAAGAAACAAACAGAATACATAAAGCATATGCAAAAAGATATACAGGAAATCAAAAATTTCATTGAAAGTTGTAAAAATCGCCTCCATGAAAGTGAAGATAGAATTTCAGATCTTGAAGACGGGATTGCAGCTAGTGAACAGGAAAGGCAAGATCTTTTAAAAATAACAAGGAATCATGAAATAACAACTCAACAGCTACAAGATGATGCAAAGAAAACAACATATGATTGATAAGGATAAATGAAACAAAAGGGACAACATAAAGGATGTCAAGAGGATATTTAGAGAAGTAATACCTGAAAATTTCCCAAACATGAGAACAGAAACTGACATCAGGATCAGTGAGGCACATAGAACTCCAAATAGTCATAACCAAAATAAAACTACACCCAGACATATAATAATCACTATCCCAGAAATCCAACATAAGAATAGAATATTAAAAGCTGTCAGAGAGAAAAGACAGATAACCTATAAAGGAAAAGCTATCAGAATTACAGCAGACTTCTCAACACAAACAATAAAGTCAAGAAGAGCATGGAGTGAAGTATTTCAGATCCTAAAGGAAAATGATTTCCAACCTAGGATGATGTACCCTACAAAACTATCCTTCAAAATTGATGGAGAAATAAGACACTTTCATGACAAAGAACAGCTGAAGAACTTCATGATCACCAAGCCAATCCTGCAAAGAATTCTGAAAGACAGTTTAGATACACTTAGAAAAAACCACTAAGCAAAGCAGACAATTAAACAGAATGGAAAGATAGAGATTCAATGGCAGAAAGACAACATGTCAATAATAAACCAACATATAACAGTTATAACCATTAATGTAAATGGTTTCAACGCACCAATTAAAAGAAACAGACTGGCAGAATGGCTCAAGAAACAACATTCAGCCATATGCTGTCTACAAGAAACCCATCTAACCCAGAAGCAGACTCACAGACTGAAAGTCAAAGGATGGAAAACAATACTTCATGCAACAGGAGCCAAAGGGGGGGGGGAGCAGGGGTAGCTATTCTGTTTGCAGACAATGTGAGCTTCAAACCAATAATGATCAGAAGAGATAAAGAAGGTCATTACATACTGGTTAGGGGAAAACTTCAAGAGGGAGAGATAACAATCTTAAATATATATGCACCAAATTCCATAGCACCCAGTTATATAAAACAAGTATTAACAGAAATAAAAAAACAAATTAGCAGTAACTCATTTATAACAGGAGACCTTAACACACCATTGACACAAAAGGACGGATCAACCAGACAGAAAATCAGCAAAGAGTTAACAGAACTGATTCACACATGTGAAAAAATGGACTTGATAGATATATACAGAGTGTTCCGTCCAACAACATCAGAATACACATTCTTCTCAGCAGTACATGGGACATTCTCTAAAATAGATCATATATTAGCCCAAAGAACATATTTAAATAAATGCAAAAGAGTTGAAATTATCCCATGCATGTTATCGGATCATAGTGCCACGAAATTAGAAATTAATGATAAAAGATACTGCAAGAATCCCACAAACACATGGAAACTGAATAACACACTGTTGAGTAATCAGTGAGTCACAGGGGAAATTAAAGAAAAAATTAAGCAATACCTACAAGTAAATGAAAATACAAATACAGCTTACCAGAATCTGTGAGATGCAATGAAAGCTGTCCTCAGAGGAAAATATGTTGCACTGAATTCACATATCAGGAAAACAGAACGAATATAAATAAATAACCTGATGCTACACCTCAAACATCTAGAAAAAGAAGAGCAAGACAAGCCCAAAACCAAAAGAAGGGAGGAAATTATAAAAAATCAGTGCAGAAATTAATGCAATAGAGACTAAGAAAACAATCCAAAGAATCAATGAATCAAAGAATTGGTTCTTTGAAAGAATAAATAAAATTGATTAGCCAACCTTATTTTAAAAAGGGAAGAAAATGCTCATATTCATGCAATAAGGAATGAAAAAGGCGAAATCACTGCAGACTATGTAGAAATACAAAAGATCATCAGTACCTATTTTGACAACCTCTACTCTCATAGGTTTGATAACACAGAAGAAATAGATTCCTAGAAACATATGAAGTACCAGAGCTAGGTCAAGAAGATGTAAAACTGCTGAATAACCCAATATATATTAATGAAATTGATAATTTAATTAAATCCTTAGCTACAAAGAAGAGCCCAAGCCCAGAGGGATTCATTGCAGAATTCTACAAGAAATACAGAGAATTGTCGACACTCCTCAAACCCTTCAATGAAATTGAAAGGGAAGCAGTCCTTCCTAAGTTATTCCTGGAAGCAAATATTACTCTAATACCAAAACCTGAGAAAGACCCAGCTAAAAAAGAGAACTACAAACCAATCTCCCTAATGAAAATAGATGCAAAAATTCTCAATAAAATATCGGCAAATAGTATGCAGCAAATCATCAAGAAAATTATACACCATGACCAATTGGGATTCATCCCAGGCATGCAGGGATGGTTCAACATACATAAATCACTAAATGTAATCCACCATATCAATATAGCCAAAAGTGAGAATCACATGTTCATTTCTATAGATGCAGAAAAAGCTTTTGAATAGGTCCAACACTCATTCATCATAAAAACCTTACAGAAAATTGGAATAGGTCATCTTTTTCTCAATATTATAAAGGCCATCTATGACAAAGCAACAACCAGCATCATATTAAATGGCCAAAAACTGAAAGCCTTTACCTTAAAATCAGGCACAAGACAAGAATGTCCTTTATCATCAGTCCTATTCAACGCAGGACTGGAAAAACTAGTCAGAGCAATTAGATAAGAGAGAGAAATAATTTGACAAATATAGGAAAAGAGGAAGTTAAATTTTCATTATTTGCAGATGAAGTGATACTCTACATAGAAGATCCCCAAAACTTCCTTGAAAGACTCCTGGATATAATAAATAAATTCAGCAACATAGCTGGATACAAAATCAATACTCAAAAATTTATAGCATTCTTATACACTAACAACAAAATCACTGAGAGAGAAATAAGAGAAGCCACACCCTTCACACTAGCACCCCAAAAAAATGAAATACTTAGGAATTGACCTTATGAAGAAGTAAAAGATCTATACAGGGAAAATTATAACATGTTGAAAAAAAAATCGAAGAGAATCTCAGAAAATGGAAATACATCCCATGTTCATGGATAGGAAGAATAAATGTTGTGAAAATGACCATTCTCCCAAAATCTTATACAGATTAAATGCATTCCCAATGAAAATACCATCAACTTACCTCATAGATCTTGAGAAATCATTCCTAAAATTCATCTGGAACCAGAAGAGACCTAGAAGAGCAAATGCAAATCTAAGCAACAAAGACAAGGCAGGAGGCATCACAATCACTGACTTGAAGTTTTACTACAGAGCCACTGTAATAAAATCAACATGGTACTGAAATAAAAACAGATCTGAAGGTCATTGGAATAAATTAAAAAATACAATCACAACTACAAACACACTCAATAACTTTATCTTTGATAAAGAGCAAAACATGTTCACTAGATGAATGACAGTCTCTTTACTAAATAGTGCTGGAAAATCAGGCTCATGCCCATGCCTATCGCCATGCCTATCACCATGTACTATACTGAAATCTAAGTGGATCCATGATCTTAATATTAAAACAGAAACACTAAATCTGTTGGAAGATAAAATAGGTAAAAATCTTGAAGACATAGGGATAGGTAGAGAATTCATGAACAGGTATCAAACTGCACAGGCAACACTTCCCAGAGTCAATAACTGGGATCACATCTTATTAAAAAAGTTTCTGCTTTTCAAAATCTCCAGCATAGTGAAAAGAAAACTCACAAAGTGGGAAAAAATATAGTGAACTGGCCCTCAGACAAAGGACTTCAGTCTAAAACATGTAAAGAGTTTAAAAAAATCAGACCCCCGAAATTCAATGACCCAATCCAAAAATGGGCATCTGAGATGAATACACAGTTCTCAGATGAAGAAATACTAATGGCAAATAAATACATGAACAAAATGTTCATAATCATTACTCATTAGAGAAATGTAAATTAAGACCACACTGAGATTCCATCTCACTCCAGAAAGAATGGCCGGATCAAGAAAACTACCAACAACAAATGCTGGAGAGGCTGTAGAGAAAAAGTGTTGGTGGGAGTGTTGACTGCTACAACCACTGTGGAGGGCAGTCTAGAGATTTCTCAAAAAACTGAGATTGGAAATCCCATTTGACCCAGCTATTCCACTTCTGGGCATATTCCAAGAAGCACTGAAAACATCATACCACAATTTCATATGTGCACCCATGGTTATAGCAGCACAATTTGTAATAGCCATATCTTGGAAACAACCTAAGTTTCCATCAATTGAGGAATGGATAAAAAAGTTATGGTATTTTTATACAATGGATTACTACTCAGTTATAAAGAGTGATTACATTGAGATAGTTATAAATAAATGGATGCAACTTGAGACCATACTCCTAAGTAAAATAAAACTGACATGTATAAATACCATATAGTCTCCCTAGTGTAAGAAATGGTGAGAGTAAGTAAGATTTTATGGTAATCATGATTCCCCATTTCATTGCTTTGAAGTCTTATGTTTTCATTCATTAGTTGGAATGGTTTTATTCTGATTTGTTTGATTTTATTATGGGTGACTGTATGAATAGCTATTTTGAAGAAAACAAGAAATCATAATAGCCATTGCTGATTTAATATCATCTTGTTTTGAAGTCCTACTATGCTTGTGTTTTTCTGTTTCCATTGGTTCGATCATGTTGAATCTTATTGGATTTTATTATGTGTGATATATAAACAAAATTTTTATGGAAAATGAGATAATATAGTAACCATTGTTGGCTTTCGGTTGTTTGTTTCTGAATGTCCTGCAATACTTACATTGTCTTGAATAATTTTATACTATTTTGTTTTGTTTGATACTACTCTATGTGAAGGTACACTCAACTATTTCAAAGAGACATTGTGGTAGCTACTGTTAATACCTGGTTTTCTTGTGGTGAAGTTCTGTGTTGCTTACATTGTTCTTTCTGATCTTCTTTGTTCTGTCTTCTTTTGTCTTTTTTTAATTTAAAGAGAAAAAAAGAAAGGAAATAAAACAAAGCAGTAAAAGGGTACAAATAATACAGAATTTCAAGAAAAAAATACAGTAAGATATCACTAGTTAATAGGTTACATATTGTCATCTTAGAAACAGTTGTCCAAATTATAAAATTAAAGCATATAAAGTACACATTAATACAATGAGATTGCAGACAGTGCCATTCCATGATCCAACAAAAGCTCAGTAATATGGATTTCCATCCTACACACTCAAACATACGTGCAGTTATATCCCTTAGACCACCTTCCTTTCTTCTCTTTATAATAACAATTACACTTTTTGGATTTTTTTTACTCCCATAGTTCTTATTACTTTTTTGAAAAGAATAAAACCTAATGTGACTAAACAAAACAGAGTCAGTTAGAACAGAAGGATGGGCATAGTACATGATGCAAAAATAGAATATCAGGTTATCAAAAATGGGTATCATTGTGCCTCTTGCCATTTTTAAAAAGAGTTGCCTCCATCATCAGGTATAATAGAATTGATCAAAACAGTACAGAACAAGACCAATAAAACCTACACTGGAGACCTTACAGGATTTCAAAAGAAGATAATAGTCAAACCATAATAGACATCATAGTGAATCTTATTGCCTTCAAAGTTGTTGCCTGTACCCTCAAACTTGATACTATCAAACAAAATAGAATATAGTAAAATCTGACAGAACCAGATGGGAAGGGCAATACTGGGGCTCATGTCAGGTTAATAGGAAAACAAAAAAAAAAATACTATAATATATCCCACTATTTTTCCCTTAATTGAAAAAAAATGTAAGAAAGAGATTATGTCTTCTTTTGTCTTAATCTCTGTAAAATAAAAAAAATTTAAAAGAAGAAACATCTTTTTCTTTATTTGCCCTCTTTATTTGACGAGCTAATGCTTTTAGTAGATTATCAAGTATAACCAGTATGTAAAAAAAAAAAAAAATAGGGTTAAACAATTATCAGTTATCCAGGAAAAAATACAGACTAATACCAGATTAAATTATCATTACTATTTTTTTATTTTTCTGCTTTTTGTTTTTGAAGTACTGTGAAATGAACTCAGAGCTTCATCATATTATGAAGTTAAGCCCGAACCCTATCACTAAGCTACATGTCCAGAAATACCTTTAATTTATTAATTTCATACTAATTTTGAGACACGGTGTTTTGCATAAACTAGACTTAAGCTCTCAATCCTCTTGCTTCAGCCTCCCAAATTGCTTGTCTTACAGACTCCATCCCACCCTGGAAAAACCCAGCATTCTGTTTTCTTAAGTATTCATGAAATGGTCCCTGCAACCTTTGAATAAATATAAAATATAGCTGTTTACCTGATCACAGTCACCTTCAGCGGTTTCAGTTAACAGTGATCAACCATAGTCCGAAAATATTAAATGGAAAATTCTAAAAATTAATAATCCTTAACTTTTAAATGGCACCATGCTCCGAGTAGCATGAAATCCCGTACTACCCCTCTCCATTCCCCCAGGACATGAATTATCCCTTTGTCCAGCATATCCACGCTGCATACACACAAATTGCTTGTCAGTTGGCAAGCCTCTCTCTCATTTATCAGTTTTTCATTTCACAGCATTATAGTTCTTGTATTCAAGTAAACACTGCATAATTCTTAAGGTTGCATCACAATGCCTACATCATTCACTTACTTCCTCTCATCACAGGCATTTTATCATCTCACAATATTGCCAATCAAGTGTGAGGATACTTCAAAATGAAATTTGGAGACAGCATATTCTCATGATTTTACTAACATATATTGTGATTGTTCTATTTTTACTAGTTACTCCTCTTAATATCTATGTTAATTGATAAATTTAACTTTATCATGGGTATAAATGTATAGAATAAAACATAGTATGCCTACAGGTTGTTCCTGTCAACAGTTTCTAGCATCCACTGGAAATACTGGAATATCCCTGCAGATAGTAGAATACAACTACATATATGAAACACAAAGATTAAGACATTTTGCAACTGACAATACTGAAGCATTGCTCTACATATATAAGATTCTCAACTGCATTTGTGTAAAATTGTTTCTGAAAGTATTCACATTTTTGTAACTAATTTATTTTTGCTTGTTACTACAGAAATGTTAGAAAACCTTAAATAATACTGAAAAGACAGAAATCAAGCTTCTAAAGTATTTCTTTTTTCTTCAATTGATTTGTCTACATGTGTAACAAATATGATGCTAGATGGTCCGTGCAGAATACCATGAAGGCTTGCTGTGTTCCTGGTCCTCCCAACATTGCCCTGGGATCTCTGTAAACATATGTTAGTATCACTGATGTTGAGTGCACAAGTAAGATGGATGAAGAATGGTTGAGGAAGTTTGCTCCAGGGAGTAGGAAGACAAAGATCATGTCTCTCCACACGTGCACACCCAACACCGTGCTGGTGGCATCAACCTGCATTTCTTATTATAGCTCCATGGAAAATGACTGAAGGGTATTTTCTGGATGGGTGAAATACAGTTTTAACTGACTTTCCCAATATTTTGTGGTAAAACATTGTATTTCGTTTATTTCTGTTGGATCTGAGTTTTTTAAAAAGTTAAGATTAAAACATAAGGACAAAAAAATGAATTCTGGACATAGTAATGCAACTCTGAACACAGCTTAGAAATATTCATATTTCACATGCAGACTAACTTCTATAAGATCAACAGAAGAAAGATATACAAATTACAACTATTGTATTATATAATAGTCACTCTGGCTTTTATTTGTTCATTAATTTTTTAAAGATATTATTGAATGATTATTTGCATATTATTAAATTAAAATAATATGTAGTTAACTATGTTTGTGAACTTACAGAGATATGCCAATATTCTTACAACTTTAGAACATATCCATGACCCATGGTATATTTGTTTGGGCTAATTTTAAAGTTAGTCCCTATTCCCAATCCAATATCTTGATAATTTCTCACTTATTTTTGTCTCCAGTACTTTGTATTTACTGGATAATTCTTACAAATAGGATCTTTTGCCTCTGGCTTAATTCATATTCTTTTGTGTTTCATTCATGTTCAAATATATATCAGTATTCCATTAAATTTTAATTAATTTTTGAGGATCATTCTTACAATCATATGGACAGACTGTCATTTTCCTGGTCTTAAAAATCTGTGAGCAATAGTCCCTCTCTTGATATCACATTACGTCCAAGTATAATTGTACTATTCATAAAAATCCTCAGAGGTAACTCTATAACCTATTCCCCATTTTTCTTTTAATTTTTGCCTTAGAACACTTCAAATAACCCTTTCAGCTCTTATTCAAGAAATTATTGTTTTCATACTATACAGTGAATTAAATCTCAATTTCTATTTTATTTTACATAACTGTGTTCTTAATACACCAAGTAGAAAAAAATCCCTTTCAAATGTAAATCGCCTCCCTTCAATCTCCTGTTACATGTCCCTTCTTTTCAAACTATCATTTCTCTTGCAAGACATGTCAGAACCCTCACAGTTCCCTACCTGAGGTTAGTTTGTGTTATCTTTTGCTCCCTCTCTCTTGTATCATCCCGCTTTACTATGTTTCAAATTATTTGTGGCTTAATGCATGTATATGGATTGAATGAATAAATTTAAATCAGGTGTTTTTTTTTTTTTTTTTTTTTTTTTTTTTTGTATTTTGAGAAAAACAGAAGAAATACAAATCCAATGTGAGACACTGCTGAGTTCTCCTGCCTCCCCATGTATCTCCCTCTTTGGGAGTTGCCAGCTTGAGCTGACTATGTCAGTAGCTAAGGTTAATGGGAGCCTACCTGAGAGCGGGCAAGTACCTACGTGGAATTTGTTTCTGCTCCCTTCTCTGCCGATCCTCTGCCTTCATCAGATGAGAAAGAGCAGAACGAGTTCAACTCAGAAACCCCAGGAAAGGCCAGAGCTTCAACAAGATCTGTCACCACAGCTTACAGCAATTTCATTAGTGAATCAAATTAGGTCCAGCTCAGATGAAAACTTACCATACAACCTATCGTCTGAAAATCAAATATAAATATTATTATGTATCACTGAGTATTTTTGGTTATTTGCTGTATAGGGTTACCATGGCAAAACATAACTGAAAAATAATGTTTCTAAGGGAGATAGTTAGAGGTTAGTAGGCCTCAGGAACAAAGTGGCATCCAAGCCAGCATGCTTTGCTAGTTATAGTTAAATGAAGAGACAAAGTTCTCAGCATATGATACATTTATAATCATTTATTAGGGGTCAGATCCAAAGACATGGGGCCTCTATTTCCAGAACAAGCCATACCATCAGCATTTTAGTGGCCCAATGATACATTTTTATTTATGTACATATTTGTAGTACATAATGATTATATTCCTTAACGTTACTTGGTATGTGCACATAACACATATTAATTCTATTATCATCTCACCATCTCCACCTCTTGGTCACCTTCTCTTTTACAAGATTGACCTTACTATTTCCCATTATCTATATTTTGTTTTCCTCTTTATATATACTTCATGTCTCTCATATAAGAGAAACCATTCTTTAAGATCTGACCTTGAGGTGAGTCATGATTATGATTATAACTTAATCTTAGTAAATTTCCTTGGTTTCTTAAGTGATTATGGGAGGAAAACTGACCACCTAGAAAGAACATGGACAATGACTTTGAAATACAAAAAGTCTCTAAGAAGCATATTAGTAGACATCAAAATCATCATAGTAACATAAAACTCAGGAGTAATTCTTGTGTGCATAAAATGATAACTAAACTTCTTGCTTAAAGTCCTAAGTCTTTCTGCATCTGCTTTACAATAACTCTACCTGTCCTTCTGCCTGGCTGCTTATGTGTCTTGACTGAATTCTTTCCTAAAAGACAAATAGGACAGAGGAAGGAGAGGGAAGTTCATCTGTACCAGGGATCAGATTTCCCAGTGACAATTTTATGGTGAGATCTCTGAGATGTAAGTATGTATACCAAGTACATAGATACTGACTCAAGAAATTGTTCTGATTCATTAAATTTGAGAATTTAAAGAATAATTGTAAAACACAAGTTGAAACACAAAGCACAATAACTTTAGGATAACTTGAGATAACAAATATGAAACATTTCTTTATAAATCTAAACACTAACAGATACTAAAACTCTAATCTTTGACTGCTGACTTGCTTTCTTAATCATGAATACACCTGTCCAAATCCCAAAGGCCTTAAAGCAATAATAGAGATAAAGAACTATGACTATAAGGCATATGGGTAAACTCTATACTAGATTTATTTGCTAAAAGAATACTGATCTATGTTGAAATGGGCCAGATAATGACCTATTAACTATGGGAAACAAAACACAAATTTGTGTCTCAGTTTATTAATCTTTTCACATGCAAATTTTAAGCTAATCAAGTATATTTCTATTTAACAAAATAGGTCCCTCATTTCTTATGTTAATACTTTTGTAATGGATGACAAAAGAACTTTTATTTTTGTTCTAAATCAACATGTTGTGTAACTTAGAGATAGCATTAGCGTGATGTGATCTCTGTTATGTGAGATGGGAGGTGAATTATGAGGGAAAACAGAAATTATGGTCATAGAACTCTCTTTGAATGATGGCTACATCCCAATTTTATTTTGTCCATAAGCCTTTAGAAGGTTAAAAGTTTCAGACCTTATGAAGCCAAGATCTTCAGTATTCTGTTTTTATGACTCTGTAATTCTTGCAACTGTATATTTGTATTTTAATATTGGAGTGCAACTGGCTAACTGGTAAGATTTATTTGCACATTGGTGTGCGTGAAATACTCTGTGCCTAGGGAGTTGAGTGCACTAAGATAATCAGCATGGGTATCCATTTTGGAAGACTGGACAATGCAAGGCAAAAGATACAGGCTGATCTTTGACTGTGAGTACACCTGATCCTCTATGTTTACTGCAATGCCTCACCTGGAGGGAGGGTGCATTTGGGAAAGAAAATTATAATGTTAGCACCATTCTAAAGCCCTGGCATATTCCTAGAAAGTAAATTATTTTTAAATATTATGGACTTCATGATTTTTAAAATTTTAGTCAAACAATGTTTTCTTCATGAATTAGTAATTCTTGTTTACTTACAAGCTTTTCACATTTTGCTCAATGAACAGATAAGCCAAAATATACAACAGATACAGTGACATAGAAAGAGCATAATAAAAAAAAAGAAGAGCAGTTATGAAGAGTGAAGGATAAAGGAAGGAAGAAAAGAAAGAGAAAGAAAGAAAGAAAGAAAGAAAGAAAGAAAGAAAGAAAGAAAGAAAGAAAGAGGAAAAGAAAAAGTAGAGAAATAAAGCTTTTGTAAATAAGGAGAGAAGAAGGCTTGAAGGGAGGGGAGGGGAATGGAAAAAATTATCAAGATATATTATAACCAGGTACAAATTCTCTATGATAAATGTGATCATTATCTATATCTAAAATTTACCAAAAACTAATTAAAAAAGAAAATAATTTTAAAATTGCTATAAACTTCAATGAAGTCATCACAATTTTCAAGGTGAAATGTTTTTCAATGCTTTAAAAAATATATAAAAGTACACACTTAGAATGAATGAAATGTATCATAAGTAAAGGACAAAATTATCAAAAACTAATAAGAAAAAATTAACTCAGCTTTCACATAACTGAGCACAACTTTCAGCACAATGGAAAATATATTCAGATTTGTAATTTCCGTATCTTTTCATAACAAAAAGCACACTTGATGATTTAAGAAGTATTTACTATCTTATAATATGAATTTGTTATTATGTTTATATAGCATAGATTAGTGGAGTTGATATTAATTTTTGGTATTCTGCATGATAAAACACAATTATCTCTTAATAATTAAACACAATATCATGTAAATTCTTAAAAGAATAACACCTTGCAGTAAAGCTTTTACCAATAAAAGATGTTCACATTACAAAACATTGTTTTCTAGAACCCTCCTTATCATTGATTTAAAAAACCTTTCAAATTTTTCCTTTAAATTCTTGTTTTTCAGAGTAATTATATAAGCTCAGATATATGTCTCCAAATCACCAAATTTTTAAAAATTACTTGTATAGTTACAGTACACCTTAGCGTTAGGTGCATAACATTTCTACTGACAGTGAGAATGTTCTAGAGGGACAGAATATATGTAAACTAAAAGCAGAAACAGATCTCAATGAAAGTACAGAGAAAGAAAAATAACCACTGCAAAAAGAAAATTTATATTTCAGTACTTTTAAATATTGTTTAGTAGGAAATAATTTCAAATTTAAAACACATGAAGAAGGGTTACTGTTGTACACTTTATTTATATTCAGTAGTTAGTATTGTATTCTATTTTCCATATTACTGGCTCAAGATAGAGAAATTTCCTTCAAACCATGTGAGAAGGTGTTGCATGCAACATGATCTTTATCTCTCTGTGGTTAACTGTATATTTCCTAAGAATAGGCCTCCTTCTTTTATAAGTGCGAGATGTAGTATTTATCCGTGTTGGTAAATTTGACATTGCTGTAATACTTCCGTTCCATCCACATTACAATTTTGTCCACTGACTTTGTAATGCCCATTATATGCTTTGTATTGGATCAAGTATTTCATACAGTTATCATCACTTTTTGTTTATTTTATTATGGACCATTTCCACAGCCTGTCGTTTTCATTAATGACATTGACATTTGAAAGTACCTAGTTCTTTTGTTTACTTTAAATTGGAACATCATTTTTCATTTTTGTTTATCTGACTAAATTTCAATTGACATATTTCTAACCAGAATATTCCAACAAGAAGCTGTGTCTTTGGGGGAGGCACCTGGTGTCAGGGTGGCCTTTATCAGAGATGTTATTAATATCTGGCTAATCTGCTGTGTAGGTGCATTTTTTTTCTTTCCTTGAAAATATTAAGCAACATATTGGAAGACAAATAACTCTGCCTGAGTAGACATTTAAAATGGTGGTGAAAAAAATGATGCCAATTTGATTTTTTTCCTTACTAGTAGTGTAAGGAAATTATAATCTAAAGTTCTCACTTCTTATCATTTTCTGACTGTCTTTGTTTCTCTGTCTCTGTCTCTCTGTATCTTTCTCTCTTCTCTTTATCTACCTCTTAGTATAATAATAAACATGTAGTTGAGTTTTTACAGTTGTTCATAATTCATTTTTCCAACTAATGATTTGTTGTTTAACTTGGTGTAGCCATTAATTAAATGTAAACTTGAATAGGTTAAGAAACACATAGCGCATTAGCAAAGGACATTTGTTTTTGAGTACCTGTGGATGACTGATATGTGGGTCAACCAACTAGGGAGGGAAAAGACCCACCTGACGTATGGGTGTCACCCCACCAGTAGGCTTGTGGCCTGAATGGAATAAAAAAGGAAAGTAAAAAGAAACATGATTGTTTGGAAGACTCTAGTCTTTCTTAGTAGGTCAACTTTTGCTTCTATAGCCCTCGGACATTGTCTGTAGGTGTCCGGTTTCTGCAGCCTTGCAATGCAGCCTCCACTGGTAGTACACCACTGAACTTCCAGGTGTTCCGCCATGGATTGGTGCTGTATCATTGATTCCTTTTGTCCTGTGGCATCCATCTTGGCTGAGCAGCTGCCAGGGATTCTCAGTTCTGGTTGCAAAGAGGGACATTGTGGATTGTCTGAATTTTTATCCCTTATGTCTACCAAAAAATTCCCCTCATCCATCTATATATCTATCTGTCTGTCTATCTATGTATCTATGTATCTATTTATCTACTTAAAGTTATATTAAATCTATTCTTCTGAGGAACCTTAACTCACTCATCCTCTTTCCTGAATTTGGCAATAGGAGCCTCTGTTTCCCTAAGATAGATGGCCATCATTTTCCAGTACAAAAACATCCTACACTTAGCTTTTCTCAAATCTGAAGACAGAAAGTTCTCTTAAAAATTACTGTTTTCATTTTAGTTGTATGAAATATTAATAGAGACTTACATTTGAATGGTAGGTTTGTTCATTATGACTGTAAGAACTTATTTAATATAAAAGTACAGGAGATAAATGTTGGTTTGCTAATATAAACTGTACACATACACGTACTTGTAGACATTGTTAAAATGGGATTCTTAATAGACCATTTCAAGTCTTTATAAATATAAAGTGAGCACATTGCAATTATAGTCAATGAAGAAAATAGTATGTTATAACTGGTTCAAATTCTATACAAAGGACAGAGACACATGTGTGAAATAAGTACTTTTCAAATTTATCAGATTCACATATGAAAATATGGTATTGTCTCTCTAGTATAAACAATAATAATAAAACACTGAAAGAGTAATAAGATCCAAAATGTATAATATATATTGTAATAATGAAAGGGAAAGAAAGGGTATAACCGTATGTATGTTCAAGTATGTAAGATACATAATCGTACTACTAAATTTTTGTTAGTTCATCAAACAGAATAGTTTTTACTGTCCTTGTTTGATTGTCTGTACACTTTTATGCTTTGATTTTGTAACTTGAATAACTACTTCTAACATAACAATATATAATTTATCAATTTTTTATTTCTTACTTTTTTGACTAGTAATTTCTTACCATTTTTATTTTTGAAATTTTGTATTATTTATATTATTTTTTCTGTTTTGCTTTTTTCTCTAAATAAAAAATGAATTGTTTAGACAGAACATCTGCTAGTATGTTGTTCATTTAAGGCTTTTTATATACACATACACATATGCTGTAGGATATACACATATGCAAATAAATATTTTTCATTTTACCTTACAATAGAATTTAAATGCTTTCAGAATTGTTTAGTTTTCAGTACGACAGAATAAGTACTTAGGGTACTCTAAAGTTCTCCTTAGGTCACCTATATTATAGCTAATCATCAAAATTCTCATAGAAGAAATTTAAAAACGATATTTACTAGTCCCTACACATTTGCACAACACACACGCCACCCAGGCTAGTACATAAAAGATTGTTAAACAAAGTGTTCATGAATTACTTTCTCCTTCAGAAAACACAATTATATTCTTTTTCTGTTTAGTTAATTTCTGCTTTCCTATTATTTTATTTTATTTTTGGCTTTGTACAACACTAGAATGTTTCCAAAGTTAAAACTAAACTGAAAAAATATTCTCAAATAAGTGATATTTCCTCCTCTCTAAAGCCAGTTTCATTTACTTTTTGTGAGCTGGCAATTTCATTTATTTTTAGTACTTATATATTTTGCAAAAACATTAGCAGACATATAATCTCATTACTCTTTTTCATATAAATGACATCACCTTAAATTTGAACTTGCAAGTCCATGCACAGATGACTGCATAAAGAAATATGGAATTTATGCACACTGGAGTCCTACTCTAACATAAAGAAGGATAAACCTGAGTTGTTCCATAGGTAAATGGATGAATTTTGAAACCACTGTATTAAATGGAATAGGTCAGACACAGGCTTAAATATTACAAGTTTTTCTTGTATGAGAAACCTAAAATGCAAATCAAGAGCAGAATAAAAGATAATAAAAGGAGAGAAGCATTTTTCAAATATGAAGGGGTGTAAACAATAGATAGAAGAGAGAAGAGAGGAAAGAAATGAAAACAAGGATAAAAAAAAAACAGAGATAGAGATTTGCAAATAAGAATACGATTAAGAATTGGAAAGGCCAGTGCTGAGGATTTAGCTCAACGGTATAAGTGCCTGCCTTGCAGATGCATGGTCGTGAGTTCAATCCCCAGTACAGAAAAAAAAAAGAATTGGAAAGGCCTAGAAGATATGAAAGATATAAGAGATGAAAAAAGAATTAAGACATGTTATATGCATGCTCTGACTCCCCAAGATAATCATTGCATACTGAATACATATACTAATAAAAAGGTTTTCTGTAAATTAAGAATTGGAAATATTTATCACATACATTAAAATATTTATTAAATTGTGCCTTTTTCTTTCTTATAGCATATACACCATGAAGCACTATTTTGCATATTCAAGATTATCATTTACTTGTTGTAAATTGCATTAAGTATTTATATAAAAATTAGTCTTTTGCATTCTACCTCTAAGTTATGTCCTTCACTGAAGAGAGTATTTTACATTTCTTTCCCCTAAACCCAGGACTTTATTGAAATCTGGGTATAGAACATTCTCTTTCTTTTAGGCAGGTATAAGGAGTAACTTACTTTAGAATTCTTCTGCACATAACTTGGGTCTAAGAGTAGAGGTCACTGATGGGTGTGGGCACAGTGAGACACCCTTGGTTCAAGGTCACTACCTCCACAGGTCCTTCTCCAGTTTTTATTGTTCACTTTTAGGAAATTAGTTAGTTAATACAAAAAAATCATATTTAACTGAAAGTTTCTCCAGCCAGATTTGTGAGACATTTGCTCAAATAGTCTGACATTTTCTAGTAAAAATGATGTGACATGAGAGCATCATATTTTTGTTCTGGTTAAGGAAAATCTTACTTTTCTTTTCTTTTTTTTTTTCTCCGTCTTTCTCTGTGTGTAGTTTATATAAATCAGTGCCTCCAAATCTTGCTTACAGCTAAGAGTCTGTTCCTTTTCAGAAATTCAGGTCATTCTTGATTTGAGTAAACCTAATTATTATATTTAAGTTATAGCAAATTTTCAAACTGATTAACTGGCAAGAGAAAATATGTCACGCTCTGAGAGAAACCTTTTAATCAAAACTCTTCACTTTCCTAAAATCTGCCTGTGCTACAAATGTTTAGTTGAGAATTGAATTTGCTATTGCTATTACAAATATCACATAAAAATGTATTATTAAAATTTCAGATAAATCATGGAACTTCAGAGATACAAGATAAGGCTCAACAATAATAGAAAATTCAGAAATACTTCTATCAATTCCCAAAATGAATTAAATAACACAGAAACACTTAACTATCTCACTTTCATATTGTAAAAAAGTAGGATCCTGGAATACAATCTGGCATTCTGCCAAAAATATTTTAATGCTGCTGAAATGATTAATTTTCATACATGAAAGGAAGCAGAAAACAGGATTTCCAGCCTTGGAAAGATAACATCTCAAGGCGCAGAAGTTACTACCGATTTTAAATTAAACTTTATGGGATGCTGATGCAGAAACGTATCGGTAATAAAGATTGAACGCTTTAGGAGGTTTTTGGATGACATGGAAGGGAACACTTGGTTAAAGTGATGCTTCACTGAAAGAAAATTCCATTTTGATTTCAGTGCATTGTGTCCAGATACATAATGTGTTAGTTGCTAAGCAATACTGACATATTTGGAGAATACCAAGGAAACACTGGGGCCAGGTTCACTTATTTTCTTTTCCTGTTATGTATGGAAATCTTATTCCTAAAGAAACACTTAAAACAATCACATGAATTGAAAGCAAAAATAACCTAAACTATATACAGGGTATTTCTGTAATATTATCAACCTTAAGTGTCATTAAGCACCTTCATAGAAACAGCCTAACTGCAATAGAACAGGCTATTTTCATGACATAATGTACTTTTATCAAATTTAACTCTTACAAAAGGTGAAAAAATTAAAATGTTGTTTGACTTGAATGGAAGAGATGTCATTGAAATTATACTTGGTTCTTTTGGACACCTATTCTCATATTAAATTTAATATAACCTCCATGTCTTACTTATTACTTTGTGTGTGTGTGTGTGTGTGTGTGTGTGTGTGTGTGTGTGTGTGTGTTCCTTAGTGCTAAGGGTTTTATTTCCTTACCTCTGAGTGTATTAAATCAATTTGGTGAATTATCATTACCCTTTTGCATCTGAAAGCCCTGTTTCACCCCAGTGGTGAACTGTAGGCACTGGTAAACATAAAGTCATCAATTTTTAACACGATATATATCAATGGCTGTCATTTCATAAACATTTTATTTTTGCCTTTAAAAGAAAATGGGATGGCTCTACCTCCTAACTATTCCAGCTTCTCCTGCTATAAAATAAGCATAGCTGTTTTAAAGGGCCAAAGTAAAGTTTATTTAAATTTGGCTAAGTTCCCTGGGACAGGACCAGTTACAAAGTAAGTGCTCTGTAAAAATTATGCAGCATCAATATTGCTATTAGACTTTTGGAAAAAATATTTTGAGACTTTTATCTCTAAACAAAGGCTATCATAATGCCTGATACTCTAAAAAATATCAGCTACCTATTAAATATTCAAACACTATTTGGGTAAATTTAAAAATTTTTATTTTAAATTAGACTCTTCAAAAAATGTATGTTATACTTTTTCTTTCTGGATCAAACAGAACATGTGATAAAAATTAAATTTGTTCTTTGTTAGATCCTTCCTAAGGAGTAATTATTTTGGGTACTACTTAGTAGCTGTTTACTACAAGTCATGACCTATGCTAAGCATGCTAAAAAATTATCTCATTTTGTCTTCACTAAAAATGTACAAGATGGGTGTTGACAACACATTAATAGGTAACAAAACAAGATTTAGGAAGATTAAGAAAATTGTTTATGGTTAGAGGGTGTCTTGGTTACTTTTCTCTCAATGCTGAGACAAAATTCCTGACACCCAAATTAGGGAAGAAGAGTTTTATTTAGCATACAGTTTTTGGAAGTTTCAGTCTATAATCAGCTGGCTCCAAGGCAGGATGGCATGGCACTGGGGCAACACTTAGAGGCAGCAGCCAGCAAGAGCAGTCAGAGCAAAAGAGGGACAGAGCAAGCCTGTTCTCCTCCCTTAGATTGTACACAGGCCGCCTGCCCCCTCCAGGGTGAATGTAGCACTCACAAAATATCCTTGACTTCCTCTTGCACAGGACTAGAACATTTACAACCTAAGAACCCTGGCTCTGCTGAATCTCTTAGTTAAACTTCTAAACTTCTCAAGTTGACACAATGTATCAAACATAACAGAGACTGTAAATAGCAGTTTTATTTTAAACCCAAATTTCTCCAGTCTGAAATATTCAGGTTTAATTATTATTAGTATAGTTTGTTAACATTTGAAATAAATAACACTTTATCAGTTCTGTGCCATGTTTTCCAATTTGCTTTAATGTATATTATTTCTCGTGAACAGGAAAACAAAACTATCCACATTCTATTTGCATATGATAAAACTGTAACTGAAAGATATTATATGATTGGCCAAATTTATATACTAATTAGTAGATAATTGACACTTTTTCTCAATGTAAAGGGTAATATAAATCAAAGACAAAATGTATGAGATGTAGGCTTAATGTGCATTTAAGTAAATGAGCTGGAATATGTTACTGACTTAACGAGACTACTTTTGTTTTTAAATTTACTATTTGTGAACTTGTAGTGCATTTCTATATTTATTGTGTTTCTTGTCTTAGCACATTACAGTTGTATTCACTACTGATTTATAAAGTTTGTTTAATGGAATATAGATGAAAAAACAGAACAAGACAGTAAACAATTTGATAGAGTGTCAGTTTTGTCATTGAAGAATGCTTGCAAGTGCTGAAGAAATCAACTCTTGGGCAAATGGAAACATGATTTTTGCATTTCAATATTTGAAAATCTGAGAGGAAGAGAATTAATCCTTTTGTTTCCCACAGACATAAGAATGTGTTAATACAATTGAATAAAGGCAATATTTGATTTCAACATAAGGAAGAGATACCTGGAAAAGTTACTTAGCAATTTAATCAATTGCTTATATGATCGAAAATCCTCATCCCTAAATTTTTTTTTTTATTTTCTTAATCAAGTTTTGTGGGCTATCCAAAATTTAAGCATGTAAAATGTACATATTGATGAAAGTTTTGATTAAATTTTGTCCCAGACACGGATAAGTAGTTATTAACCTCAGCTTTTAATTCCCCATAGATATGGGAAGCTCCGGAAATCCTGAAATCTCATTTGAACATTTAAATTCCAACATTCTTCCCATATTGAAGTCTTCTTGGAGTTGTTAATAAGCATTCCTGTTAAGTCAATTACCATTCCCACAACTTTTTTAACTTCTCTGGTGTGTGCAATCATAAGGGGGAAAAACTAAGCAATGGAAAAAAATTCCACAAATCCTTAAAGTTTATAAATGATACTTTTGAAATTCGTTTGAATTTTGATGCTCCATTATGTAAAGACTGTATTTTCTTACTTTCTCTCCTAATAGTTTACTCAAAGAAAGATTGATTGAATGATTGATTGATTGATTGATTGATTTTGGTACCAGAAATCGAACTGAGAACCTTTGGCTTGCCAGGCAGGCACTTATGCCACTAGCTATATCCCTGCATATTGAAAGATTTATTGAAATTGATTTAACTATTTTTTCTCTTAAAAGCAACTATTTCTCTTCTGGTGATTCTCCTACCTCAGCCTCCTGAATCCTGGGATTATGGACATACATCACACTGTACCATTTGTTGAGGTAACTTCTCTTAGAAATTCATGAGGAAACTGTCTGTTATTTCATACAGATAAATTATCAGTTTCTACCTATAACCTAACTTACACTTGTTTCTGCACTTACATCCTGGAATTTACTTATATTTATCTTGCTCTTGAGTTGAATCATCCTTTGCGCCACTGCTGTCCATGGGTACAGGACCAGCAACACTGGCATCACCTAGCTATAGTTATAAACTGGAACTGCAAGCCCTTTTCTTCAAGACCTAGGGCATCGGAATAAAAATTGTAACAAGATTCCAGAGTTATTACACACTATGAGAGGCAGTGCTTTATGTCTATGCTTGAGTATTTTTGAGTCTTCCAAGACTAAGTATCTATCTTTTATGTTTGTCCGACAGATCATTCGGTAATTCCTTCATTATAGCAGTGTTTGTTGGGAATCTTACGTGAAGAGAACACGTCCTGCACAGTAGTCACGTAGCATTTAAAATAATATTTAAGACTCTAGTTTTTAGAAAGTTTATATTACAGCAATGAGCAGACAAAGAAATAAAAAATTATTTCAAGTATATATGATGATTATTTTGTGCCCAGTCTGTAGTTTATTCTTAATTTTTAAATTACCTTTTCTTTGAAAAGCATCAAATGTTTTAATGATGTTCATGCTCTATTTACTATGTTTTTAAATGAATTATCCTATATCAAATATTTCCATAATACAAGGTAAAATATTTTATTTCCTATAGAAATTTCATAGTTTCAACATTTATATTTTGGGCTATAATAAGTTACAGTAGTTTTGGTTATAGTAAAAATGGTGCATAGAGGATTATTTTTTGTGTGTGGAGAGCCTGTTAATCCCATTTATTGCAGACTGTGCTTTCCATATTGAATAATTTTTTTCTTTGTCAGAAATGTGTGGTTCATAAATTTTTATGTCTGCCTTTGTGTTTTCTAATCTGTTCCCTTGAAAAAGTTGAGCACTTTCACCATAATACACCGATGTAAAATTATTTACATTACTTCAACTTTATAGTTACTCTTATAGTCAATATGTGTTTGAGCTACTGCTTATTTCTTGGTAAAAAGTGTTTTGACTACTTTGAGGCCTGAACTGTTACACAGGCATTTTAGGACCAACTTGTTGATTTCTCAACAAAAGCCTGAAGGAATTTATTTGGTATCATGCTGCAGCCAGAGAATAGTTTCAGGAAAATTTATATCTTAACAGCAGTGAGTTTAGTGACTCATTAAAATGAGTTTTTTTTCCCATTTATTTAAGACATTTTAAATTTCTTTCATCAATGATTTTTGGTTTTCAAAGTGTGTATTTTAAACATTTTTTGCTAAATTTATACTCAGATGTGTCATATATTTTGATGTCACTATAAATTGTTTCAACTTTAATTTTTTTTGCTTGTATGTAATAATGCATTTCATTTTACATGCTTTTAATCATACATTTTTGATATACTCACTTATCTTACAGATTCTATAGATTTCTGATTCTGTAGACTTGTGCTCTGCAGATAGAATCTCTCTGCTATCCCATTTACATTCCTTTAATTTCTTTTACTTTGCCTATTGACATTGACAAGAACTGCCAATACTAGTGTTACTTATGAAAATCATTAACAAGAAAATACAAAATGTAATAAAAATGGCTAAAAGATTTTGCCAGAGGTCACAGATCAATGAAAAGTAAACACATGAGAAGATGTCCAGTGTCATTTTTGGAAAATAAAATCTCAATTATCTCCTTCTGCACACTTAAAGGTAAAACTATGATTAAAACAACTAACTCTCTAGGTTAGTTGGTAGTGATAGGAAAGAATTACACAGGAACTGCAGATCAGATACACTCATGTTAGATATTAAAAATGTACAATCACTTTGGAAAATTTGGCATTTTCTTTAAAAATTAAAGATTATGGTATGACTCAGGTGTTTGGCTTGTAGGAAGTATGGATTTAAGCACATGCATTGTCATACCTTTTGAAGCAGAAGTATTTATAATTGTCCAAAACTGGAAATAGTAATATATTTATAGAGTATTAGAATAAACAAATTGTCATGTAGCAATTTAATGCCAAAAAGCAATACATTTTTATTTCAGAATGGAAATCAAATAAATGGATTCAGAATGGAATCAAAATAAATATGTATTGAAAGAAGTCCAGGACACAACATTATACAGCATTTAAAACTAATCTCAAGTAACAAGAGGGAGTAAAATTATTGCTTATAGGTGAGAGGGGTAGGAAAGGGAATAACAGGGAAAGACTTTGAGAGTAATATATTTATGATCTTCATTGTGGTTCTAATATCTATTCACCCATCTGTCTATCTATCTATATGTATACACACATATATAAAGTTAGTCAACTTTCTCAAATATTAAACTTTTAATATAGTGGTTCTGTTAAAAAAAACTTCATTTTTATATGTTATAATACTGAATAATATGTTTTGGGAGCTCAGGGAAGGTGAATCAAGGAATGCCTTTTTCTGAGGGATTAACCAATTCACTGAAGTACGATGGGGTTTATATGAACAGATGTTGCCTTACCCAGTTTAATTTAACACCCTCTGTCTCAGATTCACATAACTATTAGTACTAATGCATCATTTTTGGCATAAAACATATATCTGCTGGTATAACCTCTTAAAATATGAAGTTGTCCTCATTCCTAGGCAATTTGCTTGTTTATGCTGTCTCAGAATTAAGTTCATTTATCCTTCTAATTTTTCACTTTAACATTGATATCATAGGTCAGCCAGGCAGTTATTTCTATTTAAAGAAAGAATGGAGTGAAAAATTCTTAAGTCACTCTAAAATTTTTTCTCATTCTTTCACTCCGCGTTGTATCAATCACTTACTTGTGTTGATTAAATGCTTCAACATACTTTTGCATTTTTACACTATTCTCCATTTCATTTTCTGTTCCTTTTATTCAGGATACTTTCTTTCCTATGTTATTATCATTGGCTGATATCTTTGTCTGCTATTTTTTTCCTGTTTCCCATCAGTTTGTCCTCAGCCAGTGTAATCTTTTGTATCCTGCAAATTTGATTATCCTAAGACCCCAAAACTATGCTGGGTATGTGGAACACTCAATCGTTACTGTTTAATAAAAGAATGGAAGAGTGCCATTCGCCTTTCCAGTCTAATTTCTTATAGCAATCTCACGTAAGGCTGAGAATCGATTGAGAGCCCTGGCTTTATCCATTTCCTTTTGTCACTGACTTTTCTACTTGCTGCTGTAACTCTGCATTGGTATTTCATGCTTCTTTGATATTTCTCTTCTCTGTTGTTAATTGTTAGAACTCCTCAAGAATGGTGAGCTCTTGAACATGATGACTTATAAATCCTTGATTATACAAATTTCCCAGGTTAAAATATATGTGCTTTCCTAGTTGTTGTAGGCTATTTTGTTGCTTTAGGCCTCTTTTTTCTGCATTGTAAATTCTGGAATAGGTTGGATATTCTGATAGAATTATTTGAATAAAACAATGGATCATTTTACCTATTTTAGAATCTCTAGTAAAACTGATATAATGAAACAAATTGGGTCTGAGAAATTGAGGAATCAGAGAAATTTGTAGCTATGTATGGAGAAAAATTCCTAAAATTCCGTGATATAATTTTGAAGGCAAAGATGCTAAGGCTCAGAAAATAAATTGAGCCAGAGTTGGAGTACATAATGTTTTATAGTGTTGTTCATCCCATTCCCTTAAACTGTTATTGATTAATCATGCATATATTTGTTCATGTATTTGCATGTTTAATCATGGCAATGCTTATTCTAAGATTATATAATAATTCTTAGAGCATAATGATTAAGAGGGTGGGTGCTAGACCCAAAATTCCAGGATCTACTTCTGGTTTTACCATTTAATATTGTGTAATTTTGAACATACTATTTAAACTCTTAGGCTCTTAAATTTCATAATAAAGATCGTGAGGTAGTAGTAATCATATTTTATGGAAGTAAATGAATGTAATTTCAGTTAAGCATCCAGAGAGCCAAAGAGTATGTAAAGTATAAATTTTGCTGAATATCTGTTTAACACTTAGAAGCAACCATTGCTTTTCACAGCTTTCACACTCTTCCTCATGGTTCCCATTCATTTTCTACTTGTATAGATATGTCTAGCGCTTACATGGATGCATTGTCACATGACTGTATTCAAATTTTCTGAAAGTAAGAGGTATAGAATAATGCAATCAAAAGGAAATAATGTTAGTAGAAAACTTACCAGCCTCTTTCTCCATAAAAACCTATGAATGCAAAAAATAATGCCTTCACAGCTCAAAATCAGCAGGATATATATACTTGTAAAGTGCATTAAGAAAATATATTCCTTATTATAGGAAGAGCAGTTTAAAAGGCCTAATGGTGCTAATTATAATAAGTAGCTAGTAAATGTTTCATCAAAAACACCCACAATCTTAGCAGGTGCTCATTATATGTGGTAGATTTTCCTCTTAATAACCATTTACCCCCTTGTGATATCTACATAAGAGTAGAGATAAAAGACAACATCAAGTATTTTCTGGAGAGATTCACAAGACTGTGAAAAATAACATGAGTATCACAGTAGTGTTTTAATTTCTCAGGCATGAATGCTTAAAGTTAAATATTCCATATACATAGTTTGTAACCACAAAATGACTTTAGAAATGCCTTCTTTAGATAAGGCATTTAAAAATTCTGTCCTTCTATAACTTTAAAAACTACTTATTAGTACTAAATTTGGCAAAGAAAGTCCTTTAATCAGTTACAGTTTAATCTTATTGATTTAAGATTGATATCACAAATTACTGCATCTATTTAGAGAATAGAGTATAGATTATTATGCATGTAATAGGCAAAATAATGCTTTAATGGCAATGAATTCATCTAGCTTAGAAATAAAATAATGTATAAAAGTTTACAGTAGAAATTCATCCTTTAACTCATCTCTTCCTATTCTCTCCATAGATTCTCTTCATAAATTTAATGTCTTCTATTTTTAAGGAAACTTGATCATATATGATCATAATTTTCCCATTTCTCATGCAAAAATTACAATAACATGTTTTCTTTATAGTCATTAACCATACATAACTTTTCACATGATGTCATGTTTATCAATTTCATATATCCTGCCTTAGTAAATTCTTGATGCTAGGATACAACACCAAGCATACATAACTATTAAAAGAGGAAAAGTTTATTTTGGTTCACAGTTTGTAGAAGTTTCAGGCCAAGGCAGGTTGACTTTAAGGCAGGACAACATGGCAAAGGGACATGACAGGGGAGAAACAGCTTATGGCGTGAAAGTTACAAAGCAGAGAGCAATCAAGTAGGAAGGAGGTAGCGATTTTATTAGGCCATGCCTACAATGGCCCACCTCCTTCAGCCAGGTCTTACTTCCCAAATCATATTCAGCTACAGTATAAATTCATTGTTTGACTAATATAATGTTTAGTGTCACACACCATGATCCAATCCTCTCCCAAAAGCTGCCCTATGTGAGTGCATGAAGTTTTGGCAGACATCTAGTTATAAACCATACCATAGTCCAAGAGATTAGTTTGGACACATATTCATAATAGTACATGGGTACACAATAGCCACAGTCATAATTCAATGGAGAAGTTTGATTTGACTTATGGTTCTAGTGGATTCAATACACATTCAGCTGGCTGCAAGACAGAAACATCACTGTGAAAGGGTATAGTACAACAAAGCTGCTTAGTTCATGACTTCCAGAAAGCAGAGAAGAAAACAGTTCCAGAGGACAAGGGGCCAAATATCATATATAGCACCCATATTCAAAACCCTATGACCCACTGGGACACTTGGGATTGAGCTTCACTAATATCCTGGGCATTTTTAATCTACATAAGTTGAAATATCACAATTAACAATCACAATGGGGAATTTTCTTTTTCTTTCCTCATATTTTCAGTGGTCACAGAAGGTTCCATTGCACAGATGTTATACAGTTAAATCAGTCAATCCTGTATTAATGAACATTGGGTTATTATCAGTCTTTTGAAATTATGAAAAATGTAACCTTTAATAAACTCTTATATGCACAATCATGTGAGATAATATCTACAGGATAATCTTAAAAGCACAACAGCAGGTAATTGTGTTTGTAGTTTTAACAGAAACAGGTAAGGTTAGGATTTTCTATTGATTGCTAACTGAAAAAGGAAATGAAGCTGTAGCCCCATTTTAGAGACACTCTTTTGGCCAGAACTGCCTCACTCCTGTGCAGGTACTTTCTGGGCAAAGCCTGAAGTCTCAGAGTGCTGTGCGTTGAACAGCCTTTTCTTCATAAGTTTTTAAAATTTCTGATAATACTTTTTGAGTTTATTGTGTGATTTAGAATGAAATGTTTCTTAAACTACTGAAGTATTTTCATTAGGGAATAGCTCATAAAAGACATAATATTTCTCCTCCCAGACCACACAGGAACTTGAGCATAACGGAACACTGTCTAAATTAGGTATTTAGGGACCTGTGTTTAGCAGATGAGGGAGATTAGGGTATCTTTGTTTACATATAAAATTATGCATCAAAATCTGTTAACTATGTTTATATTTTTAATTTAAAGTAAAGCACTTTTCCCTTGGTAATAGTGAATGTCTTTCAAATCACCATTAATTTAGATTAAATGAGGTTTAAATTAATAACTTCTATTCACAGTGCAGTCAAATAATATTCCACCCACAAAATTCCCAAATTGATTTTTAAAGAATGTCATCAATGTATAAATGCGTTTGCCTTGGATTCTAAGGGAGAATTTGTTTTTATCTGCAGTCATTTGTACTGATATTTCTTCACAATTGATAATAAGTACATAGTATATTGTGTTCCCTATCATATTTCAAAAGCAATGAAGAGAATTAAAATAATATATGGATTACTGTGAACATACTTATAAATGAAACAATTGAAAATGATTTACAAGATTTTAAGTTATAATTAGAATGATAATATATCAGAAAAATTACTATTAGTACTTTTTATAGTTCAAGGCTTCCAGACTTTTTCCATTTTGTTATTCTACAATATTTTTATTCCTTAGATCAAAATATGACATATATGCTTCAGATATCCATAATGTAGGCCACAGAATTGAGACCAGTATTAAAGAATAAAGAAACAAAATTATAGATTTGTCTTTTAAGACAGATTTGTGAATCTGCCATGTGGTATTTCCAGATAACTATTACAGATCAGATGTAGGTCATTTGGTCATGGTAACAACAAAGGAAGTTGGGAAACACAGGTCTGCTACTGGGAAGTTCATTTCCATTATGGTTATTTTCATTTCCAAACTGATACTGGGCACAACAGAATAATAGGAAAACCTTCATTACTAGGACACAGTAGCTTTAAGTGATCATATGATCATGAATCATAAAGCATGCATTTCTTCTAGAATAAAATAGCATTTGGATAGGTGCCATTCTCTATGAAATTCTGGAAAATAAATGAAGTGAAAATATTGAAAGATAGAAATTTAAAACATCAAAATTTCACTTAAAAATGGAGCTCTTTGACCTTGGGAAGATTTTCTAGTAGAAAAAGATCCAGGAGGAGACATGTAGCATGCCTGAATATGTTTTATTATTTCATATCTGCCAGTGTGAACTCATCAGAAAGCCTTCAATTCATTACACAAGGTTTGTATCACTTATTTTCTGTTTTGTCTTCAGATTTCAAGATAATGATTCCTACAAAAACCTCAGGTGAACTCAACTATAATGCAGTAAAAACAGAGGGATGGAATTGTCACAAGGAAACACATATGGAACTCAGTAAAAACACTGATAAAACTGAATGGTCAGGATTGTTGACTTTTTATATGCCTCTGTGTGTGTGTGTGTGTGTGTGTGTGTGTGTGTGTGTGTGTGTGAGAGAGAGAGAGAGAGAGAGAGAGAGAGAGAGAGAGAGAGAGAGAATGTGATGTGTGCTTGTATATTTGCAAAGATGGCTATTTTTGTATTTAAATCTCACATGATGATAAAACCATGCAATAGCAAAAGGCAAGAACATTTACTTTAGAACGATAAAATGAATTCCTCCTGCAAACTGCTAACTGTAACAGAAACTGTGCGTATTAGTTGTTCCTTCAAGTTATTTTATTATTCATTCATTCAAAGATGCTTGAACACCTTTAACTGACACTGGTATACAGTCATGGCCAAAATGACTGTGGCATCTGCCCAAGATCTTCCATCTTCTTGCGTAAGAAATTTACCTTGTGTCTCTTTTTCACCTTACAAATGTTGTTAAAGTATTAGTATTGAATTAAATAAATCAGGGATATTGTGTCATAAGCAGTGCTTATTAAATAATACAGTAGTATATATATATATGAAAGTGTAGAAGAAACCTCTTCTTATGGTACATCTTTATGGTTTATTATTATCAAAAAAACATCAATACAATATTATAGTCACTGTTATGGCAATTTGAGTAGGATAGACCAAAAGATAATAGAAAGAAAAAAGAAAATGAGTTGATCGATTTCAAAGTGGTGGGTTAGGAATATAGTACAGTGAGCTCAGTGCCTGCCTGGCAAGTGTGAGGTCCTGAGTTTGAGTCCAGGTACCAAAGGAAAAAAAAAGAAAAGAAAAGAGAAAAAAAGAAAAAGAAACAATGTGGGATATATGTGAGTTCAAAAAACTAAGAAAACTCAATGTGTACTGAGGACACACACACACACACACACACACACACACACACACACACAAAACAGACATTGTATAAAATAATACTGAAGACAATACAATAAGTATATTTGTAAAATGAAATCTGAAAGGTTTCATAAAAATATTGATAATTGCTGAAGAAAATATTAGGCAAAAAGATAGATGATATTTACTAGAGATATATATTAAGAAATCTATAAATCTATATATTGATATTAACATGTATCTTAATGGCTTACTACAATTTGGGTAAAATTAACAAAAGAGACATAATCATTATTTATTCTTTCAGTGTTACTTGCTCTATATCATCAGAAGAAATCAATGGAATAATGTTTAAAATTATTGAGTTTTCTAAAAGTGACTGATAATCAGATAGACATTATGCACAAAAAGGAGCTTTCTTATGATGAGCAATGGTACAGTACTAGAAGAAATAATTGCATTCATAAGAAGAAAAATAAACATCGTTAGCTTTAAATATATCTAGTAAGAAATAAGTGAGCCTCATCTAGAAGAAATTATAAAACATTAATGAGCTTCTTACAAAATATTTCAGTCAAGGGAAATATTGCTGCCTAAAGAGCCTTGTGACCATGGATGATTCTTCCAGAATGACCATGTGTACAATAGCTTCAGTTAGGTCCCAGCAGTTGGCTGTGCTTCATTTGAGTGAACTGTGTTCAGAGTCAGACTAAATCTTTTCGTTTTATTCACATTTTTTAAAAATATCTTTGACCTGTTTTCTATTTTCCTGCTGCTGCAACTCATTTTTATGGCCAATCCTACAAAAGTGAAGGTATCTCAGAATAAGTATATACATATATATATATATATATATATATATATATATATACATATATACATATGTATATATATTCACAATAAGCATATATATTCAAAATAGGCATATATTCAAAATATATGATTGTAAAAATAAATATTTGCAAATATATATATATTTGCAAATATGCACATATTTGCAAAGAAATATACATTTGCAAAAATGTATATAATTGCAATTATATATATATATATATATATATATATATTTAAAAAGGCTCTTACTTCCTACTCTGTAAACAACTTCCTTAAAATAGACATAAAACAATAGAGATAGCATGAACCTAACTTTCATATTAGACAGATTTGTAGACTTATGGATTAACACTCACAAATTTCATTTTATTACAGATTTAACTTCACTTTTTCTGCTGTAAAAAGAAATTAACCATATGAAGTATGAATAAAAATATGATGAATATTTAAATTTTAAAAATTTATTATAATAAAAGACATATTTCCATTAATCCTCATCAATTCCATAAGATTTTGAACACATTTACCCCATCATTCTTGCCAGTTTACCACGCTGCTCTGGAAGTCCTCTTTTATGAGTGTGTTTAGTTGCAGTATCATGGTTGCTTCCCTTGCTTGAATCCATTCAAAACATTTCCCTTGCATGGTCCTTTTGATGTTGGGGAACAGCGCAAAGCTGAACAGGCTCAGATCTGGCGAATAAGGTGGACAAGGACACACTGTAATATTTTCATGAGCCCAGCACTGTTTTGGAGGACACTCAGCAACAGCATTCATAGCACTGCAGTTTTAAGTCATACCTCCCAATGGTACAAAACAAGACTTCCAAGACTGCTTCATAAATTAGAAAAAAAATCATTGGATAAATACACACAAAGTGGGAGGGATTTTGAGGGTGATTAATTGAAATTTTTTTTACTACAGTGATTTAAAAAATTACACATGAAAGAAGAAGGAAGAAGTAAAAAGTTCAGATGTATTATGTAAGTATATCAACTCCTCAGGATGGATGTTGTCCTATGTACTAAAAATATGTATTTACACATTTTAAAATAATATTCACCCTATATTTCAATCACTGCTCATATAAATAACATTCACCCTATGTGAATGCAGTAGGCTAGCATTTTTGCTACTGAATGTCACCTTTATTAACATTTGATTTTTGATAAAATATGTATGCAATATGTGACTATGTGACTATTTTTTATTCCAAACTATCAATTTTTGGACACATGCTGAGGATATACTGTAATGCTTTGAGAAAAAAGTAGATATGGAAGAGTCACATGTCATTTCAACTGATCACTGTTGTGAGAGAACCCATTGCTCTGTAGGACAGTGAACAAGCCGAAATTAATGTGATGAGCTAGCACAAAACATAAATAGTTCTTAATTTTATTCTCGTTTCAAATTTTAATGTACTTTGTGAAGACTGAGCATAGTGTTGATAAAAAGATGTTTATCAAGTTTTAATGTAGAAAGATTTAAAGACAAGAATTTCTGTCTACTCATAGTCATTAGTCTGACGAGCTAAGATGTGTAGGTTTAATTATGTGTTTTTACATAATGTTAGATTTTCTAAATCTAGAACTATACTGAGGTGAAGATTTTGGTAATGAAGCAATTAAGATACGTTATGAATCTCATCTGAAGAAGCTCGTGCAACAGCAATACGCAGAGCAGTGGATCAGAAGCTTTATCAAATACTGTATAAGAGCAGAGGACTGAAAGTTTTAAGTGTTTGGTGGCTCAGAAATAACAACTGCTTTCCCTGTTAAAGAACTAATGTGGAATTTACACCAAATGCAGTATTTCTCTATTGAAAGGAAAGCTAAATTTGAATCTTTTGTAAGAATGAGTGTGCCTTGAGATTGTAATTTTAATTGAATATATTAACTCTGCAAACTTAAATATTGCATGGCTTCTGAATTATAAGAAATTCAAATTGTAAATAAAGAACAAAACAGAAGATGGATAACAGAAATTAGGGGGATGGGTCTTCCTCAAATGGAAAAGAAATAGAGATGAAAAGAGCTGATAGGGCAAGGTGACAGGAAGGTGAAAAGGGAATTAAAGTGTGTTATGTGTATGTAATTACTGCACACAAGGACTGTAACATTATATACTGAAAACATGCACCTTGAAAAAATTTTAAATGGGATATTCCCATGGGAGAAAAAAATTACTGTATATACATGAGCTGTCCTTAGACTACAGAGAACTACACATGCATAAGAGTAGAAATGCATCCGTTGGCTTTTTGTGGTTAAAATGTCTATATAAATCCTGAAAAACTGAATTCAATAAACTCAATTAATTATAATATGACTCAGTTAAAGGATCTGTGATTCACGAGAGGTTAAATAAACATCTTCATGACTGCATAATAATGGCTTAGATCTATACAATGATTAGATGGTTAGCATGCTTTTAAGGTGAATGTAGTGGTGACACATGTAATCCTAGTACCCTAGAGGACTTAAGGAGGAAGACGACAGATTTCAGCCTAGTCTTGGCAACTTAGCTACTGGCAAGATTTTGTCTCAATATAAAAACAAAAATGCAGGGACTGGGCTCCTGGAAGACGCTAGGACGCAACTTTGTGTGCAAGTTCTGAGTTCAAACCCTAGTAGGAAAAAAAAAGGAAGTCTGATTTAATGGGGTCTTCTTGTTTTTCCATGCTACCCTTCTGGTCTCACATGAGACTGTTTCTCTATGACAGCTGAAGCAGTGCAAGTCAATTCATCTTTATTCCTTGAAGGCTGGACATGGTGAGCATTACAGTTTATGCTTGATGAACAAACCTATAGATTAATGAAAACAATCTGAAAATAGTTATTCAGGCCGCAAAAGGACTGAGACTTCTAAATTCAAAGGAGTTAACCATTCTACGGTTTAAGTTGTCTTCAAAATTTTTCAAATTTTACCATCAGTGTAACTTTAATCCCTTTACCCCTGCCTTTTAGTTTTCTGTATATTTGCTTTCTAACTTAATTCTACATCCTATAACTTTTTATAACCATTATTTTCTTATGCATAACATAAGTTATCTTACTCTTTTTGCTGTCTCTTATCCAAAGTTCATGGTTCCAAGCTCCCCAGTCAGAATCAAACCATATGACACTGATTCTAGGTATCCTTTCCACTCAGATTATTGGTATCAGGTAAAATCTTCCACCTAAAAAGATGCATCTGTAAGGTTTCCAAATGGACCCTGTACTGGTGCTTACCATTAATAAAGATAGCTTCTAGCCTTATGTGGCTATTTATATTTAAATTAAAATACATTTAAAATGTTGGCTTTTCAGTTGTGCTATACAAAAACTCACACTAGGTTCACATAGTGCTATGGTTCAGGTAGTAACCTTTCTATCACTGCAGAAATTCCATGGGATGACAATGCTGCAATTAATTCAGTAATATTATTTCTGTTTCACAGTTTTATTCCTGTCTCTAGTGTTTATTTTAAAATTTCCCCATTCTTTCCAAACATTCAACCTCGTCCCTACTGCAGTCGGAGCAAAATCATCATTTTTTCATACTTCCTGGGTGTTAAAAAAAAAAAAAAAAGCTTCACCTGAAAACTTCCTCATTTTTTTCTGCCCTAAACCTTCAATACATTTTCTACTTTTAGTCCTCTAATGACTTATTCCAATAGTATTTACATTTTTAAGTATCTCCGTTTTGAGGAAATAGAGCACATTTTATCCTCCCGTTTTTAAAGCTTTATTTATTCTACTCCTTATTATAACAGGGATTGAACATTCTTATTTTGACATCTGCAGCAAATCTGTTCCCATTAATGATCTCCTTGTTACTGAAAAAAAATCTGGTATTTGCAGTCATGATTGGAAGTGATTTTTAGAAAATCTTATGCATTGCAACTTTTTATTATCCAGCAGTGAGTATATGGAATTTAACCAAGGCTATAATTGTTTTTCAGATGAGAAATAAAAAAGATAGGGAGAAAGAATCATAAATATTTGCAAAGAAATAAATATAGTACAGGGCTATAGACATTGGGCTCATTTTGCAGGAAACTTTTTTGCATCTTTTATTTTTCATTTATATATAGTTATAGTATATGTTAACTACATTTCTTGTAGGGAATTTGTACATGTACACACCACATTTTCACTATGTTTTCATCCCCTTCTCCTTCTCTCTCCTTCCTCTATCTCTTGGATCCTTTCCCTTTTGCAAAAAGATCTATTTTACTATTTCCTATCATTTGTCTCTTATTTTCTTTTTATTTATATTGGATATATCTCATATAAGAAAAAATCATGCAATATTTCAATTTGTGTGTCTAATTTGTTTCACTTAAAAATATGATTTAGAATTTGGAGAAAATTGAGGCCATGAAGATATAATATCCAGTGTAAAAGTCATTGTGTTTGCAATTGTCAATGAAGAATACTAGCACAATAAAATGAAAAATGGGTGATGATCGTACAGTGATATGTTTCAAATAGAGACTTCATAGAGCTAGGGGGCACAACATTGAGAACACTCATGTGGTAACCAAAGAAAAGAAGAAACTAAATTATATTACGTGGGTTATTGATGGACCCCAATGGTTAAATCCCATGAGTGGTAATTCTAAAAGTGAGAGAGCTACAGTCAGTAACACAGGTTTAAGAATTATTAGTAGAGAATGGATAGGAAATGGGGAACTAGAAGATATCAACAGTCAAGAAAGGGGCTGAGTAGGTTTGGGGCTAGTGAAACCTCTATCAAATTTCCCTCCTGTCCTGAAAAACTCATCAAATGTTAAAAAAAAAAAGATGAATGCCAACTTCAGGGCCTACTATGATGTATAATCTTATGATATATTTTATCAGTGTGTATATAATTTCAGTTAAATGAAAAGAAGTTAACTCTTGCTTTCTATTTTATTTTAATGTAAACAAACATTAAGTTGCTGAAAATTCATGTGCTGCACTCTTGTTTTCGTTAAGTAATTATTGTGCAGACATTACTCTGATTTCAACTCTACTCAAAGCTCTCTAAAGTGTATAAACATACTTGTCTGTTTCAGTGAGAAACAGGGACTGTTAAATATGTCTTTAATAACTGAGCATGTGGCAGTGTTGTGATCATGATTCTGAACATAATTTATTTATGAATTATATGCCATAGTGAATCTGAATAAATGTAAGATCAAAAATATTTCCTCAAAATATATGTCCATTAGGTTAAAAAAATCATTATCATTTTGAATGACTTTGCACAAAACTAGATTACAGAGCATGCCTGCCAATATTTTAAATATATTGTTTTTTTTGGGGGGGGGGGCTTTAACAAGACTGTTGTCTTGTCTTGTTATTAATAATTCTGTATTACATATCCTATACTAAATCTTTTCTGTTATAAAACCCTGAGTGTCAAGGTTGTAGGGTTTATAAGAGAAAAGATTTAGTATAGGACATATAATATAGAATTATTAATATAGAATTATTTTATAATATTCACCCAAAAAGTCAAAAACAGAAGAGCAGAAGAGTGCAGGTGATCTGTTTGCACACTAGAAATCCAAAGAATGCAGCCCAGGGCCTACATGCCATGGCAATATTTTCCACAAGTCCAGCTGAATGCCTAGAGCCCACAACAATGTCTCATGCAGTCTGTTTGAAGGATCTGCACTGGGAAGACCCAAAGGTCAGAAGTGGAAGCCAAGAAGTCTACACCAGTGGGATGCAGGATCTGTGCCAGGAGGCTGAAGAATCTGCACTGGAGTCAAGAAACAACAACCAAGTAAGGACCAAAGCTCCTCTAGAAAGAACCGCAGCCATCTTCAGTGACAGGAAGGACTTGAGCTCCTCCAGCAGTGAGAACAGCTGAGTTCAGGGAAACCAGCACAAGCTTCTCCAGGAGAATCAACAGCATTGTCGTTCTCTCCTCTCTTTTTATGCCACAGGCAACAATCTTCAGGTAGGCCTTCCACGTCCAAAATCTCTTTGATTCAGTTCAGCTGAGTCTTCCAAACTGACCGTTAGTTAATCAACCAGAAAGACAAAAGCACTTTAGTAGACTATGTAACTGAGCTAAATTTCAAATATATTCTACTTATATTTATCAACCATAAAACATAAAGGTGAATAGTTATTTCCAATTCTAATCTTATGACATTTTGTTACTAAACAGATTTTTACTAAAATACATTAGATTTTAGTATGATAGCAAAATAATTTTGATTTTGGTTCTCAAAGATGTTAGTAGTATCAACGTGAGGCAAATATTATGAGTACGTGACATGTTCATGTAAGCAAGGCAAAAGAAAATGCAAACATACATTAATTGTCTTCAGTTTGGCTGTTTTAACTGAAATAAAAATACAATGTCTAAAGTATTTTCAGCATGTTCGATTTTAATGCATCTTTTGTTCGTTGGTTGAGCTTCTATACCTTTAAAATTCTCAATGACTCAATAACATGCAAACATCTTGCTTGCAACAGCATTTCTTAGTGAGCTCTTTTGTCATTGGAACAAGCTCAAAATTGTGTATGTAAAAATCTACACCTTGATTTGATTTTTCATCCCTGTATGTGAATTTGAAAAGAATGAATTTTTGAAATCTTTCCTCTGGAGTGTTAACTTTGTCTTTGTTTACCAATCAGTTTTACACACCTAAAATACAAGCTTTCCAAAAATCGTGTTTTGTTTTCTATTGAAAGTAAAAATTAATTTATCTTATTATTAAGTCTTGCTCCTTAGTCATACCTACACATTGATCTCTTTAATGTGTCAAGAACTGTACTAAATACTTTACATATTTTAAATTTCTTTGTGGCTATCCTAAATCAAGGAAAAATATAATTATTTAATCATAGTTTATACTAACAGCTATTTTCTTAGATTAGGGAAAACATCTATAAATACATTTTAAAATAGATTGAAAGAGTTTTCAATAAGAAATAGCAAGAAATAGATATATTTGAATGCTATTATGAGCCTCATGTGCTCACAAGTGGGATTTTTCAGAGGTGGAAGGATCAAGGGTATGATACTGCGATTAGGGATGAATGGCTTGGTATTTGTCCACTAAATTAGCATAGATAAGGGAGGCCCCACCTGGGACTGGATGACACCACCCAAAAGGCTTGTATCCTTGCTGGGATAAAAGACAAGTGAGGCTTACTCACTGCCTCCTTCTCTGCCATGGACTGTTTCTCCCCTGGGATGCCCTCTGCCATTTGGAGTCAGCTGACTATGGACTGAAATCTCAACAAACTGAGTTAAAAGTCAAAATAAATGTTTCCTTCTTTAAACTGTGAGTGTTGGGTATTTTGTCCAAGCACTGAGAAAAATGACCAAGACAAATACTACTATGTCCCAAAAAACAGTTAGACTATCATTGCATCCTTGTTTAAACAATAAGAATGCATCAGAAGTAGAGTGGAATAAACATTTCAAATTCTTGAAAGCATTATTAACTCAAGCAAAACACAATCGAGAGCAGAGAATGGTATTATCTATAATACAGATATGTAGGTAGGTAGATAGATAATTGGTGACATGATTCTTTTGATCATTTGTACTTGAGTTATGGTCAAATATACAACACATCACAGCTAGATTTGGCACATGCCTATAATCCTAGCACGCTGAGAGGCTGAGGAAGGTGGACCTCAAAGTTTATGCCCTTCCTGTACCATGTAACCACTTAACAAAATTCTCTCAGAATGCAAATACAAAAGAATAGAACTGTGTATATATATATATATATATATATATATATATATATATCAGTGCAAACATTCTAAGTTCAACTTCCAGTCCTGTAGTATATATCAACTTTAGAAACTATAGGTGTCAAAAATAAGAAATAAATATACCAAAAGGATGAAGCCACCATTACTTGAAATGAATAGAGTGAACATAATGCTCATGGAAATTTCAAATAGCATAAAAAATTTAAAATGCCGAATCACAGTAGTAGCATGTATAAATACAAAACTATATAAAGCTAGGCTTTCTCCAGAGAACTATATTTATGTCTTTACAAGACCTTCAAAGACTGCTACAATACAGAGCATTAAGCCACTATAGCCTCTGAACCTATCCCTCCCTACCAACTACTCTGTCTCCTGAACCACAGAATCACAGTAGACAGAATCACAACATTTTCTTTCCAAATTTTGCCCTTTATCCAAAGATAAGAGCAGTCTCTCAGCATATCCCTCACTAGTGTCATTACCTGATATTTTTATTTGCTTTTGTAGGTATTTTATAAATGTAAGTTTCTTAAAATTTAGTGTTATATGTACAGAAGCTCCTGTTTATCAGTGGGTCCATATTTGCAAAAATGTCAACTGTCTCTCTGCTGATGCTCTTAAGATCATTCCTGGGCAGCCTGGAGCAGTGAAGTATTAGTACTGCTAACACTCATGTTCCCAGTTGATGCTAAGCAGGGACAATGCTGCCGCTCCCTGTTTTAGTTCTCACACCATAAAAATGCTGCTCTATGTTTTATATTGTGTCATATCTTTCATAATTTTGTTTTTGTTGTTTTCATTGTTGTTTCTTTTTCCAAGTATAGTACTGAAGGGTTGTTTGAAAGTTTAGAAGTCCAATAAATTTATAATTTAACAACTGGAGAAAATGTGAGTTACATAAGTTCATATATGCATGAATTATTTGTTATTAGTTGTAAGTGCAATATTAATGAATCAACAGCCTATATTAAATAAGAAGTTAAAAAAGAAATACACATAAGTTATGTATTGATAAATTGATAAAAAGGTATTGATGAAGCTTCACAGGAACATAATACTGTATTTCTCCTACAAGAAATAATTTAGCATTTCCTAACCCAGTAGTCATGATGACTTATAGAACACAATTATTATTAAAAACAAGACTTGGCCATGTATTGCTTCATATATAAATATGACTAATGATATGCCTAATAATTTTTTAAATTCTTAAATAATTCTCGTTTTATACTATCAATTTATTTAATCATTTAACTTTATTGATAAAATTTAGTATCTTTTCTATAAATATTTTTAATTTGAATTTTTATTTTTTGAAATTTTTGTTGCAATGGAAAAAACTAGGTATGCATTAAGGAATCTAGTATATATAGAAGGAATTCCTAATAAAAGCTAATTTCAGTTTCTGATCTTTATAGGTTCTACAGTTCCATGAAAAACAATAAACCATGTCTATAATGTATGCTGTTGCATACAGATATGTTTAAAGAATTGAGTTGCAGGGCATAAAGTCTGGGAACAAATTGTTGAACAATGGAATCCATCACAATATAAAAATTGCATTTTGGATATACATGCCCGAGCTTTAGATTCCCTGTGTTGTAAGATAACTAGGCATCTAAATATAGTGTAGATGTTAACTCAAAAAAAAAAAAAAAAAAAAAACATCAATTGAATTGTCTGTCAAGGAACTTTCTTATATGGTCTACAGAAGAGACAGATACTCATGAAAAATAGTTAAGTAATTTTCCACAAGGCCTACCTAATTCCATTTAGCAGAAGATTAAACAGTTCAATGAGTGCATCAATCTATGAAGAATGTGCTGTACAATCTTTCAGACTCTCTCAGAGTCTCCTGTCTCTTGCCACAATCCACCTCAGGAACACATTGTTCGGTGACTTGAACATATATACAAAAATACCGTACCAAAATCTTTCACTTACCACTCCAGACTTCGTACTGATGCTTTAAGAAAAAGCAGAGCCTAGAAGTATCTAAACTGATAGAAACACATTTCTCTATAGCTATAAAGTATAGCGACTTTGGCCTGGGGGTAAAGCTCAGTGGAGCCGTGCCTGCCAAGTGTGAAGTTGTGAGTTCAATTCCAGGTTTTTAAATAAAGCAAAAAATAATTAAATGCAATTAAAATATGGAAATTTTAAAACAGAAGCAAGTGCAATTTTGAAAACAAATCTGGGTTTTCAGCTAGAGAATACAGTGGCTGTCAATGGATTAAAAAATTACTAAGTGGAAATATTAAGGAAAAAGAAGAATTTCTGGGTAAGACCATGTAATACATCACTTGCTCAAGGCAAGACTGGGTGATAAAATAGCACCCAAGGCATTTTATAGGAGGAAAACTTTAATATAACATTACGGGTAATTAGATTTTCATAGTCGGGGATTCTGACTAAATTAACATAATATCTTTGCTCTCAAGGATAAGACTCAAGGAGAAGGATTAGCCATAAAAGGACTAGAAAACATATGAACATTTTTTTTAATGTGAAGTCACAGGTCACTTTGAGACCCTGTTTACAACCCATACTTTTTCAAACCAAAATATATAGGGGAGTAATTCTCTCTAAACTTAACCTTTATTCACTGTAAAGTACAAGCCACTTGATCTATTTATCATCTTTTTCTACATCATCTTTTTTGTACATACTCTTCAGCCCTAATGAATGTTCTAAGATACAGTTTATGTTATTTCTTAACTTTTCAGAAGATTAAAGATCAGCCAATTTTAATAACCTCAAATTAATGCTGTCTTTACTGTAAATTTCTTTGAAATTGTGCTATAATCTTCATCTTTATTCTGAAGTTTTATGTTACTAGCTGACAATTTTCCCTAATTCTTGAATTCTAGATCCCAGGGCAAAATTAAAAAAGAATCCTGTACTCAGAATGTCTTTTTTCATTTCACTGTCTTGACCGAGTTACATTTCTACCAGCTACTCACCTGTATTTCAGTATCAGTTTATGGCCAGGTAATGCTCTCATTTCTACTTTACAACGCACGGGGACATGGACAAACTTTTCTCAAAATTTCAGTATTTTATTCCATAAAGCAGGGAAAATAAAGTAACTGCTTTTTAAGTCTGAGAAGGAAATGTCAGCTTCACTTGAACTCTGAGCCGAACAGTAAGGTGAGCTCTCCACCTCAAGGAAACAGAAGTTCCTTTGTAGAAAAGAGTGCAGTGGCTTCCACAAAGTCAATTATTTATTGTCTACATGAGACACACATGGTTACTCTTTCCATATTGTGTAGAATAGGCATTTTCTTCCTTCAAATAACTTTTTAATCGAAAGCATTTAGGACCAAAATTGTAACAGGTGAAAGACAGAAAAAGACATTTCTAGGAGAATCAAGATCAGATCAAGTCATGGTCACTGTGTACACGGTTGAACAGAAGATTGGGAGCCCAGAAAGTCAGTGTGTTTGAGAAGTGGAAAAGCAGCAGCTGCCCATAGTCAAGACAGATACCAGAAGCAACCGTTGAAACAGATATAAAGTACTGCAAAGTTGACAATGTGAATTACATGTTTCATTGATCTGAGTTTTTTCTAAACTTTAATTTTGTTATTTGGAACATGAAAACTATAGTTAGTGGATTTAGGCATTCGATTTAATTATCTCTATGTACAACCTTAATTACCACAAAATAAAATTTGTCATTCCAACTTGATGAGTCTAGTAAGGGTATTACATTCAATGATTTATATATTTTCTTTTGTTTATTTGTATTTTAAATTTTCTTCTATATCACCTTTCTTATAGCATTTGAATTCCAGGTTTCATTTGTCTGTCATCATGACCATGAGCCATTTATTTTTTTCTCTGTTCTTGGGTTATGAATTTCTAAGATAAGACTAGTAATTCCTACATCAAAACATTGGTCTATTTAGAGCAAGCACTAGCAGCATATCCATATCTCTATTTCATCATGCACTGGCACATGGACAAACTTTTCTCAAAATTTCAGTATTGTATTCCATAAAGCAGGGAAAATAAAGTAATTGCTTTTTAAGTCTGAGAAGGAAATAGACTAGCACATGTAAAATGATCAGACGGGGGCTTGGAATACAAACCTAATATAATAATGTTTGAAAAGGTCCATAAATATTTATTGCTGTTCACCATCAGGAAAATTGAAAAATTAAATTAATTTATGCACCTTTCTTCAAAATATTAATTGATCTCCTGCTTATGCTACTCATGCTCATTTGAGATAATTTTTGTTTTGTTTAGTATCAGGTCAAATTAAGTGACAAAATAAATAAGGCTAAAAAAACCAAGAGATTGTTTATAAGTTTTGAAATGGGAAAAATATTAGCCTTGTTCTGGTTGGCTATGCGTTGAAGAACTTGGTGGTGATTGACAATTAAAGGCTTTTAAATCTCAATTCAATTCAATGTTTCTTTAAAAATCGAGTTTTGTAAACAGTGAAATTTCTTGGCAGATCATGAATTTGTGCTCTCTGAAGGTTCACAATCATAAATGTTTACAAAATAGTTACCATGGCATCCCTCAAGAATCTCTTGGTGACTTAGTTCAATAAGGGAGTTTAATCTTTTTCCAGCCTGAAACACTGTAATTTAAGTCTCCAAATTAATGTAAGTCGCACCTTTGAAGACTGAAACGTCAAGAGATGCATAACAACATTTAACTAAAGAATTTAAAATATTTCTTTGGGTTGGTATCATAGCGTTCCTAAGTCTCTATATTTAGGATCTTTGAGTAATCTCAACCACAAGGGGAAAGAAGCTTCAAGACACTTTGGAAAGACAGATGTGTCAATCAGATGCTGCTACTTAACACTGAAGACTTTCTGTTACACTTTGCCAAATTTCCAAACTTTACAGAACTCTACAGATTCAAGCTGTTTTTCTGTGCCATGCAATTACCAAAACTCTTTTTTTTTTTAAGCAGAGTTGCTCAGGTGGTAGGAAAGCTCTGTTTTATTTTCATTTCTTCATTTACATAGAACCATAATCTTCCTGGAGAGTTATCAAGGGGTTGCAGAATTAGAAAGATTAGGTAAGGAAATTTTATATTGAAATGCTGCTAACATATTTTAAAGAAAAGCCATGAAAATCTCTTCTTTCATTTTTTTTTTTTTTTTACTTCTTCCACTGAGCTTTGCGTTATCTAAGATTTGATGATAGGTGGTAAATTTAAGACAATTTCTAAATGCAAAATGAATATTATCTCTTTATCCACTGAAATAACCAATAAACCCCAAAATGTTGCCATTATTCTTAACAAAACATTTGTAACAAAGTGATAAAGTGGAAAACTTTGATGAGTCAACTATCACTTAGTTCATGGTTCCATCTCTTATAACAAAAGATAGATTAATAAGAGAAAAGAATAATGTATTTAATAAACCTTTTATATGACACAGAAATGACGATCCAAAGAAAAGGGGAACCTAGATTTTTATGGAGAGGTGCACAGAACTATTATTGCAGAACAGAAAGGTATGAGTTTATGCTAATAATTAGGGGGAAACTAACCAGACCTTTGGCTCATATTCTTTTTGGTGTCTTTCTGTGAGTCCCCATTCCTCTGGCTATAAGGAGAACTTTCTCTGTAATAATGATCTTGTGATATACATTACAGAAAAGTATGAGAATTCTGTAAGCCTAGTTCAGGGGAGGATATCCAGAAGGTAAGAGTGACATTATAACTTCTGTAGTTTTATCAGATGCTGACATGGCAATCCATGAGATAATGTGCCCTGAATTTCACTGTTCCCTGTCTTCAATTTCTCCACAAAGTTTCACAGTCCAGAAAATGGGTTGATGAAATGTCTCATATGCCACTGTTTTAAGTCAAGTTTAGGTTAGCTCAATAATTAATGATAAAGAGAGAGTAAATTGGGTTTCAAAGATATACTGGTCTACACTGACAAACCTTAAATGTTAGCTGCATTTACATTAGAAAAAGCAATCTATAAAACGTCAAATTGGTGAGAAACACCTCTGTTTATTGAAAATTCTGACACACAAACAGATTTGTAATTCAAATTTATAAATTTTACATTGTGTTCTTATTCACCAGTAGAGTTGAAACACAAAAAACAATTCAGTGTGTTTATGGATTGCAAAAATAGAAAATAAGTCAAGCAAAAACAACAAAAAAACTTGAGATGTATAATGAGGGAAAATATGTATATGTATGCCTATCTATGTAACTAAAGTAATGTGATTTATCACTTCTTTTTCAACTATTTTTGATAACAAAAATATCTCTTTAATACACTCAACTGAGTTTAAAACTCTTTTTATTTAACTGGCATCTGTTCTCAAACTTTCACTGCTGTGTCAGTATAACTTGTGCTGTTTTCCCAAAATATGTTATGAGCTCAGTGCTACTTTCAAACTCTAGATATTGGATAAAAGACATTCGCAATATAAACTCTGAAAATAAAGGATTCTCGTGAGTACATTCTGACATTGATATAGCCACAGAGATTTCAAATGATGAAATGAAATATAATTTACCATCTGGTCTAGTTTTGTTTTTCAGAGCATATTTTCATATTTTAGTTTATTCATTTATACATTATTCCTTTTACTGATTCAAGCATGCACAGGATATACGTGTCAATGAGCCCGCTTGTCCCCAGGTACTATACATTTTTATAGACAGAAAATAACAGCAATTACATAACACCCTATTTCCAGTGTTTCAGTGCCCTGAAGAGATCCACTTTTAGAAAAAACAAAACAAACAAACAAGCTATTATTTCAGTGGCATATTATAGTAGATATCTGTGGGAAGAAATATATCTACAACAAAGAAAGGAGGGTTCAACTATGTTTTAGAAATAGGGAAAATTTCATACAGAAGTTTGTTTTTGCTTTGTCATTGTCTTTTTTCATACCAAGAAAGGACATTCATAATTTTCACACAGAAATAACATGATGCTTTTGAAAATTGTCATGTAGTTCAGTTTATTTATTGTACAGGATGGAGGGAGGTTATGGAAGGAATTTGAATCTTTGAGTTGTAGATAAGTAATTCTAGTGTTTTCAAAATTGCTGTGGCAAAACAATTGAATAGTTTCCCAGGAAGCTGATAAATTCAAATTGAAATTTTAGAAAGATCATTCAGCTTGCAAAATGATGAATTCAGACAAGAATGAGTGCCAACAATCACATCTCTGCTTTTGTAATCCAGGCACAAACTAGAAATTGAGGAAAAATGATAACAATGATTTCAAGAAGTATTCCACTTTCAAACTGTTAGAGTTACATTGGAAAGATTAGTAATTGTTTTAAAATGGAATTGCAAACAATTTGAATGCTAGCTGTTTCCTGAGCTTGTTTGGCAGGAAAGTGAACTCAAATGAACAATGAAAGATATTACAAAATATTACAAAAAGAAAAAAAAGATATGATTGGCCATGTATATTAATAATTACACTGGATGCAAATATCCTGAACATTGCAATTAAAAGAAAAATAATCATTAAAACAAAGAAACAAAAAAAAAGTAGGTTATACATGAGACACTTTAAATACAGAGTGCTTTTGGTTTATTTACATTTCAAGGGTGTAGAACTTGAGATAAAACCAAGTTCCAAATTAGAGGTGATTAAAGTAGAAAAGGATCAGTGCAAGAGTAATATATTTTCTGACCCATATACATATGACTTTCTTTTTCATGTTTCCTTCTATGTGACTGTCTATGAATCTAAAAACTTGTTTACCTTGAATACTCCCAGTCCTTCAAAGATAAAAGAGAATTAAACATAGTTATTTTTTTCCATAGACCAGATGAGATAAATACTTGAAATTTCTCTGTTATAAAAGAAACAGAACTCAGAACAGTAATTATGCAGGAAAAAACAAGGCAGTGGCTAATATATTACATTGAGATTTTTAACTTCATTTCCCTCTTCCCTAGCATAGACCTCTTAGAATTAGTGATGTTAAAAATGGTGAAGCCCCTTTGCAATTAGTGATCATAAAAAGAAAGATTTCTCAAAGATAGCAAGGAACCATGAGAAATCAATAGCTGCTAGATGAGACAAAGAAGAATAACTTAAGTTTGATGGAAGTGAATGAAAAATCTGGAAATATGACAAATGACATTAAAAACTCTTCACACATTTCATAACAAAAAATGTTTCTGGTAAAGAAAAAGAATGTGGCACATGAATCTTTGGGAGATGTCACTTTATTGGCAGACTCTGCCATGAAGATTAAATTCAACCAGTGAAGTCACAAAACAATCACATGATCTCAGTGTTTCAGAAAATTATGTGTATCATTACCTTATTAAATACTTTTGATCTTAAAATAAAGAATTTGACACACAGATAAGTGAGGCATGCAGAACTCCAATTAGCCATGATCAAAACAAAACAAAACAAAACAAAAAATACAGCCAGCCATATCATAGTCAAGATCCCAAAAACTTAACACAAGGATAGAATATTAAAAGCTGTAAGATAACAGAGACACATTGCCTATACAAGAAAGTCCAACAGAATCACAGTTCACATCACAACACAAACCCTAATGTCAAACAGAGCTTGGAGTGAAGTATTTTAAGTTCTAAATGAAAAAAAAAAAAAAACCTTCAACCCAGTTTGATGTACCCCACAAAATTATTTTTCACAACTGATGAAAAAAAAAATAAGATACTTTCATGAAAAAGAATAGCTGAGGACATTTATAATCACCAAACCAGCACTTCAAAATGTTTTGAAGGATATTCTAGAAAGAGATAACAAGGATATTCTAGAAAGAGATAACAAGGACTACAACTACATGAACACAAACAGAAGGAACCCACCAAGTAATGAAAACCAAATTATATTAAACAGGGGAAATGAGGGGAAACCAACAACGGAAAAAAAAAAAAAAAAAAAAAACAAGGATAAGCCAGTCCATACCAGTTATAACCATCAATGTTGATGGTCTCAATTCACCAATCTAAAGAAACAAACTGGGAAAATGGACAAAGAGGCAATATATAACAATATGCTGCATACAAATGACACGTTTAATTAAAAAAGAATTCTATAGACTGAAAGTCAAAGGATGTAAATAATACTTTACATGACAAGAATCGGAAAAAAACAGAAGTGGCTATGCTCTTTGTAGACAAAATGAATTTTGAGTGAAGACTGAATAAGGGTGATAAACAAGGTCATTATAATGTTGCAAAGGGAAAAATTCAAGAGGAAACAATAACAAGCATGAATATATATGCAACAAATTTCAATGCATCAACTATATAAAACAAATATAAATACTAAAGGACATGAAAAATTAAATAAAGCTATAATACAATTGTATTGGGGATCTCAATACCTCTCTGTCACAGACAGATCAATTAGTCAAAATATCAATAATATAATATTAGAACTGAACCAAATTTTTGAACGAATGGACTTAGTAGATGTCTATAGAGTGTTCCATTCCACAATATCAGAATACAAACTCTTCATAGCTACACCCAGAACATTCTCCACATGCTAGCTCTTAGAACATGCTTAAGAAAATCCAAAGGAATTGAAACGTCCCCATATTATCAGACCATAGTGTAATGAATCTGAAAATGCACAGCAAAGAAACCAAAAGAACTACATAAAAGCATGGAAATTAAATACCACTCTACTAAACAACCAATGGGTCACAGATAAAATTAAGGAAGCAATTAGTTTTACATTTCAATGATAACAACAATACAATATATCAGAATCTATGGCACACAATGAAACCAGTCCTAAGAATGAAATTTATAGCATAAATGCCCATATCAGGAAAACAGAACAAGCACATATACATAACTTAATGATAAACCTCAAAGTCTTAGAAAAAGAAGGACAGGTTAAGACAAAAGCTCACATAAGGAAGGAAATTATAAACATTAGAGCAGAAATCAATGCACTGAAGAATAAAAAATTATAGAGTCAATGAATCTAAAAGTTGGTTGCTTGAAAGATCAAACAAACAAAAAATCAACAAACCCTTATCCAACCTTATCCAAAAAAATCAACAAATGACTCAAATTCAGAAATCAATCTAATGAAGAATGTAAAAGACTTCTACATAGACAACTATAATACTCTGAAAAGAGAGACTGAAGAGAATATTAGAAATGGAAAGACATGCCCTGCTCTTGGGTAGGAAGAACTAATATAGTGAAAACGGCCCTACTTCCAAAACTATTATACAGGCTTAATACAATTTCAATCAAAATTCCAATAGCATATCTTGTATAATTACAGAAAATGATGTGAAAATTGGTTTAAAACTATAAGAGCCCTGGAATAACGCAGGCAATTCTGGGCAATGAAGGCAAGACTGGAGGCATCAAAGTCCCTGACTTGAAATTATACTTTAAAGCCACTGTGATAGAAATGATATGGTACTGACAAAAAAAAAAAAAAAAAAAAAAAAAAAAAAAAAAAAAAAACAGATGAAAGAGTAATGAAACAGATTAGAAGATGCAGGAACAGCTCCAGGCACACTAACCCAGCTTATCTTTGACAAAAGTTCCAGACACATTCATGGGAAGGAAGATAACCTCTTAAATAAATGGTGCTAGAAAAACTGACTCTGTACATGCTGGAGGTTAAAATTTGACCCATATCTTTCACCAGGCACTAAGCTAAAATCAGAATGGATCAAGGATCTAAATATTAAAATAAAACATTAAATCTTCTAGAAGATAGAATACATAAAACTCTTGAAGACATTGGTGCAAGTAGACTATGAATAAAACCCTGATTACACAGGAACTCTCACAAAGAATCAACAACTAGGATCTCATCTTATTAAAACTCTTCACAGTAAGAGAAACTTCAGACCAAATCAAAAGACAACTCACAATGGGACAAAAAAAGTTTGCGACGTGTTTTTCAGAATTACTATCATGATCATGTAAAGCACCCCAAAAAATCAGACATCCTAAATTTAAAGATCCAATTCAAAAATTTGACATTTGAGATGAATACATACTTCTCAGATGAAGAAATGAAAGGAGAAAATAATAAATGAAAAACTGTTCAACATCATTTCTCATTCAAGAAGTTCAAATAAAACAACACTGAGATTCTGCCTCACCCCTGAAAGAATTGCTATTATCATGAAATCAACTAATAAAAGGGGCCAGGGGGGCTGTCCCTCCAGCATTCCTTACTGGAACCCTTCTTCACTGTTGGTGAGAGTGTAGAGCGGTGCAACCACCATAAAAATCAATGTGAAACTTCCTCAAAATACTAGGTTTGGAGATCCCATCTGACCCAGTTGCTCCTCTTTTGGGTATCATCCCGGAGAAATTGAAAGCATCATTCCACAACAATACATGTGCACCCATGTTTTCAGCAGCACAATTTTTAATAGGTAGAACTTGGAAAAACCTAATTGCTCATCAACTGAAAAACAGGTAAAAAAGATGTAGCATTTTTATCTATTACTGGACTACTCAACCATAAAGAATAATAAACTTTATATTTATAGGTAAATGGATACAACTAGAGACAATACTCCTAAGTGAACTAAATCAGACTTGCCTATGTAAATATTGCATTTTCTCCCATTTGAGAAACTTAAAAAAATATTTGTAATATTATGTAATATAAAAACACATCTATTTATATATGCATATATTCTATAAGTAATATGTAATATATATATGATAATTAAGATATGCTACTAATCTATCTTGATTAATTGAAAAGAAAAATTTTTGCTAACATTATTTGGAAAATTGAATGTAGGTATCTTTTACACTGAGTAACAAATTTAAAGATAACATTGTGTGACATATTAACCATTATTATTCTCTAATTATTATGCTTTGAAATTTTTTCTCTTTAAAATAAAATTAAAAAAAAATTAGACCTCATTTACAGCCTAATCAGCACTTTTGAAACCCTTAATCATTGGCTTTAGAATTGTAACATTAAGTTGTTTATATGTATTATGAATTAATTTCCAAAACATGAGTGGCAATAATAGATCATCACTAAGATTTTTAAATGGACTGATGTAGAATTGGTAGTTTGAAAATCAAGAATATTGATTTTTACCTTGGCATTTACACGTGAGTCCCAGAAAACCTCTAAGCCTAAGTATTCTCCTCTGTAATTAAGAGATTCAGAAAAGCAATTGAATTTAAATAAACAGGTTGATTTAGTAAAAATCAAATTATCTGAAAGTCCATAAAATGATCTTTGGCAAAGTAGAGCAATACGGTAAATAGTATTTTCAACAAATGCTACCAGAACAATTGAGTATCCACATAAAAAAATGTAAACACAGACATTGCACCCTGCACAAAAATTATTGTATATTGAAAATCTGTAGGACATAGGAGAAAATCAGTATCAGAGGGCTTAGTAATATCTTTTTTTACATATAAAAGCAAGTTCACAGTGTGTGAAAGAATGAACTAACTTCATTAAAATTAAAACATGTACAAAATTGAAAGGAATTTAGAGATGGATGGAGAGGGAAAGAAGGGACAGGAATGGGAATTATGTGTGTTACATACATGCATCAAGTACCCACAGTGCAAATGTATACTAATAAAATTTAGGAAAAAACTAAAATCATCTTCTTTGCAAAACATACTCTCTAGTGAATGAGGAGAAATGTCACAGACTGGGAAAGAATATTTAAAAAAAATGTTGGCTGGGATTTATCTCAGTGACTCAAGTGCTTGCCTGGTAAGCACTAGGTCGTAAGTTTGATCCCTTGTGTATGTGTGTGTATATATATATATATATATATATATATATATATATATGTTACATATAAGTATATTATAAATTATCAGTTATATATGTAAGTTACATGTAAGTATATTATAAATTATAAATGTATATAAATAATATAAATATATAAAACTATGCAATATATGTTTTATATATATATAACTATGCCACATGTGCAAGAATTTTTAAAACCAACAAGAATCATGCACAGTATGCAAGTATGTAAGAAATTTTAAAACCAACAATGAGAAACATGCACAGAAAATTTAATATGTCTTACCCATATGTAAAAGCTGAAAATTGATGTCATAAAAGTAGAGAGTACAATAAGCATCACTATCCACTACATAGTATAGAGAAGAGGGGAGACGGAGGTTAGATAATGGATAGCAAAATATATTTAGATAGTAAGAATAATTTAACATTTTGCAGGGGAATAGACCAACTAAAGTCTACAACACCATAACTATATTATAAAGAACCGGATGAGAGAAATTCAAAGCTTCTCAATAAAAAGGAATCATAAGTATTTAGGTATGTGTATTACCTTATCACAGTCTCTTCCATAACTATGTAGGAAGATTATGTGCCAATTAACAGGTAAAATTAAATATTGAGATTAGAACAAAATAAAGAAAACCACCTAACGAAAATGTTACAGTCTTACGTAACACAGCAGGAAGATACATAGATAGCAGATATTCAATGACAAGTTGCTGCACAGCGTGGCATTCAGGAAATTCAAACCAAAATAGGATACAACACATCAATTAGAATGCTGCAAATCCAGGATACTGACACCACAAAAGCTGAAGAAGTTATGGAGCTCTAAGAGGAATCATTCATTAAGTATTTCATTCATCAAGTATTAAAATAATAGTGTTCCTTTGAAGGTAGTTCAGAAGTTTCTTACAAAAGGGGTCATGCTCTCAATATACAGTAATCATTTTCCTTTGTATATACTCATAGAAGTTTAAAATCTAATGTCCATAGAAATCCACCTTACAAATGTTTATAACATGTATTCACAATTGTCTAAACTTAGAACCAACCCAGATGCCCTTTAATAACTGAATGGCTAATCTTTTTAAACACATTCAGATGAGAGAATGTCTTTTTTAAAAAGAACTAGACTCTCAAGGTATGAAATGACATGGGGCAAATTTAAAATGCATATTACTAAAATTAATCTTATAAGGCTGTCTACTGTATGATTCTAGCTATATGACATTCTGGAACAGGAAAAATAAGAGTATGAGCGGTTACCAATAGTTAAAGAGGAAAAAAAAAAGATGAAAAGTGGATTTTTAGGGAAATTCAGCTGGTATGATGCTCTAAGGTGCATACATGACATTGTCCAAATCCAAAGAATGTAGAATATCCAAAGTGACCCTAAGGCAGAGTATGGACACGGAGTCATGATGTGATTTACATGAGTCCATCCCATGTAACAGTGTATAGCTCTGGGCCACACACAGTAGTGTGCAATTAAAATACTTCAAAAAGCTAGATTGGATTCTATTCATAAAATACTCAATACTTGAGAGGAAATACATGTGTTTATTCTGTTTTTAAAATTGCATGATGTATAACTGTATCAAAATATCACCTGGTATCTCATGAGTATGTAAATTTTTTGTTATTATGTATCGATTAAAATATATTCAATTTTAAAAAGAAATTTAAAATGCAAGTTTAAAAATTTCAGAAGAAATAGTAATATCTAGAGTGTTACAAAGCCTTTTTTGGTGTATACATTTATGTGGTAATCCTCATTATTTCTATGTTAATTCCAAAACATATGAAAAATAAATGTGCACATTGATTATCCAAACATCTTAGTTTTTCTAGTAACTTATACTTTTGCTTTCATGTAATCATCTAAATAACCCTGCACTGACATAGTGTCTTTATTATCTAAATCAAATTAAGCAATATAAAGTGGAACAAGTTGCTTCTGATTTTCTATTGATCTGCAAAAATCCATTAGTGAAGTGAAATTATGAAAAATTTGTATAGAGCAGAAAATTAAGAGAAAAGTTAGAAAAATGCTCCAAGGAGATTTAAATTATCTGAATATTGACTTGCAATTGCTATACAAAATTGTAGCACTATGTTTCTTTCAAGAAGAGTCTGTAGTTCAATATGATAAACAACAATTTTGGAAGTATAAAAAGAACTAAGTTTTTATATACTCTAAAATGCTCAAACAGAAATTATTGATAAATAAATACAAAACCAGGATCTTTGAGCAATTTAACTTGGCTTCATTTATGCACTTCCTGGATTTTTGTTGCAGAACTATGTGTTATGAGTTAGGAGAAATGAGAGAATAAAGAGAGGGAGAAGGAGAGAGGTAAAAAGAGAGACAGAGAGAAAGGGGAAGAAAGAAAGAGAGAGAAGAGGGGAGACGAGGGAACTGAAGTGGAGTAGGGATAAATTTCAAATCAAAATATAAAGGATGAAGTCAACCATATATAAGGCATAACCCTCCTACTAATAAGTTTCCAGAGGGAGAAGTTTCTTTTGGTTTTATCATTTTTTAAAAAAAAATATCTCATTGCCATGTGCTGTTTAGGTATGAGCGTAATACTCAAGGTTTTTCACATGTAGACATCTTACTAGAAAACATATAAATTAACTCATTTTATTTTGCAAAAAAAATGATTTGTGTTATATTATTATCTCAGCAAAATTACATATATTGTAGTTTGACAACTAATCATTTAATTAAAGGGAGAAATGGCAGAAATGAAATGAGAAATTTGAGCCAAAAAGAAATATTTAGAAAAAACCAACTACTGAAAAAATGGAGAAATGAACTGGAACAAACTCGATTAGTGTGGACTAGTTAGCCAGCTGCCCACCGTACCAATAGATAATGGGGAATAAATGTATCACTGGGATTTATATGCAGTTTTGTGAATACAGATGCAAAAGACCTTGAAGCAACCCTCATGTCATTTTTTGCCTACGAGAGTTATAAAACTCCTGAAATTTGTTAATTTCCCCTCTAGACAAGATAGTAAAGGAGCCTAATACTTATATTCTTTGCCATTGGGAGTATAAATGGCTATAATCCTGTAACCAGAAATGCATCATTATCTATTGAAATGTCAAATACACGTATTTCTGGAAACTTTCCTACATATGTAGTTGCACATTTGCCAATTATATAGCTACAAATTTATTTAATGAAGCGTGCTTGGCAATAGCCAAAGACTGATAACCACTGTATCACTCACTTTCCTGTCACAAGGACAAAATTCCCAATTTCATGATTTAAAGGAGAGGTTATCTGGAGTCACAATGTCAGAGAATTCTCCCCATGGATAGTCAGTTGAGTTCATGGCAGAAATGACCATGATAGCTTCCTGTGGCATCCAGAAAGCAGAGACAAGGGAAAATCAGGGACAACAATGTGTCCTGCAGGTTGTGGTCCTACTGATCCATCTCTTTTAATCGGGCCCTATATCCTTAAAACATATTTAGCTGTGAACTCATCAATGGTTTTATACACTGATAAGTATAGGCAAATTATCTTCCAATAATCCCACTCCAAACCCATGATACTTTGAGGGAACAATTTAGAGTCAAACTATGGAGATTCCCCTAATACCTACCTGAACAAAAGTGCTCACATAGTTACTATGTCCATATAAAATGTGAACTGTGGATTAGTAAAATCACAAATAACTATAAGGAAACTTCTCCATGTTAAGCATCATGTTATAACAGTTAATAGAATAGGCTATATTTTGTGTAAAATAGAAGTATTAATTGGTGTTTGTGTTTATTTGTGTGTAGATAAAGAAGTTAAAAAGAGAGGAGATTCTAATAAGGAGAAAGGGGAAAAGTGATACAGGAAGGATGGAAAGTTTTCACTGTATTATTTTAGAACTATGTTACCTGCTGGAAAACCAAATGAGTAAAGGTTTTACCGAATATTATTAAAATAAAATTGGAAAAGTGGAGTAACTTATTTCTTATGCCATGCAAAATATACATTGATATAAGAATTAATTAAACAGCAATTTTGGTTTTGTGAAAAAAAGTATTCAATAAGTATAACAGATTTTATTAACTAAGGCTCAATCAGAATATGCTAAATTATGGTACAATCACAAAGAACCCCAAGAGATCAGTGTCTTTTAAAACAAATTTTTTTCTCATGCTATAAATCTTATGAGGTTCTGTAATGTAGGTTAATGTTGAAGGAGTTTCTCGCATATGGGAGTCTTATAGCAGAAGGGAAAGATGATATGTTAATCATAAACTTTAGTGTTTTCTTCAGTGAGATGTAATCTACATTGTTTAATAACTTTCATTAGCTAATTTCAGTCATCTGCCAAATTTAATCAAATGGGATATATAAACTCTCAATAAGGACAATGTCCATATCAAGTTATAGAGTCAAGTGTAATTTAGTAGATAAAGAACCTTAAACCTCCCCAAAAGGAAACACTTTTAAAATGTTAATTATTATACATACTTTATTACTAAAAGATTTTCATTTTCTCTCTCCTTTCTAATGCTGCAATAAATGTAACACTAATTATAATGTTAATTTATCTTTTATTATGAATATAAACTCTAAAAATCTTCCTAGATTTTTTGCTTGTCTTATTTAGTTCCCTGAAAACAAACAGACCTTGAAATTTTTAGTAAAAGATTTTGCTTTGTTTGTAAATAAGTTGCTTCTATATGTTGCCTATTTTCTCAGTATGTTTTAATCAGTAACATCATGTGGATAGTCCTTTTAATTTAATGAATCACTTCTAGGAACACGTGACTTTCACTCAAAAGACATCTACATTAAGTGTTATTTTTAAATTATGCAAGTACAGATTCAAAAGAAAGGTTATTTTGGGCTACAGTTTTAGGGTTTTCTGTCCATAGGTTGTTGTTTGACCAATCAATGAACAAAAGAAAAATTCACATTAGTATTAGTTCTGAAGTTTAAAATCTTTTTTCTCATACTGAACTACAAAGTTGAATAATGAATATTATCTACAGAAAATCTTTATGAAAGTGAGTTCTAATATTTAACTACTCGAATTATTCTTAGAGCGCTTCCCATCTTATTCAGATAAGTGGGACACAATATGTGTTTTAATTTAATACATTTTATTCTGAATTTTCTTATGAAATTATATTATCTGTGAAACATTTAACTAGGTAACATCTATATAGATTTTATTACTATTAAAAAGCATAATCCAATTTTACCTGCATTAAAGGTTCTTTTTGGAAAAAAATCTTAAATAAAAAGAACATACATTTTAAACTATTACTTAGGAAGGGCTATTTGCTCAAGACAAAGTGGTCAGAAACCTGAATCTCATTTTAATACTACTGCTTAAATTGTCTTGTGTTGCTGTGATTGAAATAGAGATATGAATAAAATTGCATGACTGAGTTAGAAAAGGCTTATGAAATGGTGTGAATTTAGGCTTATCTATAGCCAACAAAGCCTGTTGAATAATAAGAAAAGCATCTTGGCTGAAATAAAGACATTAATGTGGTAGATACTGTTAGGCAGTTTTGGTAAAATAAGTTAATCACTTGAATAACCAGCAAAAGATCCTAATGGAAATAAGAAGATGATATTTGTTTTAAAAAAAAAATAGAAATGTAACAGAAAAAATGTAGAAAAACATGAAGCAAAGAAGATTGAAGGCAAAGAAAAGGAGAAATCATTCCTTCTAAATGAAAAAGTTAGTGATGAATTTTAATTACACAGTCTTTCATAAAGATGCAAAAGAGAAAAAGTCAAGCAATGAAAATTAAAATTTATATAATTGGAATACGAGATAGAGAATCTGTAAAGAGCTCTAAAGTGAAGGAGGTGAGAAAAATTAGAGGCTGGCTCTCTAGGAGAATGAGGATCTAGTGCAAAACCTGGACTAGACTTGGAGCTGACATGGAAAAGATGGGTGTATATGTGTTATATGTGTTTTTTATGTGTTGGGAGGAATTTACAAGATACACTTACTGATACAGAAATTACATAGAGATTGTATAATGAAAATATCAAATAGGTATTTCCACTAAGGACGTCAAATGGAAGACACAGGATAGAAAACCAAACTTCCTTCCTTCCTTTCTCCTTCCCTCCTTCCAAGTCTTTCCTATACCAAGTTACATTAATTTAAGTAAGCTCCTGAAATTACTAGAAAGAATGAAGGAGAAAGATCATATTGATTGATTTCCATTATATATGTACGACTGATCAAACGATCAATTAAGTTTATTATTGCAGAAAATTTAAGAATTTATTTTTGTTCCAAAAAAATGAAATGTTGGAAGAATAAACCAGAAACAACTGAAAATCATTGGCTACAGGGAATACATGGGAAAAGGGAGAAGAGTGACAGAGTAACAGTTTGAGTCGCTCTACATGCTTCCCGAAATTTGACATTGCCAAGTTTCCCGAGCTTAGGCTAAAAAGAGTGTTTGCTGTTTTACACGCAAGAGATATTAACCTTGAATCATTTTCCAAGATTTTTGTCAATTTCAGCAGGTTACTTCTGTTCATTTGCTAATTTTTGTCATAAATATGTATCAAAATTTCTCAAATGGGCTTTACACATTTGTTAAGATGATGATGTGATTTAACTTTGTTTCCTTAAGATGATGCACTACAATGTCTTTTTTAAAAATAAACTAGTATCATTTTGGTATTAGGATTATATTGGGTAAACCTTCTGACTAAAGATATATTTATTTCAATCCAGGGTCTTTAAATTTATAACATTGGCTATAATTCTTCCTTAAATATTAGGTAAGATTTAACAGTGAGTACCTATGGGATAAGAATCGTCATTTTAGAAGCCATTTTAATTACAAATAACATTTACTTCAACAGATCTGCAGAATTCAAAATACACTTATTCCATATTGTTGAATTTATTGGTAGGATCACTTTTGTTCTTCACGTTCCATTTTCAGTCTTATACGGCCTTTTAATGTTTTGTGATCTATAGCGATTTCTCTCAGTGTATTTCTGTATGAACATTTTACTTTGTCTCTTTTCTTGAACTCTTCTGCTGCCATGTTCCAGGATTTATCTTTTGTGTTTTCTTTTCTTACTGTCTGCCAAAACAAATTCTGAACACAGGAACTTTGTACTGAACTTCATTCTCAGTTCATGTTTATTTTTTATTTGAGAAAGGCTCTTACTAAGTCACTGAGTTTGCCAAGGCTGGGTGCAAATTGTGCAGTCTTCTTCCTCTGCTCTCAAGAGCTCTGGCTTCACGGAAGGCATCACCACAGCTAGCTTATCGTCTGTCATTTTAGCATGTTACTTATTTCTGTTGCCGTTTTATTTTTTGCTTTATTGCCTTTGGTTTAATTTATTTTTTCCCTTTTTTACTTAGAATTTTGTTGTGGATTATATTTATAATCTTAAATTTAGTCAATATAATCATTGAAAGCCTCAAATTTTCTTGTGATTATCCGCATTTTACAATTTTCATACATTAGGTTTTCACTATTCTTTCTTTCTTTTTGATTTCTCATTTTACCTATGGCTTCTTTAGAAATACACTACTAGGTTTACAAAATTTAGCATGCTAGATATTGTTTTAACTGAACAATTTTAATGTAAATTATCCAAACTAAAATTCCATGTTTTAACCATCTACTCACATCAGCAATGGTTGTTACTGATATTCTGTCTATCTCTGTCCCTGTCTGTGTCTGTCTGTCTGTCTGTCTGTCTGTCTCTCTTTCTCTCTCTCTCTCTCTCTCTCTCTCTCTCTCTCTCTCTCTCTCTGTGTGTGTGTGTGTGTGTGTGTGTGTGTGTGTGTGTGTGTGTGTGTTTATTCTCTTGGTAATGCATCAAAGAAATATATTGATAAGTAGATTGAAAGCAACTCAAGTCTTAAACACAAAGAATGAACAAACATTTTTCTCCCTTTCTTAGGCTGCCTTCAGTTGACATTCTCAGAAATATCACTGCAACTTAATTGTCATATTTAAATCTGTCCTAAGAAAAAAAGAAAAATATGTCTTTTGTAATTAAGATAACCAAAACCTCTCTCATCCCTGATATATTATTGCTGTTGACTGACTTCATAACATACTATAGAGTATAAGGTTTTGAACTATTAAAATTTTGAGATATTTGTTAACCCATTGTATGATCTATCTTTTAAATGTTTTATTCACAGTTAAAGAAATTTTTATTGTGGAGATGTTGAATACAATAATATATAAATGTAAATTAGTTCAAGTTGATAGATGGTGATTGGATACCTCACACTCTTAGTGTCTTTTTCTCTATTTGTTCCATCAGTTAAGATCGTTTTTAAGTCCCCAACTTTGATGGTGGGTTCATGTATATTCCTTTATTTCTGAGGTTTTTTTTTAGGACTTTTTAGTTTTAAAGTTACATACTTAAATTTTTTAATGATTACCGCTTATATATGCTTGGTTACATTTATTCTCTCAATTTTAAAGCCTATCATTAATATTAACTAGATTATATCAACCCTTTTACTGATTACTGCTCTAATACTCTTTTTCTATCTTTTTCTTGTCCTAATCTACTCTCAGTATGATCCGGCCTGCAGATCAACAAGTTCAGAACTCCTGGAGGGGAAACGGGGATTAAATAAAAGACATGGGGGAGACAAAAAGAGACGAAGGCAAGTTGATGTAACCCAATCAAGCCTCCAGTTTATTCAGAAAAATAATCACACCTTTTATAGGCTAAGGGCGGGAGCTGGGACAGGAAGAGGTTAAACAGATGAATACAACAGGGTTACCATCACATCCTGATAAGTGACGTAAGCAGAAGAGGATTATGGTTAATGTAGGCAGACGCAGTGCCCATAGGAGAGAGAGAGACATCTAGGCAGCAATGCCTGTCACTCGGCTCCCTACATCAGTAGAATTTGATATGGTTGGCTTTTTAAATTTTGGTTTGTCAATAGGTGATGCATAAATTTCATTGGAATTTTAATATGTATTTTTAGAGATTAGTTTTTTGTGCATTTTTTTCATTTTTTATTTGCAGTATATTTGTACTCAAGAGTGACAGTTATTCAAGTATTTTACCAAGTTTCTATTGACATTTTTTCTTATTATTCAGTTATATAGGTTTTAGATGTAAAAATAGTATCTTTTCAAATATATACTTTGTAAATACATTATTCAAGTCTATAACTTGATTTCTCACTTTCAAAGAACGAAACTTCCTAATTTTGATAAAACACAATAGTTCATTTTTTTTGTTTTTTTTTTGTTGTTGTAATTTTGTTACCAAGAAATAGAATGCTTAATAGAATACCTTTGTGCAAAGACATTTCTCCTATTATATTTGAAAAGCTTTTTAATTTCATGTATAATTTTTCAATAATTTAATGTCTGTTTTCCATTTTGACTTATTTTGTATATGATCAGACATATGGATATGCATCTATTTTCTTTCTTAGAGACTTTACTAAATTACCCTTGCTTGTTTGTAAAATAGTATTCTCTATATATCTATAAATGTATTTCCTGTGTATTCTGTTTCATGATCTGTTTGTCTCTATTTATAGCAATATTAGATCATCTCATTGTGTATGCTTTATAATGTGATGAAATCAGTTATTGTTTTTTTAAATTTCATTTCTTTTTTTTTTTTTTATCGGTACCGGGGATCGAACTCACGACTGCCTGCTTGCAAGGCAGGTGCTTATGCCTCTGAGCTAAATCCCCAGCCCCAAAATCAGTTATTGTTTGTTCTCCATCTTTCTTCTTGTTTTATGAATTCATTTATTTATCATAAATCCTTTACATTTCCTTTGTAACTGGGTTGTATAATCAATGGAGATTTTCAATTATAATGAATTCCAGATTTTTAATTATTTTTTTCACAAACCATACTTTTGAGTTTGTAGTAAAAAATGTCATCAATAAATCTTAGGTTATATAAAATTTCTCTTATGGTATCATACCATATAAGAGCTTTATAGTTTTGCATTTTATGTTTGTAGGCATGGCTGGGACCATTAAGTAGGATTAGATTGGAGAACTTGAGCCCTTCTGGAAGTAAAAAGAAGCAGTATCTGCATCTCAGCAAGGAGCCCTACTGAAAGCCTATGGTTTTGAGACCTGATTCTGTTCAGTTACTCTGAGCTGAGAGATTGTGCTCTTAACACCCTCTTCTGTGTAATTATACTGTCTCACGTAAGATCCTATCTTTAACTAGGTTATTTCCACCCTCAAAATTCCCCTATTAGACCACCAAATCTAGCCCCTTAGCAATAAATCCAATAACCAATTAAATAGCAACCTTTGGAGGGAATGAATATGATGCCCTGACCTCATAAAACAGGATTGCAGCCCCAAATTCAGTAGTGTCTTGGCTCTGGGCTCTTCCACTTCCATGGGGTGGTTCTTTTCCACTTTCGTTTGCAGTATCTACCATAAAATTGTTTTTCCTTTGCACTACTATACCCTGGTTCTTCTTCCTGTTTGTATTTCAGAGAGACAAGCCTGACTAGGATGAGTCTGGGGACACCTTAAATCCAGACCCACCCAGAGTACCACCTTTAAGTCTGTGAGCTAGTTTGAGTTGATGTTTGAAAACACTGTAAAATCTATGTTTAGATACATTCATTTGCATCTCCATGTCTACTAGTTACTGGACTATTTCTTGACAAAGCAGTGTCTTTTTTTTTCTTCTACTGAACTGCATTAGAAAAAGGTAGACTATATTGAAGAAGTTTCTTTAGGTTTAAAGCAATATAAATTCATAAAACGAGCCCATTATATCCCTAAGTATATAAGAATATATCATAGAATATATCATAGAATCTGAAACTTTTAAATCCCAGTTCGATTAATACAACTTCAACAATTACCCAGAATCACTGACTCACTTGTTGCATGGATAAAATAAGAGTGATAATAAGAACTTCTTTATTAGATTAGTATGAACTTTAAATGTGTGTCTGTGATGTTATTGGAACACTACCATTGTAATAGCAAACTCTTAATAAATGTTAGTTACTACTCATTACTGATTATTATTAGTTACTAATTACAACATTAGTTATTGCGCTTGACAGGTCCATTAGAATCTTGGTAGAATCTTGGTCCTCAGAGTGGTGCTACTAGGAAATGGTGTGATCTTTAGAAGGTGGGTACATAGATAAGTTCTTAGGTCATGAAGGACATGCACTCAGGGATTGTGGCACCTTGGCCACTTTGCTTCCTGTTTACCAAAAGGGTTTACTGTACCACTTTTTCAATAATGGGCTATTTTACTAGAGGCCAGGGAGGTGGAGTATTCAATCACAGACCAGCACTTTCAGAACCTTTATTGAAATAAAACATTTTTCTTCACAATTATCTGAGCTATTTCATTGTAGTGACAGAAACTAATAAAATTACTATTGTTGTAGTACTGTTATAGCCTAGTTCTAACCACTGCGCCTCATTCCTGTTCTGTATGTGCCACTTGGCCCCCTCCCTTCCTTCCTATCTTTCTAGGTTAAGTTTCTATTTCCGGAGAGAGCTGTAAAAGCCTTATGTATCAGTTTCCTGTAGCCCCCTCCACTCCCCCTCATCCAGCTATCTGTAATAAAATGTGCTATTCTTTAAGAAATGCTCTCCTCTGTAAAAATTATAAAATCTTACCTAATTGATATGTTAACCATTTTTACCCTCTACAAATAACAGAAGCGGTGCTAAAATAAGCTAACAGGGGTTGTTAATTACTGATAGACTTCTCTATTTTCTGCTGAGGGAAAAAATATTTTTGCCCAATCTAAACTTGCTTGTATGCAGGGAGACTTGTTAGCCCAACCCTTATCTGAACTTTGCTCTTCCCAATGTAATCGCGTTCCTGTTCTATAGTGTGCCCCAGCCCTGCTCCTTGCATTGTGAGACCAGCAGCTGTTTGATTGCGGTTTTACAAGATAAAAGCCCTGACTTTTAGCTGTCAGGTGTGCAGTCTCCAAATTAGCTCCCGTGGATTGCGTCGCCAGGCCTGGCCTAAAATAAAGCCTTTGCTCCCCAAATTTTAATTTATTGCTTCCTTGTGTTTTATTCCGGGGTCTGAGCTATCACAGTACTAAAGAAATTATGTTTATTACATTATTATCAGAAGAGAGTATTCTCAAGCCTCCGCACACAGTTTAGAGAGGCAATGAACTGCATCAGTAACCACGGTCATCATCTCATCTCCTATGGTTTACATACTCCATCTCTGCTTCAGAGTGCGGTCTCCTTTCTGACGTCTTCCTTGATAAACCCCCAGTGTCTCTCTTAAGATTTAACTGCTGTGTTTTTATGTGCTCATTTCATGACGTCAGCTGGCTTTTTGATTCTGTTGGGAAAGCACACATATCTGGATGTGCGGAAGGATAATACTTAGAAAAAGTGTACTTTGGCCTAGAAAAGTATTTACCCCAGGGATGGAAGTTCTAGTCACAATCAAAGCATGCACACCAGGCATGAGCATCTCTATGTAACTGCTATGTTGAGTTTCAAAGATTTTGGTTTCTTTAAAATGTGAGATCTCAGAAGGACATGATTTGAGAGTGTCTAATGGATAAGATTTAGCAGACAAAATAGGAATAATTTCTGAAAGAAGATCCTAAAGGTGAGAAACTATGATTTCTGTCTACTTTATAAATGTTTTCTTCTTTTTATATTCAATGCATCTCACTAAGAATGCATAGGTGTCAGTTCCGTGAAAGCTTTGCTGTCTAATTTGCAGAGAGATGATTGAAAGAATTTCATAAGTAATAATTAATAAGTGACAAAAGTCAGCTATGATGTTTTTAGTTATGGAAAAAGATGAAACTTTTTCCATTATTTGCTTAAAATATTTTTGATTACTCTGTTCAAAAAGTTGTGAGTTTTTAGCTAACGTACAAACAAATCAATTTCAGAAAAAGCTGAACAATGTTTATTAATTATTCTTTTCCTCAAGGTTATATGTATCATACTCTTTTTAAAAGGTAGTTCATTTATAAAATCATATCAAAATTCTATTATAATATTTCTGCAAACACCTCTAAGAGATCAAATCAAGTATTTGTAGAAACTATGGAAAATTGGAGTCAGAAAAGATTGTTAGGATAGATTATATTTTAAAAACTGGATTAATGTTAATAGATATTGATGTAAACCTCAGCATGGAGAAGTTACTCATTTCCCAGTACAAGAGTCAGTATATTGTTGTTCATTGAAAATAACTTAGGTTCTTTATCATGAATAACTTTGCTCCCAGAAGAAGGTTATGAGCTTCTTTGGCACAGTAGTTAACTTTCCAAACCAAGCTTTAAACAATTTCTCTAAGGCACTAAAGACAGAGAGAGACAACACTTTCCAGAAATTTGGCTTCATGTCTAATAAAAGCTGACATTTTCTTTGCCAAGTGTAGCTGAAAATACACACTATGGCATCCAGTGTAAGAGAAGAACTTCTTTTCAAGTATAAGAGAAAAGTCAGCACTAAGAACAAATTCCTTTGTAAAGTAACACATACTTAGGTAATTCAAAAGATTTTTAAAAAAATTGGTCAGATCATGGGACTCATTTAATGTCCAAACACACATAAATCTGTGTTCACTATGATTTTATGAAGAATTTTTAAATTGCACATTAAAATATTTTGATGATTCTACCCTATTTAGAAGATAGAAAAATTAGAAAAATAAAAATATTCTAAATCAACCTAGTAAGCAACAAAATAAAGCAAGATATCTATTATGAAATAGTTTCCAAACAAAGAATTAAAAATCTGTATAAAAAAAAAAAAGACAGAGGAAAAACCAAGAGTGTTGGTTCATGGAATTTCAAGTCTATTTTTTAATTAATATTCCTTTTTTGTTGGCTTGCATGATCATCATTTTAACATACATTTGGTAAAGTTTAATTTTGAGTCTTTTTTTCTTCTATAGTTAAGGCAAATAGTCATCACTTTTCAAGAAAATACAAATTCCAGCCAGGTATACAGGCCCATAACCATAATTTCAATTACTTTGGAGCTGAAACAAGAAATTACAAGTTTCAGTCCTACCTAGTTAGTTTAGAAAGCCCTTGTCTCAGAATAAAATTTTAAAAGGGTGTATCTGCTTCATGAAAGATTTTAAATAAAACATATTATTAATGAATGTCGAACGAGTTTATACTGTCTGGAAAGTCATGGAAAGTTTCCTTACTGTACTTTTGGGAAAATGAAGGAAGAGGAAGGATTTTCAGCAAGTTCAAAACTATTTTGAGTACTGGAAATCAATATGGCATGTCTTTGTATAGTCAAAACATAAAAAACCCAGGCAGAATATATAATAATGTTAAACATAAAAGAAAGTCAATAACTATTTTTGAAGTATTTTCCTCTAGCAGTCTATGCCCAAAGTTAAAACATGCTTTTTGAGTGATTTTATTTTTTGTATGCTCCAAAAGACCAATTTAAGAGTACACTTCCTAATGTCATTTATTCTTCACAAAAGAATTCTGAGGGAAAATAAAAGACCCCAGGCCATAGTTTCACAATGTGCTTCTGAGGAAGCAGTCTGATAGGATATTTTATAAATTTTATAGGAAAAAAAATTACTTCAAGTTTAGTCCATTGGGAAATACATCTTATTTTCTAAGGTTCTTATTTGCAAAAATAACTCTAAGGTTATTATTTGCAAAAAGAAAAAAATCTTCACGGGCTGAGTGAATGGTTCTGGTAAATTGGTCATGCTCTCAAGACTGATCACATAGTGAAGATCAAATCATGAATTTTTCACTACTATAGCTAAGCAGCCCATCATTTTTACTTGGTTTGATATTACAGATTTTTTATCTTATTTAAGTAAATATAAATGAATCTAAATTTTGAGACAATTTGTGATTGTCTTTTTCAATAGCTGGTTACGAACCAGCAGATAGCAATGCTTTTCAAGGTTCATACATTATTTCACAACATATTTTTAAAAAAAGGGTGACTTTCCTCAGAGTTGGTTGTCAGGATTGACACAACCAGTAATGAAGGTGTGAAAGAGTGGCAGCTTCTGTGACTAAATTTTCTAATGATGCTGTTATAAAATATTACGCCTTGACAATCAACATTAGGTCCTGTGCTACCATTAGACTAACAATGGACTCGTTAACACAGAATTTAAGACTGTCCCTGGGCTACTTTGGATTCTTCATGATAATAATAAAGATTAAAGGGAGGGGATCACTGCTGTCGTATTAGTGATTAATCTTTATTATCATAGAGAGAATCTGTTTCTTCTATATTATATGATAAAAGATAAGTCTGTAATCAAAAAATAGTTAAACACATCTCATCCTAAAACCTGAGCTATTTCTCTGTACTATTATGTCTGTCATTAAAATCAAAGTAACTTTACAATAAACGCAGAAAAGTCCGATAATGGTCTACAGCTACTGGAAGGAAACCTTGGTTTCATGCCATACAAGACACTTGGTTAAGATAAAAAAAATATAGAATGATAATGAAAGAAAGTAGATATAGTATTCAGCTATGATTATAAAATTATTTGTAAATTTCTAGGGCTATAAACGCTGTGAAGTCTTCTTAATAATGATTTAAATATAGTTGTGTATAAATTAGTTTTGTTCTCTTTTCTTTGTTACCTACCATCCAACATGAGATGTGTTCAAATAGTTGCTCATAAATTTCAAAATTAAAGTTACAACATCAAAGAAAAAAAATGTCACCTAGATGAAAAATTAATATTGTCTACAAATCAGTGGGTATTGTGTCTTTTTTGAGGAAAAGTGGTTGACATGTAACTAAGGCAGGCACAGTCAGATACACACTCTATGAACTCTCTGACATACTGGAATCTAAAAAATGTAGATCTCAGTATACAAAACTAGCTACCAGAAGCTACTCTCTTTATTTAAATTTTTAGTATCTTGGAAGAAGATACATGAGACCAGAAAAAGGCTAGACTATGGCAGATTTAAATTGCGTTCATGTGGTTAAGGTGAAACTGTTTCTTGAATTCCCTTCTTCGCACTATTCATTGCAAATGATCTTTTTTTTTTTTTAATTTTTTTTTTTCTTTTTCATTTTTTATCGGGCCAGGGATCGAACTCACGACTGTCTGCTTGCTAGGCAAGTGCTTATGCCACTGAGCTAAATCCTCAGCCCCTGCAAATATGTGATCTTGCATAAGAGTAGGACCATGGAAGGTAGCAATGTGTCTCTGCGATGAGCAGTCAGTGGGCACAGAAGGCGCTAAAGGTCATGCACTGTACTCGCTATCTGCTGACTCCTTTAGGTGAGAGTTAGCATCAGGGCCTGTGGCAGCATCATAACACATTTTTCCCTTTGATTCTTCAGTTTCTGGTCAAGCTGGATAAACTAGGATGTCAGCATTTCCTACTAAACACTGCCATCCTCAAGGTTGAATGTGTGGTGATCATTAATTGATTGCAGTTTGCCTTCAAAGATTTCAGTCCATTTTTAGGTTTCAGTCCCATTGTAGATTCCAATATTGCTTCTTGTTTGTTTTGGTTTTTGTTGCTTGTTTCTTTCACATCTGTCTAGTCATCCTGACTACTGTTGTGCTCACTTCAGAATCTAGTATTAGATAAAGAAGCAACAATCTCACATAAACAGTTTAGGTCCCACCATAATGTAAGCTCAAGCACAAATCCCTGTAGCAATTATTGGTGCAAAACAGATATATACATGAATGGTAATGTGTGTGTGTGTGTGCACGTGCACATGAACTGTAGTGATTTTGTTTTTCTGAGGAAATCCTGATACCCTCTGCTATCTTTTAAAAACTTTTCTATAATTGATGCTATTCCTATCATGAATTATTTTCATTTTATCTTATTTTTCATCACAAGAGGCATTACTGTTGTTTAATAAAATGTACATTTAGATTATATCATATATACACAAATTTATTTTAGCAAGTAGGGTCTCATTTAGGATGAGATCTTTCTCTTCTCTGTTTTTCTCTGTCTGTTTTGTTTTTGTTTTTTTAGAGAAAGTCTCACTAGGTAGCCTAGGCAGGTCTTGAACACACAGCCACTTTCCTGTCTCAGCTTCACAAGTGTTGGCACTATAGGAGTATGCTATCATGCTTGGACTGATTTTTTTCTACATGTGTATAATGCATAATGTTCACTTTATTGGGAGAAATTGGTACATGTAGACATACATTTTCTTGTCTTCTTTGTCCCTTTTCCCTCTTCTTTCTATACTGTTCCTCCATCTCTTCATCTTCTTTCCCTTTGTGAAAGATCCATCTCCCTTCTTCCTATTATCTATTTTTTATTTTGCTGTTTATTAATATTTTGAGTTTCTCATACAGATAAACTGCATGAAATTGAAGCTGTGTTCCTGAATTTTTTCAATTAACACTATGGTTGGTGTTTTTTTAAAGTGAAAGACAATATTATTGATGACAAAATCTTAAGAAATTAAGGAAATGTTCAACCAATACAAAGAGCTTAATATGGCTGTTTTTGAACTGCAGAGAAGGCAAAGTGCTAGTAACAGCACAGTGACCAAGAGAAATAGATGCAGTCAAAATTTTTATTTATTGGACAAGTTCATTAGTTTGGATTGACTGAGGGAACCTGGAAATCATTAACGGATGCTGAGCAGAAGAATGGCATTGTCAAACACATTTAAAAATATTTCTATATTTCTACTTGAAGCTAAGATAGAAATCCTTAGAGCAGATGAAGATTTCTACCAAGAATAGATAGGAAAGTCAGTGGAAAAATATCCAGCACAGTCCCAGAGAAAAATATCTGCATGAAGTCAACAGACATTTTGTCAACATTTAGCTCAAAATATTTGATGGCTTCTTCAAGGTTTGAGGCTGGAGAACCAAAATTAAAAGCACCAGAAAGTAAAACAATGGCTTTGACTCTGAGATAAATTATATAACAGAACCTCCCTCCCATCTCTGCCCCGAGGAAGAAACCCCATTAAACATTAAACTCTCTGTTGGGACTACAAGAGTTCCAAGTAAACCAGAGTGGACAAAGTTTACAAAATTCTTAGGATAAAGCTGTCTTTGGAGAAAAATAACAGCATTTAAATTCTTTAAATTTTTCATACAAAAATTCTCAATTTTAAAGGAAGAATTATAAGTTATATATGTAAATGGAGAGCAAGGGAAAATAAGCAGTCAAAATCACATTCATTGAAAAATCACTCACTGGATTTAAAAGCAACAAACTTTAGAGCTGGATTAAAGTCTCAGAACTAAAGGAAAAAGTAAGCAGCTTTCAGGTTTATGAAAACAGATTACAAGTGAGAGAACTGCAAAGTTTGAAAACCCATGATCTGTTTTCAAAAGGCAAATGAAAATTCCATAAAAGAAAATAGTCATGATTAAAATTCATAACTCAGTGAAGAGTTTACCATGGAATTATGCAGAGAAGTGGGTACAGGGCCAAGATTATAGGACAAAAATAACAGACCCAGATTAAAAGTTATGTGGCCAGGTCAGTTGTAACGGTGTGGAATTGGAGAAAACGAGGCTGATTCTGGATCTGTTTCCAAGCAGAGCAGGAAGGATTTTCTTATGCATTAGGGAAGTAGGTATAAAGAACAGCGTACTACGATGTTAAGCAACTAGAAAAAGTGAGCTACCTTTACTTAGACGGAAAGAATTACAGGATGACCAAATAGGGCTTGAGATGGATGGGAAGAATTTGCTATGAAATGCTCACTGATAAATAGTAAGAACTCTACTTTAAAAATGGCTGATCACAACCATTAGCCACACTCTGTAACTATACTGAATAGTTGCAATCATTTAGAAGCATCTGGGGTTCTGAGAAACACTAAGATAAATAGAGTTCAAATTTATATTCTAAGAAATGTATTAGAGGTTAGTGAAAAATTTCTAGACATCATATTCTAAACAACTTCTAGATACTATATTCTAAAAATCTGTAGGAAACTTATGAATTGTGTTTGTTATAAAAATCCATTGATTTTCTCTGTCTTTCTTAGATGGTCATACAATTTATCTGGTTTAAATATGTCTAGTAATAAATTGTATATTGATATAATTTTCTTTTTCATTATGCTACTATTGTTTTATCTTCTGACATTTAGAATAGTCTTCTTATAGTATTAGCAACATTTATTTGTTGGAAATCTGTTTTTTTTTTTTTTTGTTCAGTTTTTCTCTTTATATTGAGTGTTTTGCAAATTTACTGTAATATTACCATGTCAGGTAAGTTTTTGTTTGTACTTTTCTTATCTAGAGTTGGGATAAAAATATTTTTTTCCAGGTCTTAACAAGTCTTAGCTATTGCCTTATTCCAATTGCTCTGTTATCCTTTGAAAAGTGTACTTAGTTAATTTTGGAATATTAAATTCTGACTCCAAATCCATTGAACATTTTATTATAATTTGCATGTTGAAAAAGCATATAATTGCATATTTTAAGTCTTTACATTAAAATTTACATCCAAATTTCAATTTCTACTTTGTAGTTTGATATCTAATTGCTTACTGATTTTTAAAATTTTTAATAATCACTGATATTATTTATAGATCCTTTTTCATATCTTTCTGATGATTATTTTTCAGACTGTTTCATTATTTCATGTTCTAAGGATGCTAACTTTTTCATTTCTTACGTATTTAGATTCTTCCTTATAGTATTTTTGTGCTTATATTCAGTCTTGTTTATTTGTGTGTGTTGTAATTCATAATGGTGCTAATCAACTTTACTATATAAAAATAAATTTCCAAATGAGTCATTTTATAATCACAGAATTAAAAGAAAAAACTTATGAGAAAGCTTAGAACAGTTTGGAATTAAATAGCTATTTTCCCGTGGTTATGAAAAAGTAGTTATGCTTAACATTTTTATTGTTACTGTTATATTTATACTCAAAATTCAAATCTCAAGAAATATTAGAAGTCATATAGCCAATCATGTGCCACAGGACAAAAAAGGCTCAACTGATAGGCTCAGCAAGTGAGAATGGAGACAGAAAGTATAGTAGCCCCCCAAAAAAGTCATTTACAGAATAAAAAGCCAAAAAACCCCCAATTTTATCTTTCTCTTAAAACTTAATATAAGCAACAAACTCATGAACAGAAAAAGAAAAACAATGAAAGGAAAAGAAAACATTTATTTTCTTTTAATTCACACTGGGCTTAAAGATCTTTATATGTGGATTAGAATATAAATTTTCATTAGGATAAATACTAGATATAATCTAAAAATGCAAAGAATTTTAATAGTTCAGTAGACTAAATAGAGCTGATGATATTTTTGAATAGGAATTAAGAGCTGATCTTAGAAACAAAACATATATCAAAGACTTGTAGGACAGTAGAGGGAAACATCACGGAGGGAGGATGCACATAGTACTTGAGAAATGGAATCACTGAAGTTTATCAAAAAATAGGGATTTAAAGAAGTGATCTGAGGACTCAGCCTTGAATGATAACTGGGCTGGAGTAACAGCTACCTACAATATAAAATTTAAAAGCAAAAAATAGGGGATAGGTTTTGTAGTTCTTAGCATACGTACTGAGCATATGCAAGACCCTGAGTTTGATCCTTGATATCAGAAATAAATAAATAAATAAATAAATAATTTAAAATTTTTGTCTTTATTATTTCACTTGGTGAAAGAGAGATAAGCAGAAAGAACAGACCTGACTGTGAATAGGTTTTAGAGTGAGAGGGACTTAAATTTGTTGGTCAATGAATGAACATTGACATATGGATACTAAAATTGAGAAATTAAATAAATCTAATAAAAATTTCAATATAAAATTCAAAACTGTCTTTTCTGATAGTACTGCATTGATTAGTAGCACATAGGTAAATATATAGTTTGATTTCTCAGTTACACTAGTCATATTTTAAATACCTAAAAAGAATACATACTTCATGAGTATTCCTAAGAATAATTGTGTATAGAGGTATATCCATCATTCTACAATGTTGTTTAGGACAGTGCTGATGTAGAATTAAAGACAGAGCTCAGAAAATAATGACTATAGATCATGATTTACAAAGATCTACTGGGAACATTAAGGAAAATAAGAAGGTAAAAGAAAACCAACTTTTTTGATACTAAAATTTAAACAGGAAATTAGCACTGATATATATATATATCTTTTTTATAGTATTTTATCTTGTATCGAGTTCTTTGTGACCCAGTGGTTAAAATACTGTATCTCAATGACTACAGTAAGTACAAAGTGAAAAATCTGATCCAAAATTTTAATGAGCTGACTGCGATTCTACAACTGCTTCTTTATATTAGGTATTTATAAAACATACATTGATTAAGTTCTTTAAGTCAAAAATTAAAAGTTTTATATTTTTCTAAGAAATGTTTTTAAAATGTACAGTTATCAACTGGCAATATTTTAACTTTAAAGCATGAAAATATTTCCCAAGTGTGTGCATGTGTGTTTATAGGCATTTGTGTTTTTTAATTATGAAGTATATTTGAATTCTAAAGCATATTTTAAAAATGTATACTCAAAATTGGTGAAATAAATGGAAAATAGATTAAAACAGGTATTATTCTTGATGTCAAAATAAGCAACTTTATACCTCTAATGATTTTTTTCTCTGTCAATCAGTGTAAATGTGGACCATGATGGCCACATTCTAAATTGTCAAATTATTACATTTTTGTTTTGTTTCATTTTGTTTCTATACTGAGATTTTTTATTCTGATTCCAAATTTTCTTTCATTTGATTCATTTTTATTTTTAAGAGATTGGTTCCTTATCTCCTGCCCATCTTTGGTTTCCTGTGTAAAGTTGCTACCAAGTCTTTTCTCTTGGTATCTGAGATTCCTGAATTCCATGGTACAGCATAGTTATTGCCGTCAGCCACCTATATATATAGAAATGTCATGATAATTGAAATATTATGATAAAGTGTCATTTTACCTCAAGACAGACTGTCTCAAAATAGATATTCATGTTTTATAGGCAACCTAGAGATCTAGTTACATTGATTAGCCACTAGGGCATTAATTAAAATTAAAAAAGAATATAAAATACTCTTTCATTGATCACTCATTTTTATATCTAATTAAAACTCTATTTTAAATGATCAAAATGTACATTTTATGTATGCCACATGATCAGAAAAAAATTAATGCATGAAACATCTTAGCAACTTTTTGAAGGGATCTTTATATTTTCTTATTATAACTTTGGTGTTCCTTTATATGTCTTTAAATAAATTTCCCCAAATTTGTTTTGACTTGTTAATAGTAAATCATGACTCTGTGAACACAGCTTTCAGCATCTTGTTTGAGAGAGATTTAGCTGTGATGACAGTATTACAATGCACTGCAGCTGATCCTTCCACAGGCTCACCGCAGCATAGTATGCACTGCTCAGCAGACATGAATATTCCTGAAAGGCTTTGACCAGGTAAAGAGTCCTTTGTAGCCTCTCAACTAATTACCTTAGATTTAATTTCTTGATTCTTGAGACTAAGCTAATTAATATTTTTATATTATTTTCAGTAAATAAGTCTACTTAAAACATCTGTCTAACAAAATTTTGTAACTAGAATTTCATGCAGCCACCACATGAAATCATGATTCTATTCAGTCTTTCTCTTTAAAATTTATCTTAACCACACTCTTTTACTTTTAAAATAATACACATTTTACAGTGTTCAAAGATTACCTGATCTTAAACATTCCTTATCAGGAAAACAGAATAATAATATTTTTCTGCAAAGTTATAAATGAAAGGATTAAACATTGTAAGTCTTTGATTCATCTAAAAAAAATTCCTTCAGGACTATCCATAGCAATTGTCTCTCACCAATAACAGTTCGATTTCAGGATAGTTATAATGTTAAGCATAGCTTAATAGGAAACGTGAAAATGTTTCTTCTCAGTAGATCAGCATTCATGTTGGGTTATTGATGTTTGAATTTGTCTTTTAGTCTTCACTAGATGGTTGGCTCTATTAGGGTAGGTTTATTAGCTTGTTTTTGTTGTTGACATCAAAAATACTCCCTTGCCTGGACCCTTATACATATAAGGGAAATAAAAACATTGATCAAGTGTTCATGCCCAGAAGTTTTTGGATATTAATTTATATATTTCAAATGGTAATAACAATTAAAGTTATGAAGAACCATAAAAAATAAGAGCTTTTCCATCAAGAATGAATTTCTTCTATTCATATCTCTGCCTCAGTTGTCTTCCTGACAGCCCCAGCAGTGTCCCCTGAGACATACCTAGCCAGGGACAGCTTCAGGGATGAGATGGTCAGTGTGACACAGCTGCTTGTGCCATGGCCTAGCAACATTCCTTTCACTGGTGAGATTTCATACCCTTATCATCTCAGCACTTCGAGATAGCACTAATGATTGTATAAAGGGTCAAAAACTAAGTCATGGGTCACATGTCTCTACATTATTATTTCTCAGAGGACTAGAAGTAAAACAATTAAATAGGAATAAAAAAGTGTCTGTATGTAATTATTCTTAATCATCTTTTTTTTTTTTTTTTTTGGTACTGGATTTTGAACTAATGACCATGTGCTTGCCAGGCAGATGCTTATGCCTCTGAGCCAAATCCCTGGCTTATGTACTTACTCTATTCCATTTAAATTGCTACAACAAAGTGCCTTCTACAGAGTGACTTAAGACAGTGAAACTTTATTTCTCCAAGTTCTATTTGGTGAGAAGTACAAGACCAAGGCACCAGCAACATATCACATGTCTTGCAATGGCCTGGTATCTTTTTGGGATATAGTGCTTATTTCTGCTCCCATCAGAATGGGGTGAATGCTCTATCTTCATATATGGAAAAGTAGAAGAAAAAATGGCAGGTGAGGCCTAGCTAATTCCATTTAGTGCTTTTGTAAAAGGATGTATCTCTCATGACTTAATCACTAGCTAAAGACCCTTCCCTTAACATTGTTACACTGGGAAGTAGGTTTTAACTTGAATTTTGAATGAGACACAAACATACACTAATCATCAATACTGAAAAGGCCATCTTCTCTGGCATCTGTACATTTCTGCTCCAACTTTATTATTTGGAAAGGAAATAATTTGTCAAGGTCATTCTAGTTTAGTTCATAGTTTAGTTACATACTTTGAATCCTTAACTGAGTCCATGAAACACAACTTCAAGACTCCAGGTCTAGGCTTTCTTTGATTTAGAATGTACCCTGTCATTCTAAAAAGTCTCTGGAAGACATTTAACCTGGATAGTAACAACTGAAACCATTCTTGAGTCAAATATCAGCATGATGACTAAGTTATATTTGTACATCTTAAGATTCTTTTAAAAATCCACACCTTCAAGCATTACACAATATCTTCCTAGTAGATCCATTCAAGGACACAGAAGCAAGCTAGTGTGCATTGGCACTTATTATATTTCTCAATTATTCTTTAGTGAGAAATTAAATTATCTAGTATATAGTTCATGATTACTTAACACTTTGAAGAGCTCTATGAGCTACCTGTTATGCACACTGTAATTTTCCTTCCCATAGACTCTTTTGATGAGAAGGTAGATCATGTGTACATTGAAATATACAGTGGAGAGAGCTAGAAAAATCAAAGTATGTTACCTCTGTATCTCGGTATTCTTGATTATCTTACCTAATAAAAACAGGGAATTACATAAGTCACTTCTATTTTTAAAATGTTCTAGGATCTAAAATGTCAGACAGAATGTATTATTTTATTGAACTCATTTCTGTGATTGATGATGGCAGCTTTTTCATATATAATTCTCAGACAATATTATCTATCTTGCCTGTATAGGCATGGAATAATTCATCAATTTATGACTTAGTGGGAGTTGATTTTTTTATCACAAATATCCACATCTTCAAAGGTTAGCAAAAAGGCAAGATTAGGGGGATGGTATTTGAAGAGTTGCAAGAAAAATATTTTGTCAGTGTACTCATTTTCTGCTGTCCTTCCAAATTGTTAAGCCATCTCATGACAAGAATCGAAGAACTCTACTACTTTGTTTATATTTTCTAAATGTCTTAGTTGCTTTTCTCATTGCTGAGATAAAATGCCTAATACTCAAACTTAAAGAAAGAAATTTTTACTTTGCTCACTGTTTGTGGAAGTTTCAGTTCGCAGTTGACTGGCTCAGTGGCAGAGAACCATCACAACAAAGAAACCAGTCCACAGCAAAATAAGGCAGTCAGAAGGCAGGTGGTGGACATGGCAGCAAGCAGCAAATGATAAGCAAAGAGCAATAAGTGAGAAGCAAAAAGTGAATAGAGACCCTCTTTCTTGTCCCTCAAATTTCATCCAGGCTACCCACCCTTAGGTCAGACAGCACTCATACCCAGGGTGGGACACCATTAATCCCACCCAGAGCAATGCCAAACCAATCAGTAGAATAATTTAGTTATTACAAACCCTTCCTTGATCACAGCACTCTAGATGCAGCCACCTTTGAAGAAATGAGGCTTTGAGGCAAGACATCTAAACAAAAGCCAAAAACCAAATAAAAATCCTTGACATTTCTCATGGACTTTGTGATAGTCTTCTTGACAGTTCAACTGATATAATTAATCCTCTATAAATTCACTTTCAAAAAATTCAGAAATTTCTGATATGCATTCAGCTTCTTGACTTGATTTCCCTCAGATGAAAGGCAAAATGAGAACAAGCTTCCTTCTTTACAGTCATCCAGTTCAAACCCAAGTTAACGCCTTCCAGTGATAGAGTGTCTAACGAAATACTGTTATCCTGCTTAACATCCTCAATGAATGGCTATCTCTTTTAGCTTTTGAATAATTTGCTTTACGTCTCAAATATTCTTTGAATAAATTCACAGTGCCAGGCCATGAAACAACAGAGTTGAATAAGGCATGATAGAGTCTCACATCCAAGGAATCTGGATTTTATCCTCTGAACTATGAGCAGTTGAAAGTACTCTTGAGGAGTTATAAAACAAATGTAGATCACTTAGAAGGGTATGGATATTGTACTGTAAGATGATTTGGGAGCAACCCTGAGGCTGCTTTCATGTGGAAGGACTACTTGTAACTATAAGGAATGTGTAACAGAGGCTCTAGGCAGGGAGATGGAAGAGTTATCAAATTTAAAGCATATTTTAGTGTTTAAGAGGAGAGCATTGATGATATCCTGCCTAGGTTTTCAACAGTAATCATGTTCAAGGACAATAAACCAATTAATTAGCAATCATACTGAAACAATCTCAAGCCTGTTTTTCAGACTTGCAGAGATTTCTTACAAAAGTTCACATAAACATTTTATCTCTAAAAATCTATTACACTGTGGTAGTTAATCCTTTCCTCAACTACACTGTATGAATTGTAGCAGGCATTTATATAATGAGGCGATTCTTTACAACATGAGAGGCAGACGATGTAGCAGTTAGGATTCTAGAATCGCTACCACTAACCACAGACAGCAAGTGAGTGTGAATTCAAAGTACTGAATTAAGAATATGAAGTAGACTAAGAAAAAGACCTCAAAAGGGTAGTTGTTACATGTGGTGAAGGTAAATTCTCAATATGATCTTCTGAATGTAATTATATTTGTAAAAAATTTACATTATAAATATTGTTGTAAAAGGGCTTCTTTAGTGACAATTTTATTCTTTTACTCAATGTTTTCTATTGTTATTACTAATTCAAATAATTTTAATGAAAACAACATGTCAAGTGGTAGTTTTACCTGGTGGTTTTGCTGACATGGATAAAAAGGGGATTGATTTTGTGGGATGAGCAGGATAAATCACTTTCATTCCTCCCTTTCTCCCATATTTTAATGTGTTCTCAGGTCAACTATAAAAAGGAAATATGACCTCCATCACAGAAATTTTAACTGGGATAAATAACAGGGGTTAATAAATAAAAACAATCTGACATTTATACAGAATCCCACGCTTATTTATGATGTTTGGCTCTAGTTCAAGAAACACATGACTCACTCCTCCGGGAAGGATGTTCCTTCTAAACTGCAGATCTTTCCATTTTTTACCTGGTGTGGGAATAATTTTCTGACCTTTATTTCAAAATGTGTAGCTCTCTCCCATTAACATCAGTTTGAGTCACTTCTTGTCCTATTGTTTGTAGGGGTAGCCTGGTGCATTTCTAAGCAGAGGTGTTGTGTTTTCCTGTGACCATTTACTACACACAGTGGATTGAGGAAGCCACACCTGAAAGATGACAGAAATCAAAATATTTTCTAACAATTTCGGCTTTAGCAGAATATGATTGACAGAAATTGAATGTTTGTGCCAAATTTAAATGTTGAAATCCTTATCCTGAATGTGAAGGCATTAAAGGGTAAGGTCTTCAACAGATAAGCACACTATGAAACAGAATCATCATGAATGGGATTAAAATTTTTATGAAAGAGACCTTGAAGAGCTACCTCATCTGTTATGCATTATAAGAATACAAGAGAACATGTGCATCTGTGAAACGTGAACCAGACCCTAACTAGGTCCCAGATTTGCTTGAACTTTCTTCTTGAACTTACAGCCTCCAGAATTGTAAGATATAATTGCCTGATTTTTATAAATTATATTATAAATTATATTGTGTATAGTATTTTTATAGTAGTCCAGACAGACAGAGTGATATAGAACAGAACTTTTCAATATGGAAAACAAGAGTTATAGATTCAAATCTTGGCTGTGTATTATGAGGTTTACATAAATTTTGTACTGTCTAATGTGTACACTGCGGAAGACTGATTAAATTAATGGGGAGAATTAATAGACTCCCCTCATCCAGTTCTTGCATTGTATCTCACACTTGGAAAATTTGGGACTTGCACCGGCAGAGTGAAGCAAAAGTAATGGCATGACATTCCTGACCTTAGCCTGAAAAATTCTCACTCTGTCCCATCTTTTGTATTCAACCAGTGCCTGTAAAATTCTGAAATGTTTTGGGTAACTTTCTGGAGGATGTAAGAATACACAAAGCCCAGCTGAGAAATTGATATCAAGGTCGTCCTATGTCAAGTCTTCACCTGATTTGCAAGTGGCCCACAAACAAATGACAACTTTAGCAATTAAAAGCCAGGCAGAGATCAGTATCACAGACTGGCTAAGCTGTAGGCTCATAAACAAAAAAGAAATGTTTCTATGTGCTTGTGGGGTTTTCTCTTAAATTGTTGCACAGTAGTATTTATTTCGTAATGAGACTAAAAATCATATAAAGTCCATGAGTGTGAACCAGAAGAAAGCTGGTTTTACATTTCACTGTAAGTTTCATTTAATGATAACCTAATTGTTAAAACTTTACCTTTACTGTATTTTGTGAATTTCATAATTTCTATAGTAAAATGGAGTTGAAGGGCTGAAGAGCTTAGCATCTGGGGTCTCTCGCATCAGGTTCACCTCTGCCATTGTTAATGTCTTCTTTTCTTACTTTCCATTCAACATACTTATTTTGATATTTGATTATTTTATAGCTGTGAGCTTTTGAGCAAATGTTTCTAGCTGAAAAGAGCTCAGATAAGCCAGAAACTGGTTATTGTATATTTATATTGATACCAATGAAATGTAGCCCTTTCCAAAGTTATAGCATAAACCATTGTGGAATACTTACCATGTATTTATTTGTGTGTGTGCATATGTGTGTGTGTGTGGTATTAATGATTAAACTCACGGTCTTCACACTAAACTCCGCCCTTGCCCTGTTTTAAATTGCCCAGGATCTGTGTGAATTTACGGTCTTTGTCTCAGGCTTCCAAAGTGCTGCCATCATCCCCAGCTCATTATATCTATCTGTAAGCATTCCAGAGTTGGGAAAATCATACTAGTACCAAGATTAATAGAATTTCTCTTCTTTCTATTCTTGTTACAATAAAAATTTTAAAGTGGACTGCTCCATACTCTTTGGTGCTCAATAAACATTTTCATGAATGGTTTCAAAAATTATTTGCAAATAGGCATTATTAGTAAGCTTCACTTTAGCTCTAGAAACACCACTTAAGAGTGCGATCTGGGTGATGGAAATCTCCTCTGTGTACTAAAAGGCAGGAAAGTCCATGAATACATGTGTTATGTTCTACATCAAGATGTCCTTTTAAAATGTCCTGTGATCATAGACAGGACCATCAGAAGGTGACTGGATTATAAGGGCATTACAACTGACTTGATATTAGGAAATGGGGCCTATTCAGAAGAGGTAGGTCACTATGGATATGACCTGGGAGATTATGCTGTACGTACCTCCACAGTCCTTCCCTTGATCACTATTTCCTGTCTGCCTTGCAATGAACAAGTATTTATCTGCCATGCTTCTGTGTGATACTGTTCTGCCTCGAAGTCAGCTGATTGTGAACTGAAACCTCTACAAATGTGTGCAGAAATAAACCTTTCCTCCTGAACTTGTTGGTGTTGGATATAGATATTTTGTACCAGCAAGCAGAAGGCGACTAAGACAAAATGTTAGTACATTTCCAATTGGTTTCACATTTGCAAGCCAGTTTTCTTGCCACTCACATAAAGGTAGAAAAGTAAGAATGAATGGCAATGTCCATTCAATAGTTGGCATCCCAAAGAGAAACAGACATCTATACAACACCATCTTGTAATATACTTATAAAGTAATGCTGTGTAAGAAAGATTAAAAGCATAGAAGTAGCAGGCCTATATAATCGCCTTAAGCTTGTGCCACCTAACAGACCTATATGTCCAGTGATATTTCAGCAAAATATACTGTGGAAAGTTTCCAGTAGTAAGCATCTCTACTTCATGACTTCATATTTGCAGAAGTAGAAGACATGGGGCTGAAGATTTATCTCAGTGGTGCAGCACCTGCCTGAGAAGCATGAGGTCCTGAGTTCAATTCCCAGTTCCCACATTAAAAAAAGCAGAAGACAAAAGACATTCATGAAATATTGTAAAAATATAGCCTATCAGGAAATGAAATAATCTTGTTGTTATTTTTAAATACAATCTTGACCATTTTACATGAAGATGTATATATATATATTACATTTATAACTTAGTATATATAATGTATAACATTTACAACTTAATATGTATCTATATATATAGGTATATAAATATATATACATGTAATTTAAGATTTCAGGTAATTGTCCAACATCAGACAAAGATGCATATTATAAGCATGGAGGCCACATCAGGAGGATGAAAGAAAGCGACAAGAGAGTTGAAAAGAGAAATATAAAAGGAATTGGGATGCGTTATGTACATACACCATCCCCACACAAGGAACAGAAATATCTACTGAAAGCAAGTCCAAAAGGAAATAAAAGCAAAGGGAGTCAAGGTATGAGCGGAGGGAGGAGGAGCAAGAGGAAAAAGGGATAAAAAAAGAAATTAATACACGTTATGTCCACGTGCCAGCTCCCCACAGGAATATACACTATGTACTAAACACGTGTACTTAGTAAACTAAAATTGTTTTTGAAATAAATGTAAATGAATTTAAGTAACAGGTTTTTGATATAATTCTTTATTATTACTCTACCATTACTCAGCAGATATGCTTGTGGAATATAAAATACTGGTCAAACTACTGTCCTTATACATGCAATAAAAACAGACCTTCGTGAACAGACTAATGTCATTCTCTAGAGAAAAAGTCCTTATCTATAGAAGGCCTTTAGCAGTATTCCCTTGGCTTCTGAATGCTGGTAATGAAGAAGAATGGATTTCTAGAAACATATCTGGTAAATAACCACTATCTGCATATAAAAATGAATTTAGGTGTGTCATGACTTAAATCTTCCCAGAGGTGTGAAGTAATCAGCACATTTCAGTTATCACGCCTATTGGTAAAAATGGAAGTGGCATTAATTGTGGGAGGCCTCTCCTTGCTTAGTCTGGTCATTTGATTTCTTATAAATTTGAGCTTTCTGGTAACGTTCAATCCTGGATAAGGTCTGTAATTCAGGCGAGTTTAGTTTGACTATCTTTTTTTCTTTCCCAGGAAAAGGAATGTGCTGTTCACTTTCATTCTATTTCACAAATGTTAAGGTTTTCACTGCTAATATCCTCAGAAGCATCCTCCTTGATGCTGCTAATTAGTCCCATTCTTCTTACCTAAGTCTGTCCCATTAAAGTTACATGTTTTCATTCTCTCTAGAAAAATTAACTCTGTTCTTGGAATTGTAAAGTGCCTGCTCTTTTATCTATTGTAGCTTCTACTAGCAAATTGGGACATCCAATGCAGTTACTATTTTATCCTTTCTTGAGCCTCCTCCTTTTTTATTTTGGTACAGGGGATCAAACTCATGACCTCACACTTCCCCCGCAGGCACTTACACTGCTGAGCTAAACCCCAGCCTTCCTTACTTTTTAAGCATTGGTAAGGACAATGAGCTCTGCTGGTTTCCCTGTTTGGAAAAGAAGGAGGAGAAGGAACAATGGACTGACCTTCCTTCCTGTGACGTTTCCTCCAGTTTTAAAGTATGTATATTATAATGGTTTCAATATAGCAAGGCTACCATTTCAGAGATAACAATTGTGAAGAGGAATGCCACAATTGTGTATTCCCCCAGCACAAGAGGCGAAGACATGTCATGGGTAGGGACACTTAGGGAAGGCGACAGCATTGAACAAGAGTCAGAGTGAAGGCGAAGATACTGTGAAAGACCACTGTGACTTCTGCAGGCAGAAGTTCTCAAGTCAGGCTAAGGAGGTTTCAGATTAATCAGACTTGAATCATTTTAGTGTGCTATCGAGTTCTTGGGGCATAGAAATGGTCTCTAATTATTTGGCATCTGATGTTGGGGTGATGATGGAAGGAGATAATGGTTCATAGTAATAGCCTAATAAAGAGTCATTGTGAGTATGAGCTACAGATTTGTTGGTTTGCATTTGAAAAGTATTCTCTTGGGCTGTTCATTAAAGATCACTAGGACCTGGGTGATTCCATGAGAAGCAGTTCCTGCAGGTTGAATATTGTTGGTTCCAAATATTAAAACATCAAATACTAATAGCCAGAGACATGGTTAATTTATTTCTAAAAATAATTTAATTTCTAAAAATAATTTTCAAAAATTTTGGGTTTTTTTGAGAAAGTAATATACTTAGATTATTTTCTGCTTTTGGAGTTAGATATATGATATCTTCCTTTTCCATAAACTAGAATGAAAAGTCACTACTCCAAAAATGCATTTTTCAAATCTATAGATCCCTATTCTGTACATAAAAGAAGGTAAGCTTGTGTGGGGAAAAAGGAATGCTTCCCAATTGCTGGTGGGAGTGTAGACTGGTACAGTCACTATGAAAATCAATATGGAGATTCCTCAACAAACTGGGATTACAGGTTCAATTCAATCCAGCTATTCTCCTCCTGGGTATTTTCCCAAAAAAATTTGAAAAGATCATGCCACAGTGATATATGTACCCCCATGTTTTAGGGGGTACATTGTTAATAGCTACCTCTTGGAAAAACCAAAATGCCCATCAACTACAGAGTGCATGAAAAAGATGTGGTACTTTTATACAATGTAATATGACTCAGCTATAAAATGGATGATCTTGAGGCCTTTATAGTAAATGGAGGCAACTTGAGACTGTCTTTAATGAAATAAATAAACCTCACAATTGTAAATATCACATTTTCTCTCTTCGGTAATAAATAATAAAAACTGAAAAAGTAATAAGATACAAAATACATAACAGATATTGTAAAATTGAAAGGGAAGGAAAATGCTCTAAAGGATATAACTACGTGGACATTTAAATGTGTAAGATAGATGAGTAATTACTAAGTTTCCATTAGATCATTGAATAGAATGGTTTTCACTGTCAGTGTGTGTCCACTTTTTATTCTGTGATTTTGTAACTTGAACAACTATTTCTAAGAGAATAACATGTAACTTACCAACTAGTAATATCTTAATATTATTATTTATCTTTGAAATTCTGTATTATTTCTATCCTTTTTTCTGTTTTGTCTTATTTTTTTCTTTAAATGAGAAAAGAAGGAAGGCTTGGGGAAATTTTAGCTCCCCATATTTTATTAGATTGTGAAATCTTGGGCACATCATTCAGTCTTTTCAGGCTCCTTTTCTTTATCTTCGAAGTAGAAATAAAAATTCCTATCTTGCCTGCCCGATAGTTTTATTAAGAACAAATAACACAAGTCATGAAATCTTAAAAAACTATAAAGTACATATAAACCAATTACCCAAGATGGATGTAATTATTATACATCTCAAACATAGTAATTGAGAAAATTATAAAACTGTAACAGTTACGACTACATGTTAAATTCAGTAGCAACAGCTGAATGTGACACTTGTAAATTTAGATACAATTAATTCATTTTCATTCTCAAATTCCATGGGAATCTAAAGCAGCCCCCAAGATTACCTCTGTTCCTCTGAAGATGATCTGCCCTCTATAGAGATGTCCATTGTATGTAGGTCACTGAATTTGAGTTCTTTCTTGTTCACAAAAGAAAAAGAAAGCTAAGTCATATGAAATGTAGTAGACTTTAGTAAATATTTGGCTCGGATAATCTCTGGCAGAGACAAAACTTATATTACAATAAAGTCAAATCACTCCCAAGTTAGTGTTATTCATCGTTAGACCATAAGGGTTCTAAAACCATATGACGGGGGAGAGCGCCACTTTTTCTCCATGTGGTCTTGTAGGTCATGTTTTTTGCCTCTTCTCTTTTACATCTGTCTTCTTTGGTTATCTTTTTTCTCTAGCATTTCAGAAATAGAATAAATTTATTTCCTAGTATTATAAAACACTCAAAATTCCTAAGAGATTTTTCAATTTCTTTCAAACTGATACATTTTTCTCTTACAAATAATTATTACAATAGTTGTTTTCTATTGAATATATATGTAGGGCCAGAGATTTAGCTCTGTGGCATAAGGACCTAGCTGGGAAGCTCAAAGCTATGAGTTCAATCCCTAGTAACAAAAAAGAGTATATATATACATATATATATATGTATATATAGTATATATTATATATATTATATATATTCATCTATCAATATTCAATATCATGTCTAGAAGATTAGATTGTTCCTGGAATATTGTCTAATCTTCAAAATTATAGTGTTAGCTAAATAAATATTATCTCATACTTTTTAGAAAATTCAATCATAAAAATTTTGAATTACTTGTCATATATTAAATTATTTGGACATTAATGTGAGTGAATCCTTTAAAAATAACTGATTCTAGGCACTTTATTCTTAATAAAGACGCTAAAATTTTGCATGTAATTCTTAATAAAGACACTAAAATTTTGCATGTAATGTATTGTATTATAAGGAATTTTATAATACAAATAAAAATCAGATCTCGAAGATGAATAAAATGTAATAACTCTGGAACAAATATATTACATGCATCTCAAAAGTAGAAAACATTTACTGCATAATTAAATAATTGCTTAATGCTCTCTAGAATAAGGAATTTGTTTATATCAGTTGTTTTCTATGCAGAATCTAAACGTGGGATCTAGTTCTGCTCTGCTCTAATTAGCCACATGAGATTTTTTCATTGATCCTGTCTATTCCTGGTTTCCAAGTAAAGATAGTCTACTTGATAGGCTTATAAAAATCCTAAGGACTTTTTTTTTCAAATTGTGGTAATTTGATTAATAATTTAAAATAATGAAATTAGAACAACTTTCTCTCTTGTTTTATTTAGAGAAAAGCAAATGATCATCATGAATAGTAGATATATCTGAGCCTGAAAATTATGACTTTGTTTTAAAAATGCTTAGTAGTTAAACTTCCACATTATTATGCATATGTTAACACTTCTCATAAAAAGTTAAAGGCCAAACTAATGTTGTTAATGTAAAATAAGGCTTGCAGGTGCACAATTGCTTAGAATTTTAGTTTTTTTTTTTCTATAACTGGTATTTTTCTAATTGATCTAAATTGCAAATTCAACTAAAATAACCACACAACTTCCCTAATCTGTATGTTTTCCATAGTCAATGATAAATTAAAGTACATCAAACAGCCTATTTCATTTAATTCACCTAAGAATTAAACACTGAATTAATTATGTCAAGGTAAAAGATTTATATATATTTGTATTTTATGATCCAGAAAGTTTACAGAAATTATACAGTTTCACTATTAGTTCATTTGAATTCAGATTGTGAGGCAATGATGCTTCAGCAGAAAATATGCACTGAAGATTGACTTCAACTGTCACACATTCAATGAGACCCTGCCTATTAGCCCTGGTAAAGTAAAATAGTGTATTATAGGTCAGTGGCAGATGGAACCCTAAATGTGGCCAAAGGCTAACTAATAGTAAGTCACAAAGCAGTAAAGCTCAATGCACAATTAAGGACATGCATTTCAAATGGAACCTAGAAAATTTTGCAATGTTATCTTTTATATTCTTATCTGGTTTGCTCACAAAAGTCATGGTAGGTGTTAAAAAATAGTTCTTATTACTTTGCATATTTTTATTCAACCATCATTAGTAGTTTCACCACTTTTCTTCTTCAGCATAACAAGCTCTGTCTATTTAATAAAAAGCTTATAGAAAAAGAGCCAGTGCTATATCTAATAACATAAACCAATTCTAGGACTATAAAAGAGACATTTTTCTACTGTGTAGATTAATTCTATCACTAACATTTCTAGGAAGTGGGTTTATTTCTTTTACCCAAAGAAATAAAATAAAACATGATAAATTGAGTGTGTGTATATTTGTAAGATGTTATCTGCAGTGATTAAAATAATACCTATCATTATTTTATGAAGTATCAGTTTCAACTTAAATTTAGTGACCCTCAGGACAGGTTTTACATGATAGTTTCATACTTTATGTCTATCAAAATAATGACATATTTATTGATACACAAATTTTATTTATGTAAGTATTTGGTTTGGGGTACCAGGCATTGAACTCACAATCTCGTGCTTGCCAAGCAGGCACATATACCCTGTCCCTGATATGCAAATTTTAATATACTGTTTTAAAGAGTATATTTCACAAGAATATATAAAACATTATTCTATTTTTCCAATATACAATACATATATGCCCTACAAATGCACAAGGAATATTTAAAATAATAAAAACTAGATGTTCTACTAATCATATATAGGTGAGTAAAATACTTTTTTGTATGTCATACATTTTCAACATAAATGTATAGTTGTAAATGATTAAAGATTTTCATACTAAAAACAGATTAATGGAGAAAATTTTAAGTGGTTTTATCAAATGAATTAAAAATGTATGGAGTTTTAATTTTAGATCTACTATTGGAAGCCTCAGGAAATGGCAGGATCTACAGTTAATAATAATTCAGAAAGGCTGAAATCATCCAGCAAATTTATCTTTGCTCTCCCTGATTTAATGCAAAAAGATTCTTCAGTTTGAGGGCAAAGTGTTTTATTTTTGGTATAAAGGAAACATTTTGAATTCCTTTAAAAATCCTACTTGATGATTTCCTGTTTAAATTAAGCATAATAGTTTCTCTTTAGCTCTTGAGCTAGTCAGTTTGCACTAACATACAAATCACCTAGTACCATTCTGTGAGTTAGAAACTATAGAGCAATAAGATAGATCACTCTGTTTCTGGTATCAGCTTCTTTCTTGAAGACTTTTTCTGAGATGTATGAGATGGTGCAATTATATATTTGTGCCCAGCTAACGTCCACACAATCAATTACCTACTTCTTTTTCATTTATTTGATGACCCTCTCTGAAAGATCTAAACTTTTTTCACTGTCAAAGCTAAGCTGAGTTTGGCAACAAGGCACCCTTCAAAATAATGGGGAATTGAGTAACTAACAAGTTGTCAGTTGTCACTTTGTAGGTGTTCATAGATGGTAATGTTTCTCTCTCGGGTGTGATGTGTTGCCCCTACATACTTATGTAGAGCAGCAACATGCTGAGTCTCTCTGTCTCTCTGTCTCTGTCTTTCCTGTTTGCTTATCTCTTTCTCTGGGTCTTTGTCTCTCTGTTTCAGTCTCTTTCTCTCCTCTTATTTCCTATTAACTCTCATTTTCCTGCATCATTCAAATATTAACCAGAAGAATTAGGTAAGAATTAGCTTCATAAGTAGTACCCAAAATTCATAGCCTCTTGTTAACTTATAAAATATTCATATTTATTTTCACATAATTACTCTCTTGAGAAAGATTAGCTAATGTGAACAAAGAAATTTTCTGATATTCACAAAGATGATAAGATGTCTGAATTGACAGATTTCAAAATTTAAGTGAGAATTCAATCATCTAAAATCATTTTTACTAAAATGTGATCAAAATTAACTTAAATGAAGATGCTAGCATATATAACACAAGCACATGAAAGAACAAAAAAAAAATGCTAAGAAAATTAAGGAGGGCTTCCTAAGAAAGGTACCATTGAAATTTAAAAATAAAAATATTGTTAGCTGTATATCAGAGCATACTTGTTCATCACTTCCATTGCTACTAATGTTATCCTCTACATCATTAAATGCTGACCAGGTGTCCAAAATACACTCTCAATGGGCACCGTTGGCTTACATTTTCTGCTATTATATCCTTTGTGCAATAGAATAATTCTCAAAATGTAATCTAATATCTCACTTCTATTTCCTATCTCCGTGTAATAAACAGAAGAAAGCTCCAAGGCTCTCAAACAAGAAGTGAAAACCTGGACAGCCTGAAAATGGAACTGCTTAAGATTTGTAAGAGAAGAGAAGACACACGGCAAGCAACTGACTAACCTAAATAAGGGCGAGATTTAGATAAGTGGATACATAGCATCACAACCTACCAGAGCATAAATCCACAAGCAGAAATCTCTGTCAGATACCATTATGAGGTGAAAAAGCTGAAACTGAAATTGATGAATTACTAGAGACAAAGGGTAAGAGTAAAATCCCCAGAAGAATGTAGTCAAGGATGCAAGGGAACCAGGCTTTTATAAGTTTTAGGTCCAGGAATCAATCAGGCTATTGCAGTAAATATTGGAGAAAAGTTATCTTGTGTTTCACCATGGAGAGAGAAAAAATAATTGTTTTGAAATGTGTCATAATATTCTGTTCCTAACGATGACTTAGCTCAAGAGCATTTATTTAAGTGGAGCTTCACCTGTTGGGGACTTATTAGTTGGGGACCTATACACTAGAGGAAGGAAACCTATAGATTGGCTCTAGCCAATCTATCTCACCTAAAGAAAGGAGATAAGGTAGTAAAGCACAAATAAGCAAAAACTGAAAAGTATTTTTGGGCTTCACAGTTGACAGTATTTGTGAGTTTTAGGGATACTAGATCACTAAAAGATTGGCACCCACAATGACAGCGTCATAGAATATTTCACATCCCCCTACAACCTATCATATTACATAAAGACAAGTTAGTGCAACTCCTTTTACTCTGTACATAATGTTAGACTATCAAAAATAAAAAGCTATAAAACATACAGAAAAGCATGTGACACAGTCTGAAGATATAAAGCAAACATTACAACCAAACACAATGTGATAGGGATGTTGGAAAGATCAAATTAGACTTTAAAGCAACTGTTATTATTGTACTAAAAGCTTCAATGGTTAAATCAAAAAGCAATGTGAGTTGTAAAATATGCAGAGAGAGAAAGAAGTTCAAAAAAGAAATACTGTGATCAAAAATGGAGTACCCAAAATAAAAAATCAGCAGCCTTAAGGTAGCTATAGAAAAACTTTTCTGGTGTTTAGAGCACGATGATTTAAATTTTTGAAACTGAAAATAAAACACACACTCCCCTACACACCTGAACATAAAAAGAACAGAATATCCAAGATTTTCATTGTATTTATTTATTTATTTATTTTGAATTGGGAATCAAACTTACAACTTTGCATTTGCCAGGCAGGTGCTTATGCCACTGAGCTATATCCCCAGCTCCAAGATTTTTAAAATAACAAAAAGGGACAACATTAACATAATAGCAATTTCAGAAAAATGACACTAATGAAGGATAATTTTCTCAAAGTGTGTTGGATATAAAACCACTGATACAGGTACTGAGGGGTTTTGCAAGGAATATTAAAAGATGTTCTTTCAACAGCAGGAAATACATAGGTCAGAAACTTGAATATATAAAAAGAAGAGAAGAACCCTGGGGAAGGAAAAGGTAAACATAAAACACAAATTTCTATTTTTCTTAACTGACCTAAAAGTTTGGTCAAAATAATAGCAAATTTGATTATGTGGATATATGTATATGTATATATATGTACATCATACATAATTTCTTCATTCATGCTTCCTATAAGTAGGATGAATGATGGCAATAATACAAAGGATGGGAAGGAGAAATGGGAACATTGTAAGTTATTTATATTGCTTATGAAACTGTACAGCAATATCTGAAGATGTACTTCGTAGATGTAAATATATATTACATATTCTAAAGCAGTCCTGGCAAGCTCATGGCACACGTGCAGCAGCTGGATGTTTGTTTAAAAGACTCGCCATCACTACTTTGTAGCAATAATCAAAAACGGAAGGACAAACAAAATGTGAACAAAAGAAACTAAAGCAAGTAGAACTGATATACCCATAAAAGAAGAAACAAAATAATGTAAAGTTCTACTTCAGTAAATTTCTTCTTCAAGTATAGAAAGATTTAATAATGTCTAGGTATCACTTCTTCCAAAATTGAATCAAACATCAAATTCAAACTCCTTATCATCCTGGCAAGTTGTTACTTGAGTATGGTCAAACCAATTTTAGTATTTATATGGACACACAAAGGACTCAGAGTCATCAACAAAGCAATATTGAAGGTGAAGCACAATGATGGAGGACTGACATCACTAGATTTTAAAATTTGGCATAAGGCTACTGTTATTAAGCTATATTTTGATAATGTCTGAGGATCAATGGAACAGAGCAGTTATCCCCCAAGTATACATCTGTGTGTGTGCTTATGCACAAGCCCACATGATTAACTGATCTTTTTTTCAAATTAGAGAACTCAAATAATGGGGGAAAGAAAAAGAATAGTGTCTTCAACAAGTGATTGTGGAACAATTGTGTATCAACATGAAAAAAATGAACAACATATCTAGATAAAGACCTATCCACTTCACAAAATCTACCCCAAATTATTCAAAGATCTAAACATAAAATACAAAATTATAAGACTTGTTAATTTTTATTTCTATATATCTGCATTAAATGATAATATATAAAATGAGACTATATATATAAAATATATATACATATAATATATAAAAAATTTAATTGTTTTAGGTCCCCTTTCCTTCTCCTTTCCTCCATCTCTATTTCTTAATCTCCTTTCCACTTGTGAACCATCTATTTGCCCATTTCCTATTTGATTTCATTTTATTCTTTATTTATATTTTAGGTTTCTCATAAGAAAAACATGCAAAATTCAATTTTGTGTGCCAGATTTTTCACTTAATATTGTGATCTCAGGATGAATCTATTTTTTATAACACTCATTTTCAATCTCATCCCAGAAAGAATACCCATCATCAAGAAACCAAGTAATGGTTAACTCCTTGTGAGGCTGCAGGAAGAAAAGACCCCTCTACATTGTTGGTGGGAATGCAAATTACTACAATCACAATGGAAAGCAATACGAAGACCTCTCAAAAAACAAATTCAGTAATGTCATTTGCTCCAGCAATCCCCCTTCTAGATATCTTCATGAAAGAGATAAAGACATGATACTATACTGATATATATTTATATACACAGGTTAGTAGCAGCACACTTTATAAACTTAGAAGCCTGTATTCCTGTCCATAGGAAAGGGAGGGAGATGTGGGGACTGTTTTGTTACTGTAATGCACTCATAATGCCCATAACATTGTATACAATTATTTGAAAATGAACTTTGTAATTGTAAATACATACTCTGTATCAACCACCAAAGTAGAAAGATAAACAAAACCAAAACCAAGAGGATCTAAAGAGAGTAAAACTCACAAACATATTTAAGGTGAATAGAATGCAAAAAAATATGTAGTGTTTTCAAATAACTGAATGTTATGCTATCATAAAGAAAAATAACCATGAGCAATTTGCAGGAAATTTTGAAAGCTTTATACCTAGAGTATTCCATGAAAGAAAAAGACTGATAGGCTGCACCTGATTAAAATTAAAATTCTCTGTTCTACAAAATATGGTTCTTAAAGAAAAACATTGCTATGTACTGGCAGAAAATATTTATAAAATACATATCTGATCCAAACTGTTCCAAGAATCCTTAAAGCTCAGTAAACAATAAAATGGGCAACTCAATTTAAAAATGTGCAGAAGGTCTGTAAAACAAAGAAAACAAAAAAGAAAACGTCTTAAAGACAGCACAGTGGACTTGAAAGAAAATAGCAGTGAAAATTAGCTCCACATCATCTGCAATCAGGGAAATGCAGACTGAAACGATGATTTAACCCTACACCCAAAGTAGAATGGTGCGAATCAGAACACTGGCAATGCTGAATGCTGACTCTTTACTCAAGACTTTACTCCTGGCTGGTGTGAATGCAAAGTTGTGTAACCACTGGAGAGACAGATGGCCAGTTTCTGATGAAAACATAATCTTCACATCCAATTCACCAATTCCTCTCTTGTATTCTAATAAGTTGAAAAGTATGCCTATCTAGAAATTTGAATACAAATATCATAAATTATTATTTTTTTTCCAAATTTTATAGCAACCAAATTGCTCCACAGCAGATGTATAGATTTTTAATCTATATCTATATTTAAGCAAAGTGGTATATTTAAACAAGGTGGTATTAATCAGCACCATAAAGGAAATTATGTATCAAGCCATGAAAACACATGTGGGAAACTTATATAAACACTTCTAAGTGAAAGTCAACCTGACAATAAAACATACATGTTTCTGACTATATAAAATTCTGAAAAAGGTAAAATTTTGGATATAGTAAAAAAGAATCAGTAATAAGGGGAGAACATTCGTGAATAAGCAGAACAAATAGGAATTTTAGAGCAGTGAAATTATCACACACTACTGAAAACCAGTGAATACAACTGGTTGTGGTGGCACATGCCTGTAATCTCCTCAGTGGGAGGCTGAGGCAGGAGGATGGTTGTGAGTTCTAGACCAGCCTGGGCTACAAGTAAGCTCAAGACCAGCTTGAACTGCATAGTGGGACCCTGTCTCAAAAAGACAAATAGATACAGATATAGATGATATAGGTATAGATATAGATATGCCATTTTCTTTTCTTTTTGAACATGTGTAATACCGAGCTAAGTCTAATATAAACCAGGGCCTTTGAATGCTAATGATATGTCAGTGTTGGCTAACAATTAATTAGCAATTATTGCAACATGTATACCAGTCTGATGAGTGATATTGCTATTAGAGGACTGCATGCATGTATAGAAGGGAGTACATATAAAATGTATGTACTTTTCCTCCATATTTCTGTGATCTTCAAATGGTTTAAAGTAAAGTTTATTTTTTTAAAGTGACTAACATGCTATACACTAATCTTCCCAATGCACAAAATAGAACTCTCATTCCAGGTGTTCCTTTGTTGAACAACTGCATGGGAATTTTCCAGTGAACCACTTTAGAAAAAAAAAAAAATAAAGCCTGCAGGAAAATGTATGTGCATCTCATTAAATTAAGGGCAAAGTTTTAAATGTTTACTGCATGTTATACCATGAAATGGGACTGATCAGTATAGAATTTTTACTAATTGGATTGGATTTTGATAAAACCATACCAGTAAACAGCCCCTGAGTATCAGTGTAGTGGATTCAATGAGATCCCATTGAGAGGACAGCTCTTATATCTGGAGATGAGGTATGCGGTGGAGTGGAGGAAAATTAAAATTTATCCAGTTTGATCATTAGAGTGTTCTGAAGAAAACCCAAAGCAGTCTAATGTTCATTTTCCTTTTATCCAGAACACTAATGCATTTTGATTTTTTAACTATGCTCTATTTTTTGTTTAATATGCTTCTCTCCGAAACAAGAATTGGGAAAATTCTTTTCAATTCTGCAAATAGAAATAAGTGGAAAAAGTCCTATTTTTGTGCTATTATATTTAGAAATTCCTGGAATGATAGTACTGGAAACACAATATCAACCATGAAAATAAAACATGAAAACGTTTGTTATAGGATACACAGGTGCATCGTAAAACCACTGGGTACTGATGCAGCCTGGTCTCAGAAAGAACTGCAAACAAGCTATTAGATTCCTCCATCATTCATATTTGATTCTCACTCCTGGTCTACTTTATGTTTTAATCAGTAGCAAACTGTTAGTAGCCAAAGAGTAATGGAAAATCAGCTGTCACCAAGACATTTTGAGTTTTTATATATTATTTGTATGAAGAACCATAATTTCCAACTCCAAAATTTATATTTCCAGAAAATATCACCGGTTGGCGGAGAGACAGCAGCAGTTTGATCTTGAATCAATTAGCTCTGATGAGGGAAACGCAATGCAAGACTGATGGGACACACATTGTACCCCACTTAGATGATTAAGTATTTTACGAAGTAGGCTCACTTTTTTTAAGCCCATGATGTGAGAGTCACATATAACTTCATGAAAACGGATTGACATAGATTTTCCTATGTAAACTATAAACTTCTGGGTTTTGTCATTGTCATCCAATAAAACACTGTATTTAATAGATATTCAGCAATTATTTACTTTATTAATAAATTATATCTGTTAGTTGCTTAATTAAAAATGGATGGACCATTGGTAAATACCATAACCACAGTAGGCAGCAAGATAGTAAAGTTTAAAATGGAAAACTTTTATCCGAGATGTTTAAACCCTGCTTTTGCTTCTTAGTGGATGTGTGAACCATAGTGAGGAATTTACCTCTGCATATCTTAGATTTATTTTTCCTTTATAAAATGGTCATTATCTTAATGCTTCTAAGATCCGTCATGATAGTTAATAGGTTTATTCATGTGAAAAACTTGACAGACTGCAACTGACCAGTAAAAATCAGCCTCTTTATAATATAGTCACTGGATATTTTAATGAATAAGCTTTCTCGTCAAAATACAAAGAAATTTAGTTTACTTTGTTTAGGTTATAGCCTCTATTTTATAACCTTCATTATTAAAATGAATAGAGCTTGTTTTAAGCATATTATATTGGACTTATTTTCAAGTTACTTTCTGAATTCGTGGACTAAATTTGTAGGTTACATTTTTTAAAATTTTATTAGCTAGGAGGGTACAGTATGAAAATATAAGCAGATGGATTTCCAATTGATCAAGGACTACTACCTTGATGAGGGAAATAAGATCTATGAACAGCTTTTATTTTTAATGCTGCTGGGTTATTTTTGGCTTCTGTTCTTCAGTTGTGCTGTGGGTTTTTATTTTCCATTTTTAAGTAAATGACTGTTTGGGGACAGTTTATTTTTGGATGCACTGTATCTTTCCAGAACTCATTTTCAACTCCCTGTACTTTTTTAGTTGAAGATACTCAGAAAGATCAATAGGAGAATCTGTAACTTTTACAAGGAAGATGGTTTTATGATTCATACCTCCTTTTTCTTTCAGAGAGGCTATTCTAAAAAGCTATTTTGGGATTTCTATTCTCAATGCACCACAATAAAGTAAACTTCAGGGTAGTCACAAAATCTCCTATAGTCATTGCTTTTTTAGGATCAGTAGCTCAAATGTTTTCAATGACAAAAATAATACTTAGATTCTACAAAGCTAATACATTATTATATTATTACCCCACAAAGATTAGCAAATGAGATCCTAGATAGCTGTACTCAAGTGTCTCTGCACAAAGTCTGTTGAAAATTGAATAGAGTGAGGTTTGTTGCCAATTGTTCAGTGGATAGTGGGTATGTATTTATCTAATTAATTAGTCAACACATTTTGTAGTGTGATGTTACAGATGACCATGCAATTAAGGACTTTGTGTCATTCAGAAAAGACAGACTGAATGAGTGGTATACTGTCCACATCCTAAACTTTAAATGAGGAAACAGAAGAATTTTGAATAAACGTTTTGATATAGGCTTCTATAGCTTCTAATGGATACATGGATGGGGCATGGCAGGAAAGGACTCACTGATTTTAAAAAGAGAGAGTATGGAAAAAAGAACCTATCTTTTGATGTCTTTTACTAGTTGTTACATTAAGTGTGTTTATCTTCTTTGGTCAGAAAAATAACCAGCTGAAAGTACTTTGAAAAAGAAAATAGTTAATTTTATTAGCACTTACAAAATTATTCAAGAAGTTATGGGAATATTGGCTTTCAAATTTGTTGCTAGTTTCAAGGAACCAGAAAACTGGAAACATTTGGGGACAGCTTGACTGCCTAAGACCTGAGCAGGTTGTTCCATGGAGGAAGCCCCAGAAAATCTACAAAATCTCAAGTCTGCTGGAGTTTTGCTTTGTTGATATTGCCCAAAGAACAGTTTCTGCTTTTCATTTTCCTTGCATATCTTTTCTCAGTCCCCTCATGAGCAAATACACATAGGAATATTTCAGGAAGAAAATATAATCATATGGGTGCAGTGTTCCCATAACAAGAGTTTGGAGTAAAGTAAGAAAATAATAATAATCTTATGAGTGAGTATAATAGAATCGATACCTGGAAAATATAAAATAGTAGATAATTTATGCAATATTTTTGCAAAAAATTTCCTACTACTGTCTGCAATTTACCTATTAAAATATGTAATATAGAAGTTCAGAAAAAATACAAGGTCAAAAACTGGTATGTGAAGTATTTCTGGTAAAAAAGAGTGAAAAGAATCTGATAAAACAGTAATAAATACATGGATACTAAAATATAAGTAAAGTGACATCAGTTATTAATAAAACATTTGAATAAAGTCTCCAAATCATTTTGTATTTTTTTCAGGTAAAAACAAATTCTATTTTTTCTGATAATATCAAAACATTTACTTCATGATGATTGTTTTTTAAAAAGTCCTACAAGAGACAAAGCAATAATGTACTATTAATACAGAAGTGTATATCCCAATGTATGCTTAATAATAGATGACTACAAATAGAGATAATAAGAGATTACTATAAAAAAGTAATTTTGATTTAGATTGCAGATCTGCCACTAAAACAACTAAGGAGGTAAATTAACAGCTCTTCTAAAGTTGCTGGATGCTAAAAATTAATGTGTATATGATACCTTTAGGAAATAAACATTACAATATGTATTATATTGCATTGTATTCCTGACACATAAAAAGGGAGATAGTTTCAAAGTGTGCTTACAAACTGATGTGATTCTAGTGTGTATTTAGGAAAAAGATTATGAGAATCAGATATGCATCTTACAACGCTGATAATTTAAATATGAGGATTAATTTCATGACAATTACTGTAATATTCATCACCTTATTTTATAAGTAATATAAGATAAATGCATTCATCGTTCTTGATCTGAGATCTAAATTGGACTAAGAAATTGCTATGCTATTCACCATTTTTACTGATTTAGATTTTTCTCTCTTATATAATGAAAAAGTTACATGTCTATCCAAAAATATCTAAATGAACCAAAATGAGACATTTTGCTTGTTGTTTTGTTTCTTAATGACAATAAAACACATGGTTAACATCATTATGAACATACTTGGAATTCTTTAAGGTAAAAAATAGAAAATTCAATTGCTAAAAGTTTATTATGGATTTAAAATTCTGTAATTTGTTCTTTAAGGCATACAAAAAAGTGTTTTCCTAATGAAAAGTTGCAATTTTAATTTTAAATTTTGAGAGCTTCATTGAAGTTTACTAAATATGTAATAAGCCACTTAGAAAGTATATACTTTGATGCTCTAAACTTCACCACATATATGCACACACATGTGAAAACTGTACAGTTGTGACCGTATTTATATCCATCCCTCAAAGCTTTCCTCCTGCTAACTCTAACCCCTCACTACCATAACAATTTGACCCATCCTCATGAAACCTCAGATGGCTGTTTAATAGTTTCACACTCACAGTTTGTTTGCCTTTCCAGCCATTTTATGTAAAAGAAACTGACCTATATTCTAGTTTTCTAGTTTATTTTACTGGTACAACTTAGATATACATAATGATCATATTCATTGCAGAGAATATGTACCTGCACATGACGTTTTGGTTCCTCCTTTTTACTCATTTCTGTCCCCTTCTTTCAAATCCACAAGGTTATTTTTAATTTATCCTTCTTTTTATTTTTTTCCTTTTCCTCTCCCTAGTTTCCTTTTCCCTTTTAAGTTTCTTCCTAATTCACAATTTCTATTGTATATTTTAATTCTTATTTACATTTTGAGTTTGTCATACCAGAGAGTAATGTAACATTTACATGTCCATATTACTTCATTTATGATTATGATCTCAAGGTCCATCGATTTAGCTATACATGTCTCAATGTATATCTTTTTTTTGGCTGGGTCATACTCCATTATATTAAAATAATCTTTTATGTCCATTAATCAATTGATGGGCATTTGGATGTTTCCAAGATTTACCCTTTACCATCTCTGCTTCATAAATATGGATGTGCATATATCACTGTGGTATAGTGTTTTTAATATTTCTGGGATGATACCCAGGAAGGGAATAGCTGGATAAAATGGGATCTCTAATTCTTGTGTTGTAGACTCTCCACAATGATTTCCACAGTGGTTACACCAATCTATACTCCCACCCTGAAGTGTTTGTGCAATCAGTGTTCCTTTTTCTCCACAGCCCTACAACCCCACAGCATTTGTTATTAGTTGTCTTATTGATAATTGTCATCCTTTCTAGAATGAGGCCATTATCACTGTTTTAATTTACATTTTTTAATTAACAGTGTTTTTGCACGTTTTTTCATAGATTTATTTGTTGTTTATACTTCTGAGGAGTGTCTATTCTCAGCCAACATCACACTAAACAATCTAAAACTGAAAGTTTCATTTCAGTATCATGAACAAGACAAGAATGTCCACTACCACCGCTCCTATTCAGTATGGTTCTGAAAACATTGGCCAGATCATTTAGGCATGAGAAAGAAATAACAAAAATAAAGATAATAAAAGAAGAAATTAAATTATTATCATTCACAGATGGCATGATGCTCTAAACTTCACCAAAAGCCTTAAAAATTTAATAACCAGATTTAATAACTAGATTCAATAGAGTAGCTAGATATAAAAGTCAACACTCAAAAATCAATAGCACACAATACACAAACAACAATCTCACTGAGAGAAAATCAGTGAAAAAACATTTTTCACAATACCATTAAAAATATTTAGGAATTAATCTAAGAAAGGAAGTAAAAAAATCTCTACTTTGAAAACTACAATAAACTAAAAAGATAAAAGAAGACAGAAGAAAATGTAAAGACATCCCTTGCTCTTGGGTAGTATGAAACAACATAGTGAACATGGCCATACTTCCAAAATTGCTATGCAGATTAATGCAATCTCAATCAAAATATCATTAGCATATCTCACAGAACTAGAGAAAATGTTCCTGAAATTCATTTGGAACCAAAAGAGACCTAAAAACAATTCTGGGCAACAAAGACCAGTCAGGGGACATCATACTCCCTGACTTAAAATTATACTATGGGGCCACTGTGATGAAAAAACCAGCATGGCACTGGTGAAAAAATAGGCCTGAGGATCAATGGAACAGACTGGAAGATGATAAAATAAGTCCAAAAGCATTCAGCGCACTGATCTTTGACAGAGGGATCAAATACATCCACTGGAAGAAAGATAGCCCCTTTAATAAAAGGTGCTAGAAAAATTGTCTTTCCACACATAAAAAGACTAAACGTAGGCTCACGTCTATTACCAAACACTAAACTAAAATTGAAAGATCAAAGATCTAAATATTAAAACAGAAACGTGAAATCTGCTGGAAGATCAAATCAGTGGAACTCTGCAAGACAAAAATGTAGGCAAAGACTATGAACAAAACACTGATTGCACAGGAATCAAAGACTGGGATCTCTTCTTATTAAAAATCTTTTGCATAGTAAAACAAATCACTAACAAAGTGAAAAGACAACCCACAGAGTGGGAAAAATATTATTCCACCTGTTCTTCAGAAAAAGTACTAATATCTAAAACATATAAAGTACTAGAGAAAAAATCAATCCTTACAAATTCAGAGATCCAATCCAAAAAATGGACATGTTAGAGGAATAGCCTGCACACTCTTTAATTTCCTCCAGACAGTTGACAGAAATGAACTGATAATTAAATATACTGTGTTAACATGGATTCAATCCTGCAACAGGAAAATAAAACAATGTGAAATTTAAAATATAAATGAAGTATAATGTTTACATTTCAGTGTGATATAAATATTAGCTCATTAATTATCACAAATTATATTAAGAAGAAGCTAAGGAGAGTATGTTGGGTATATATGAACTCTGCATACTATTTTCACAATTTTTCTGTAATTCTATAATTCTTTAAAATGTTTCACATAGCCATTCTATTTCTTGTTTCCTAGAGAGAAATGAGAGCATATGTATAAACACAATTTATATGCAAATATACCACTAGGTCTATCAGCAGTGCCTTAATTCTGTTAAAAAGGCTTCACTACTAGATGAATGGATAAACATATTTTGACATCTATATTTACATCCATACATATATGCAAACTGTATTATATTATATGCTGTATATATATATGGGAGGTGGGAGGATGCCAATCCATCATAAATGAACACCTGAAAACTTTTGAACTTTTAGATGCTTTGTATTAAAAATTTCAAATGAGGTCCTGAAAAAAAAATTTTGACAGGATCCCCATTCTTCACAAGAAATTACAAGGAGTAAGTTTTATTTAATTAATTATTTTAACAAGGTATAGTAGTGTCCTCTTTTGAAACTACATTTCAACCAAACATTTGACAGTTCATTCATAATTAACAGGATTATTACCAGTCTTTCCTTGGATTAATGATCTTTCACTTCAACATTCCTAAGTTCTTCAAATGGCTATATCTTAAACTCTTTGTTCATTAACCTGTTGCACCATCAGTAAACACATATACCAAGTTTATCTTTAAGGAGGTGAGAAATGCAGTGACTTCATTTTGGTGATAAACATAATGAGTTAGAGAAACTTGTGTTTTATAATACACAAGCTAGGCAGCTTTGGTGTTACATTTGTCATCCAGTATTATGGAGGACTGAGGAAGGAAGAAAATTATTAGGACCCAGTCCCAAAAAAATAAAAAGAGGTTGGGGATAGACTGAGTATAAAGGCCCTGAGTTCAATTCCCAGTACAGAAAAAAATTACAGTATATAAAAATGAATAATATCTATCTTATAGAATTATTGCTAGCATTAAGTGGGAGGTACTTCAGTCAAAGCCTGACAAGTAAATATCCAACAAATGGAAGTTCCATTATTGGGAGCTCTACATATGTGTACACTTTAGAATTAGAAAAAAATCTTCATTTCAAAAATGCATTAAATCTTGTCAAAGAATCACTTTCCACAGACCCAACGATCAGTGACTTTTCATTGATTTCGTCTTTTAGGGCTAACATATAAGAATCAGTGAAGATAGTTGGACATAGTGGCCCACATTTGTAATCCCAGCACGTAGGACTATACAGAGATGTCGAGGCCAGCCTGAGCTACACAGTGAGTTCAACACCAGCCTGAATTAAATAATACGATCCTGTCTCACAAACAAAACAAAAACAAAACAAAATAAACAGAATCAGTTGCAGATGAAGTAAATTCAAGGAAATTTTTCAACACTGTGTTACTAGCTGCTTATTATCAATGTGAACTAAGCAGCGTGCATGTCAACTCTACAGGCAAATACATTTGAGCAGGTAAAGTGAAAGTATCAGAAATCACTCACTAGTTTATAGATATTTATGTCTATGATTTTTCTAGACTATTTCTAAACACTAATGTTCATAGGAAGATATTGTAATTGCATTGTTCATTAACACATGAGTATTGTACTAATATTTTCTAATATTGGAATACAGCTAATGTTTAGTGCTATTGTTATGTCCTCACTCATCAACTGTGTGGTATTCTGTAGTCACCTTGTTCATTCACACAAGTGAGATTCTTGTATTAATATTTTATAATGTTGGAATATAGCTAGCGTTTCATGCTACTATGGTGTCTTCACTCATCAACTATGTGGTGTGGAATGCAGTATGATATTCGGAGTTAATTCCAAGGAAAATATGTCAACTCAATTATACTTTTCTCATCATACCATTTTCCACCAAAACTATTCTAATGTCCTGTCTAAAAAATAAAGACAAAGCAAATAGAAATTAAATCAGCCAGTATTTACATACTTCATGAAAAGTTACATGTATTGATTTCAAATACAAAATACCATGGTCTGAGTGAGATTACAAACTACTTTGATTTCTTTACATTGTCATCAAATATTGAGAATAAGCAAATACAGCATCTCTAAATAAACACATACATGAGTGCATCTGAAATAAAATTTTCTATAGTTTCTTAAATATATGTAAAGTGTAGCTTTTAGAATAGCTTTAATTTCACAGCTGAAAAGAAACTCAAACTTTTCCTGAATATTTGAATGAATTGAGTCTGCTCAGGTAAACTGACAGTAGACAAATTAACAAGTTGAAAGGCATTCAGACTTTATTACTGCGCATAATAAGCATGAGAGTCATGTAAAATTTGAATGCAACTCAAAGGAAAGAACAGTTGGGGAAACAAACAAGGAGTTAACAGACAGTTTTTAAGACAGTTTATGAAGTCTATAATTTCTTTGAACATGCAGAATAACAACCCTTGAGGTAGGAATTTTTAAATCCTCAGCCCAGAAAAATCAAGTAGAGTTTCCATATTTTCTACATATGCTTTATCTCTGCCTGTCATAGTTTCCTTCACCACCGGGATCCTACCGCAGAGTGGTATGTTTGTTCCAACTGATGAATCTATATTATTCCACACCATCATTGCTCAAAATCTGTAGACATTTTGTAGTTCACTCAGTGTTCTCTATATGATTTTGAGCTTTTTTTTTTCATATTGTGAATCAAACTCAGGACCTTGTGTTTGCCAGGCATTTACTTATGTCTCTGAGCTATATCCTTTGCCTTATTCTGTGGATTTTGAAAAATGTAAAGTGATCTGTGTGCATCAATGTAGTATTAGAGATTACAGTGGTACCTCAGTTCAAAAATGCTTTGTTTGCAAAATTTTGGTTTGCAAACAGAATGATTGACAAAATTTTGTTTCCTTCTGTAAACTTTACATCGGGTAACAAACATGACTGCAACTATCTTTCCCACACAAACACAAATATGGCCTTCTTTTCCAAAATTCTAGATAAGTTCATGAATCCAGCTACCATTGTTGCTTCATTGCTCATTATTTTGAAGACCCCTGTACTTCACTTATTTATCCTTCTGTTCACTCTTAACTTCTGATCATTGTACTGTTGCATTAATTTTATCTTTTCCAGACTGTCATGTAGTTAAAAATTACACAGTGGGTATCTTTTTTTTTTTGCTTCTTTCCTTTATTAAGATGCATCAAAGATTATTACTGATAAGAAATTCAGGTGGGCCTGAATCTGGGTTGCAGCTATCATTCCAAAAGTATAGAACTAAAAAAAAAAAAAAAAAAAAAAAAAAAATGGAAAATTGAGTTTGTTTACAACTTGCCCAAATTGAGAAGGCTGTTTGGTCCATCCTTTGCTGAATGCAAAGAAGCACTTCAAACTATAAAAGGTGAAAACAAATACTAGGACATATTCATAGGGAGATGTAATCATATGTTGGCGCACAGGAATGCAAATTTTGAATCCACCTTGTTCTCGGGTCAGGGCATAGCAATTTATACTCCCAATAAAGGAAATTTTCAATGAACAGTGTATCCGTAAAAAATACTCCAGGGCCAGGGGTATAGCTCAGAAGCACAATGCTTCCTGGCAACTGCGAGGTCATGAGTTAGATTCCAAGTACTAGTAAACAAATAAATAACAAATAAAAATAAATAATTTCAACTTTTCAAATATGTATAAACTTTAATAAATCAAGAGATGTGTAGAAAGATTACATGCATGCATTATATATAATGCAATTACAGCTACTCCTTTCAAGATCAAAAATTAAAAGCTACCACAGATATACTTAGGAAATACTTATGTCTAAGCCAGTAAACTAATAAGCAAACCAACAAACTAATAAGATAGGGATAACTGGGGATATTTATATCTCTATTACTACAAACATAGTTGTTTTTCCATCTGTTACCTTTCAACTTCTTGCTAGCTCTTCCTCTGGGGAGTTTATTTCTCTTACTTGTTAAAATTTGCTTTTAGGAATATTAGAATGTGCTTCTATTATCTTCTATTCTGTGAAGCAAGTTAGGATTTATATAACATTTTCCTTAGAACATAAAGTGTCACTCAGAGAGTTATAGTAAGCTTATGATACAGGGACTGTATGACAGCAAGCCGCTGGTAGTAACATTGCCCATAATGGAACTAACAGACTGAGTTTCCTCCCTAATTAATGCCATATTAATATTGAGAGTGACTATTATGTATCAGGGGCTGAAAATTAATTCTATTGGTAATGTATGATATATGTACTATGACAGTTTTTGATCCCTCCATCCTGATACAAAACATTGTGTTGTCTTCAGCTTGTAATTACTGTTGCCATACAACATATTTAGGGTTCAAACTAGTCAAAGATACACTATAAAATCATACATATATTATTTGCTCAAATTATGTGCCATTGGTTGATGTTAACAAATATAATTCTGAATTTCAGTGATAACTGAAATATATGCTTCCCAAATTTTTTAAATTCCAGGATTTTTTGAATAAGGACTCTAAAAAAGTCTTACCTTTATTTTATTTTTGTCAGTGCCACCATGTACACTGTATAGAGTGCTAACAGCAACATGTCTTCGATATTAACTCTAGGAGCAGTTATTTCTTTCCCAAGAATCTTTTATTGCTTGTATAATACTACAAATAAAAATAAGTAAATTAATAAAGTTAACATGTTCAATACATACTCTGTATTAAGCACTATTATTTTGCTATAAATGTAACATTTTATACTGAATTTTCACAGGAACTTTATGAAATAAATACTGCTGTCATCTTACAGAATACATAATTGTATTTGATGATTTCATGTACTATTACATCCAAGAAAAATAACATAAAGCAACTAAAAAGCATGATATCACAAAATAAAATGGTAACAATATGAAAATTAGGGAAAATTAAGAAAAAATATCATGACTGTATAAAAGGAGATAAAACGATGCTCTGAATTTCAGCTCATTTTAAATAGATTAACAGAGTTTGTCAAACTCACTTTGCTTCCCCTGCTAATTACTGTGTACATAGTTATTTATGTTTCTTATCTGCTCTTGAATTTGTGGACATGGACGGAAGTCTGATCAATGGATTATCAGCATTTACTAGAGAAACAGATATAACAGAAGATATACAAATGTATAAGACATTACAAGATTGGCTTACAATATTAATTCACAGATTCGGATGAGGAAGACTTGGATGAGGAAATTCACAGATTCACAGAGGAAGGGTCCAGCCCAAGGTCTGGAGCTGATGGCAGTGTTCCATGCAAGTCCCTAACCGAAGGTCCATGGGTCTGTGACAGAATGCTGAAGCATCTACAAGCTGAAGACTCTATGCCCAGAAGGCTGAAGAGTCCCATGCGGAAGCTGACCAATCTGCACCAGAGCAGGAGAGGACATCAAAACTGAAGATGAAGACTGAAGCTCCTATGAAGAACCAACAGTCAATCCATCTTCACTGACTGCCTTTTCATTGTACGCAGGTTACCCACCTTGAGGGAAGAGGATCCTTTACACCTGCAACATCCTTCCTTTTGAACAGGATGTTACAAAGTATGGCCCCTGGCCCCTGGCTGAATCACTTAAAATAAGCTTATTAAGTTGACACAGTGAACATCTCACAGCAGTAGGGGCATGTCCTCTATACCCCAGAGCTGCTGAATTACTTAGTTAAACTTCTAGACTTCTCAAGTTGACACGATGTATCACTATTACAGATGGAATGGGAAGAGAAGTGAGATACACCAATAAAAGCATAAGTCTCCAGAATTTTACCTTCTTGCTTTCATATTCCCTCTTCACCCAGTTGCTTCCCATGTACTTATATCCAAGATATGTTTGAAAGTCAAGAATTACAAATGAATAAAATAATATTGGCACAGATATATAATGGTAAATTTGTGCAATCCAGGATTTAAGAAATGATGATAAAATTGTTCAAAATAAATCAACTAGGGCAAACACACAATTTGCTTAATCAGTTATTGAATATGGAAGATTCAACATCATGTACTGGCTATTTAGTGAATGTTAGTTACACTTATATTTCTCTCAACTCATCTTTTGTTGAATAATGGTAATGAAATAATTTTCTCTTCTCCTTGATCAATCCTTACATTGCAGGTACTCCCTGCATCTACACAAAACTGAGTTATGTTTACCCAAGTCAATTGGCAAGATATGTGAGTAACATTTTTGAAAGTTGGAAAGAGATATACTTATCTCTTTCTTTTTTTGCCTTTTCTTTCTTAAAATTTATTTATTAATTTATTATTTTAAAGTGGAAAATGAATAAAAAAGATGATACAGGATTCCAAAACAAAGTAACAGGAGATTAACAATGGTTAATATATTGTGTATTGTTATCTTCAAACTAGTTGCTCAGATTACAAAATAATAGGCATGAAAACTGGTCAAATAGTGAAAGAACAAACCATTCTTTCTGATGAACTACAGAGATCAGTAATATAATTATTTATTCTTTTCTCCTTTCCTCCATCTCAGTTGTTCTCTCCTTTTGAGTACTTTCACTTTCACAATATCGCACATATTCTGGATCTTATTTACTCTTTCAGTTTTTTACACCAGGGAGACAATGCAATGTATATACATGTGAATCTGATTTATTTCACTTACGAGTATGGTCTCAAGTTGTTTAAGATGCAGGTCAGAGAAGGGAGGTCACAAACCAGCACAGAACTATTCTGTAGGAAAAATTTCATGTCGTTTGCACTTGTTGGATGGTGTGTTTATTTTTATAGTTGTGTAACAAATTGTCACAAAATTAGTATTAGTACCATAAAATAATGCACATTCATTTGCTTCTGTTCTACTATTGGTCAGAAATGTAAGATCCTTACATTCTTTGCACGTCAGCTCTTTCCAGATTGAAAGCCATTTACAAACAATCTCCTTTAGCATGAATCCATGTTATCACTGAATCTTTGACTACTCAGGATTTGACCTTTAGACCCAGATTTAAATGCTTCTTTTGATTAGGAGAGGCCCACCAACACAATTTACCATTTATGCTTTTTAACTTATTTGAAACTTTAATCCATTACTTAAAGCTCTTAAATGCAACCCATTGGCTAATATCTGGTTGACTAACCCAAATAAATTTTGAGAAAACAGGACCTATAATTTGGGAGACTGTTTTAGAGTGCTTACACATCAGATACCAATAAAGATGGCCAGAACAATCAGAAAATAAAAAATATGAAGTAATGAACCTAAGGTCAATCATTTAAGTAGAGAAAGCATTTGTGATCTCATTTTATCAGTAATTGTCACTAGCTATAAATTCTCTTATTCTCTATCCTAACCTGATTGTTGAAAGCACCACTTCCTGTCCCCCAAAAAAACACACTTCTGGGGTGCCTGGTTCATAATCTTGGTGCTCTTGGATTCTAAAAGGCTATAAAAACCAAAAAGCTGATTTTTTATTTATGTTTTTGTCACAATGGCAGCAAATTGGCAGAAACCCTTCAGTTTTAGGCCTTTTTCACTTTGAGGACGTGTCTTTCTCTCGCTCTGTCTTCTGTGATGGCCCAAATACTTCCGGCTCTCTCTGCTCCTCCAAGATCTCTCCCTGGCTTTCCACCGGACCCCTTTAGATGATGCGTCTTCTGTTTTTATAGCTCCTCTCCTGTCTCTCACATCAAATACTGCAGCTTTCTCAGCCAGAGGTTTTTTCACCTCCTGCACCATCCTCTCCCATTTCCTCACCCACAGCAGCCTCTAATCCTTCCCTTAGCATCTCTCCCCAGCCTCTAACTTCTCAGTCCCCTCCACTTGAGCTGTTTATTCTGTTGGAGGATACTTGGTCCCCTTCCCCTGTATCACCATTTTCTCCGCCGGCTCACCATACATGGTCTTGGGCGTTCCAGCCTTCTGACTGGCCACATAGTTGTCAGCAGCCATCTTACTGCAGCTCATGTAGAGAACAGCCACTATCTTGCATCCCACTGTCATGTGACAGGGCACCACCATCTTGTGGCGGGTCTCAGGGTCATTGGCTGCCTACTTGTGGCCTCTCGTGTGTCAGCAGAAGCCATCTTGCTGTGGGGAACATGGTAACCTGCCAACAGCCTGTGTTCCCTTGTCTCATGGTGACAAGCCAATCATTGGGTAACTGCCCACACATGCCTGCCAAAGGGTGGGCCACTCAGTAGCCATCTACTCCACAGCCTTCTCAGCCTCAATCTCTACTCCCACTTCACATATTTACATTCCTTTTTCCTCTCTGAACTATCTCAGATTAGCCATAAATTAGGTTCCTTTTTGGTATTCTTATTTCAAGAGTTCACTATTAATTGATCTACAAAAAGGTTCACACTAGTCTATTCATTATAGTTCAAGTTGGCCAAATATATCTGTGTGCACTGTGATTTTATAAGATGATTGTCAGTCCATATATCTATTGTCTGTCCATTTGCCCGCTCTATAAATAGCTGTTTCTTTTTATTTGAGCTCAACAATTTTTCCTCCTCTTTTACATTTTCAGATCATTTAATCAAGGTTTATTTGGGTTATAGCTTTAAAAAACATGCTTCCACCTAGATTGCCAGCTGGTCAAAATGTTTAATCAAAATTGGTTAAACAAAATCCCTTGGGGTGAGAAGACATTGGACAGGACTTCAATTAATAAACAAGAAGTGGCCACCTGGTAACTTTAACTAGCTTTTGTTCATTAATCAGAGGTCACAATTATCTCCATAGCCTTATGGGAGACACCTCTACTAAAGTTCTTATGACTAAGACAATTCATTGTTGCTGATTTGATGGTATATTCATGCCTTCAAATATAAAATTGGGATTGTTTACAATGACAAGTGTTTTCTTTCAGATTTAGACGACTGCCTTTTTCTTGTGCTGCAGCCAGGAGATTTAGGTCAGACCAAAACAAGGAAACTAGTCAAATAATAATTTTTAAACAAATATTTGTGTAATATATGTTATACTTAGAGATGTTATGTTATACTTAGAGATGTTTAAATAGTGAGCAGTCCAAACAATGTCACAAATTTCTGCAGTGCTCAAATGTTAAAACATACACGGTTAATAGAAAATAATATTTCCATTAAATGTTCTACGTTAAGCTTACGTCTCTACTGCCCTGTACTGTTATCAATCTTCTAGATGTTCAGCAACTAAAACTAAAACTCCTGCATACTTAATTGATTATTTGCCTTTGTCTCCTTTAGACTTAAAGCTGTACACCTTTCCAAGATAAAAATCAGATGTCTTGTGACTGTGGAGGAGATGGATACCTCCCACTGTGGGCCAGATCCCAAGACAAAAGGCTAAACTTGGCCTTCAAATTCCACAGGGAGACCTTCTTAATATGGCTTTCATGTTTTCAACACCAGAGATAAAAATCAAAAGGAAAAATAACAATCTGATCTTTTAGCAGTGATACTTGGAGCTCTGATACAGGTAAAGTGAAACAAGATATATCTGCCTGAGCCTCTCCAGGACCATGCTTCAAGTGCAACAAAGAAGGACATTGGCCAAGAGAATGCCCCAACCCCAGCGTTCTTCTGGGGCCTTGCCCTTATTGCAGTCTCAAGGGCCACTGGAAGAGTGACTGTCCTACCCACCAAAGAGCAGGTAAGCCATCCTTTAACTCCTTGCCCTCAGAGTAGATATCATCACCACCAGATTCATTGCCGACTGATCCACTCAGACTTGCTGCTGAAGATTGATGGGGTGCAGAGCCCACAGTCCTCCATTAAGGTATCCTTCTCAGAGCACGAAGTCCCACTGGAAGTCTCAGGTAAGACATTCTCTGTACTTGTGGACATAGAGGCCATGTATATATGTGTTCTTCCTGAGTTTTTAGGCCACTATATTAAGTCCTCAGTCTGTATAGTGGTTGTTGATGGCCGACCTATGCAGCCTTTACAAACCAGGCCTATTCCATGCAGGTTCCAGACTCCCTTCTTCTCTGGGTGATCCCATAGTTTGAGATACCTCTAATCCCACCCATGCTACCCATGCCACACCTATTTCAATTCATCTCAGTAGTCCTTCAATTTTTCCTTGAATTTCCCAATATCCCATAGCTCCCAAACATTTACAGGGACTGAAACCTATAATCAAGCACTTTTTACACAACAGTTTTCTTAAACATACTCATTCACCCTACAATACTCCCATTCTCCCAATACTCAAGCCTGATGGGTCTTATCGTCTAGTGGGGTGATCAACAACACTATTACCCCAACCCATCCAGTGGTGTTAAACCCTTCTACTATGCTCTCTCATATCTCATCCTCCACCACTCACTTTATAGTCGTAAAGTTTAAAAATGCCTTTTTTTATTCCTTTGTTTTTATGCAGACTGACCCAGACACTCTGAAGTCTCAACAACTTACATCTGTCATCTCTATAGTAAAACCTCTCCTCGGGGATACATAATATGCCCTTCCTTTCCTATTCATCAATTTTATGGACACAGCCCTGGTGAGGACTGGCAGATAGATTTTATACACATGCCCTGCCACAAAACTCTCAAACATCTTCTCACCGTTGTTTGTACTTTTTTAGGATGGATAAAAGCCTTTCACACAGCCAGAGAGACTGCTGATGTAGTTACTAAAGTCCTGTTACAGTAAATCTATCCCAAGGACTACAACCAAGGTGGAGCAGCCCCTACCTTGTTTTCTTGGTAACCTCAACAGCAGTCAAAGTTGCTGGTTTCACATCACTTCCATCCTGGTTTCACATCATTCAAGCTAAAGAATGCCCTCCCAGCCCTAAATCTAACCATCCTGAGTGATCATCTCATCTTCTGTCTCCCACCCGTCTCCTTCTCACCAAGGCCTCACAGCCACAAATCTCAGCCTAACTCATATTTTATTATCCAGTTTGGTTCCTAATGCGTTTTATTCTATTAATTAATTATTTTTTTACAGCAGAACTCTTGACAGTCTTACCTAAAGACACCTACATCATATGTAAAATTGTCTTCATGTTGTTCTATGTAACAACTGTTAGTTCCCTCTACCCTCAGCTGTTTAGTTAAACATGAGATCTCTGTGGGTTTAGGCTCTTATCTCTCTTATAGTGAGCCATGACCCTCTCCTCCTCTACTCTGTAAATTCCCAAATATGATTCAATCAGGCCTTATATTTTTTATGCCTCTTATTCTTTCCAGCTCAACTCCTGGGCCCTACTTACACTTTTAACTTTTAAGATGGGAGGAACTCTCATAACTTTACTCCTCTTAACCCCACATTTATTTTTCAGAATACTTCCTCACCATGGTCCTGATGGAATGTTTAAATCAAAGTCATCTTTCCTTCTACCTTCTCTGGTTCCTAAATATGATAGTGACCTGTCTCCCCATAGCACCTTGTCTCTTTGTTTTTCTAGTCTAAGATGCGGGCATTCACCAATGATAAAGTTGTCCTGGCTGAAACACCTGGCACCAGCTTCTACATAGGCATCAACCATCATCCTGTCAGCCTTCCGAAACTCCAATATAGTGCCCCCTTTCAGCAGAAAATCATAAGAAAAAACTTTTCCCTTTCCTAAACAATAAAAAGATAGAATGACAGGATTTTTCTCTAAAATAAGTTATAGCCACCAAAGAGCAGTGGTGCGAAAGAATCCCAATCAGCTGCTCATATGTCACCAATGCCCACCCTAAATGCAGCCCCTGGTCAGAAGTTATATATATATATATAATGTATATATCCCATACCCCACATTCCGATAAGAGAAAGCCAGGCCTCCAGTGGTCATGGACTTTTTTCCACGTCCTTGGAATAAAGGCTATTTTTACTTTATATTCTCTCTCTTTCTTTTATCATACTGAAAACTCTTTTAATTGTAAACTTTACTATTTTCTTAAGCTTATATCTCTTTGATCTAAATTTCATTCTTAATCATTTTCTTTTGCATTAAATGTAAGCAATAATATAAGTTTATGGAATATTGTTGGTGAGAAAATATATTTTGAAGTCTTAAATCCATGTTTGCATTTTTGGGGGAATATTTCTTAGTGATCTTGTAGGTGGAAAATAACTCATATTGCCTAAAGAACTACTTTAGTTAAGTTTGAAATTCTATTAATATAATTATTAATAGTTAAATAATACTTTAATATAATAAATTAAAAATCTTGAAATCTCATAAGGAGTAATTTTACAATATCCAGAAATTATGTGAATACAAATAGAGTAACAGCTCTATTTGTGATATACAGGAATGAAACTCCTGACCTATTATGTCTGGTACAAGTTCATGTTTTCTAAAGTTGAAGAATGAATTTTTGGAACAATGGAGGTTAAAAGCACAATATATTTATTGAGAGAAAGAAAACTTCTGTCTGACAGAGAGACAGCAGTGGTTCCGAGTGCATTGCCAGGGACTCTGTCTTTTCCAGAAACTTTTCTAGAGTAAAATCATGGGCTGAGGTGGGCTCAAGGTGGGGAAACCTGGAAACTCACAAGGCATAACTGGGACATAACTGTAATTAGCCAATAAGATTAATAGTTCAGGTAAAATTGATTACATTAGGGACAAATGGAGAATTGAGTCACAAAGAAAGTGGGCATTTTAGGGACCAATGACTCCTCTGGGGGGCGGGGTTGGGGTGGTGGCTCCTGACTTCCTCAGGGTGACAGGAAGCTATTTAGAAATATCAGTCCTTAGGATGTGGATACATTTGTTTTATCTTTTGTCTTGAGGCCTGGCCTACAGCAGGAGATACCTGTCTCCTCCATAGTTGTAAGGCATCTGCACTGGTTCCTTAGAGGACCTAGCCATGTCTCACTGCCTAAAATATTTCTAACTAACTCAGCTGCCATAACATTTGTAAATAAATGTGAAGCTTTCCACAAAAATAATAAATAAAATACAAATTTCAAGGGAAGAGTAGAAGAAACGCCACTTTTGAGCTTTTGAAATCTTTACTTCACAAGCATTCTGGGATTGTATTTCAGTTTCAGGTGCTTATACCTTTTTCATTTTTAACAATCATGAAACTATATATTTGGTAACACTGCTCTATTGCAACCAGATACTGTGAAACTTCAAGGTTGAAAGTCTGATTGATGCATGTGCAGAGCATCATCTTTCCATGATATTCAATCTTTATTTCTTTAGGAATAGAATCATTCATTATAGTAAATGGTTATCTCTGTTGGTAACTTTAGGGAGAAAAACACCTAAATTTATGATCCATTCAAGCAACTATATATTTAACTATATATTAAAAACATAATCACATCAAAAATATCACCTGGGCTTTACGATACTCTATATACAAAGGGAAGACACAACTCCTTTAACAATTATGTATGTGTGTGTAAAACAGAACACATACCACACACTGATATTATGAACTCATAAATGATATGAATACTTAGATTATTTCCCCAGTAGTTTATCTCTTTGGGTTACCATTTGTCTAAATGAAGGCCATTTTATGTTCATGATAGATTGCTCTTCTCTGGAAGATGGACTAATGTGCTAGGAAAAAATTAGGCTTTGATATGCTACATAAAACTATATGGATTTTTTCAACAGCTAATCAGAAAAGAAAATAAAAATAGTGAGGAAATTACTCTTTTAAAAATTGTCTCATCAATTGAAATGTAAACATTAATTTGAGGAAAAGCCTTCTGGCAAAACCTGACAATCACACAAAGTTACTCGTTGTTTCTATGTCAAAGTAAATTATCAGTGCAAATATCATTTCCTCAAATAATTGACGGAAAGCATCCAATTCAGGTATATACATTTTTAAATATCTCTATTATGGTTACTAATTATATCAGTGAAATTTAACATACAATATGAGCCATATATAGACACGCACTTATTCTGAAAATGTTTTCAGCACTTTATAATATTTTAATGCAATACATATTGGACAGCAGAGACAGTAAAAGCCCAGGAACAGAGATCTGGATCATGACCATGAATTCTGTCACTAGACAGAACTTTCAGCAAGGTGCAGAAAACTGTTAATCTCTAGCCTCCAGATATATCAAATGATACAATGACTCATGTTTAAGGCTCTAATTTACTTAGTCAATAAACAATTAAAAGCCAGCTGACAGATCAGGAAGGCTAAAATGAATGAAACACTGTCCTTTGGAGCCTATGTTCTGGTAGATTAATTGTGATCAATATAAAATCCTTCCTGAGTATCTCACGTATCGTGTTCACTTAATAAGTTAAATTATGGTTATTTCATTTGTTTTTAATTTGTCTTTATAACTTACACTGTACTAAAATATGTAATTTTTAATTGATTGGTATATGCTTTTGATTCATAATTACTTCCATTTTGGAGACTTCAAATTAGTACATATATAAATTTACATAAATCTGCAAATCTGTGACAGAAAATTAAGTTGAGACCAGAAAAAAAAAAAAAACTTTTATTGTTTGGCACGGAACAAACTTTGAGATTTAGGATCCTATTTTAATTTAAGAATCATTTGTAAATCATTAAGGGTTGGATTCCTCGTTTCTCTCAACCTATGAGAATTTCATAACAAAACTGCCTGAATAATATCAGCTGTTGAAGAGATGACAAATTATAAATGAAAACGTGGGCCATTTTCTCTATTTTAATTTTGTCAAGATCATGTTTTGATGCATTTGTAAACACCAAGGCAAAATAATCATATAGTTTAAGGGGGGCAACAAGTGGCCTCACAAGAAAGTTAACAGTTGAGCACAACTATTGTTATTTCTGTAATTCAGGTGACTTCCACATACTGTTAATTTTGGCAGAAGTCAGTCTTTTCCCTTGACTCTGACATTCCCATAGCCTCTGATCTCTTATATCATACCTCACATTAATATCATGAGTCAGTTTTCTAATAGATCTACATAGAATTCTCTTTTTCCAATCATGTGATTATTGTTCTCCTGAAATTTTGGTGATCTCAGTCCAACTATTATTTTCTCCAAAAGTTTCCACTGACCGGAAGCTGGATATGGATCAGGTCTTCTATTAACCGGGAGACACAATAAATAAATAAAAATGATTGGAAAATAAAATCCTAAGTCAGTGTGGTGTTGAGAAAATTTTAGAGATGAGTGCCCAAAGTGCAACCCCAAATCCACTTACTTATCACAAAGTGCCAACACTTCAATGAACCTAAATACTGAGGTTTTAGTTTAGAAATGACAACTCATACAGTAACGTATTTTGTTTTAAAAGAAAACCAGAAACCAAGCATGCCACAGGTTCAACACCAGTGGTTTATGTTCTTAATGATATAATATACATATAAAGCAGATTTCCATATTAGTACTAGAAGGCCTATTTCATGTACTCTTTTTATATGACAATGGTAGAGTTTTAAATTCGTGTAAACCATATGATTGGTCTTTTGAGGAGATAGAAACTGGGTGTGAGTATTTAAAAGATCTTTGAAAATTACCTTAGTAGAATGGAGGGTAATCACTCATCATTATGAATGTGCATGCTTAGCCTCATTAATCCAGGTGAGAGGAAGCAGATCCCTCATTATTAATATTAACTCAGGTTTAAAATAACTGGCACTTTCAGTATGCTTTGTGGTTGATCAAATCGGAAAATCTCATTTAAATTTGAAAGGCAACACTACATATAGATAGCATTTTTAAAGCACCAGAAGAGATAGTATAACCATTCGAGAAATGTAAATTACAAGAGTAAGATTCTATCTTACGCCAAAAATAACTGTTACTATCAAGAATTAGCCAATAGGCCGGAGGGTTTGTGGCTGGCTCCTGGATCTAGCATGGGCGGTGCCCGGGAATTAATCCTGGGCGCCGCTCCCAGGACTGGGGAGCACTGAGTGGGCGTTGCAGCACTGTGATCCAAGCGGTCTATAGGTTCCATAGGCGCAAGACTGTGCGCCCAGGCCTGCTAGGTTTGCATGACGTGGCAAATCTGCACTTAATCCCGGTGCAGAACAGTAATGAGCTTTGGGTGGAGACAGGCGTGCCTACTTGTGCTTGGAGGAGGGCACCTTCCTCTGGGAGCTTTTCTAAAGCTTCTTTCAGCTGCGATCTGGATATACGGTGGAGGGGGGAGCAGGCAGGGCTCAGACTACCCTGCCATGTAACCAGCAGATGATCCAGTATCTCTGTCCAGAGAATAAGAGCAGTCGTTTTAAGGTAGTGAAATTTGGCGGGACAGAATGAGTGACCAGCAGAGCAGAAGGGGAAGTTCTGTGAAGAGGGAATCATATGTGCAAAGGCCTAGAGATTGAAGGAAGGCCAGTACTTTGTGAGTTCAGGAATCTCCAAGGTCTTAATAGATTGAATAAACCTAGCAGCCTTGACTTCCGGTCATCAGCACCAGCATGCTGCTACCAGTCCATTAGCTTATTGTGTATTCAGACCCCTATGGACCTCAAATGCAGTCCCTGCCCAATACTTTGGGTGAAAAGATAGGAAAGAAACTGCCTTTTGGGTCTGGGATTTCTGAGACATGATGATGGAGTGTGTGACCTGCCTGATACCTGGTACAAGTCTTTATGTCACACACTTTGTTAATTTTATTTTTTAGAGATAGGATCGATGTAGCCCAGGCTGGCCCCAGCCTTCCGAGTACTGGGATTACAAGTATTTGGCACCACTCTTAGACTGTGTCACACATTTTTTACACTCTAGGTACATTTAGGTAATCATGATGATAGGCCCTGAGTGTCACTGTTTCCAAGGTACAGTTGAAGAGTCCAAGGTTTGGAGCAGTGAACATTTGATCATATGATAATGACTCTGCTCAATAACCTCAATTTCTTTTACTCAAGAAATTATAACAAAAGAGAGAAGTCTGGTCTTGATCTCTCCATCCATGTCTCACTGCTCAGGGAAGAGGTATTAACCACAGAAGGGGAGCACTTCAGGTACTGGGCCTTGACTCCTGGAGTCATCTTCATTCAGATCCTAGGAGTTGGGCAAGAAGCCTGAGGGCCATTTGGTATCAAAACAGACTTCACCTCCTCTGAGATCTGGTTTCAGGCAGAAAGATGAGAAGGTTGCTTTGTGTACAGCTCTTCAAATAAGTCCAGGTATGAACATAGTGTCCAGGTGACGCTTGCACAGTTATGCCCTGGCAGTCTGACCACTCTATTTCCTGTTTCTAAGGATTTAGGATTCAGGATATTGTATACAAAATGTTTCCTTCTGTGACTGACTGTTTTCTATACATACTATTTTTGAGATTGACCCTTGGTTTAGTGCGAATTGGTACCTCATTCCTTTTTATGGGGGAACAATATTCCATTGAATGTATACCACAGTATGCCCATTCATCTATTGAAGGACACTGTTTATTTCTACCTTCAGGCCCTTGTGTAGAATGCTGCTATGAACACGGAATTCTTTTGACCTAAAAATTTATTATTAGAAACTGATCCTCTCAATATGTGCACATACTAAACATTGGAAAGCAAACTATTGAAAACAGTCTAATTGTCCATCACTGGGGCCTAACTATGTATAGTCCATGCATTTACAGAGAAACTAACAAAGAACAAGGCCACTTGTCAAAGGCTCATGAAAACATTCAGAGGGCTCTTATATGAACCATTTAGATGAGAAATACAGCCTTAATTACTAAGTTTAATGGGAAAAAGGAGTGATTTCACATACATACAGGTTTTTTTTTCTTGAATTTTCAGAATACCCTTGACATCTCTGACAGGATGGAAGGAGCCCTAAGGTATTAGTAATATTACATGTAGCTAGCAAGAGCAACTGGCTAGCTAGGGAATGGGTGACAGGGGAGACTTGCTGCAAGATATACTTGAATTTTGAGTGCGTGAAATACTAAGTTAAAAAATTAAACCAAAGCCTTATATGGTGGTGCATGCTTATAATTTCAGTACAAGGGAGCTAAAGTAAGAGAGTTGCCATGACTTTGAGGCCATCCTGTACTAAAGAACTAAACCCTGTCTAAAAACAAAACAAAAATCTCTTGTTAGAGAACAGATATGTAGCTAAATCCAAGCCATTTTTACTTAACTTTAAAACTGTAGAATAAAAATTTTCTCCTTTAAAGAAAAGAGTCAATCAATAAGAAACACTGGCAAGATCATGGGGAGAAATGAGTCCTCCATTGTTGGTGGAACTGTAAACTGCTACAATATTTTGCGATTTCTCAAAAAACTAAAAGTAGAAGTTTCAGTTGACACAGCTATTCCCCTTCTGAAATATCTTCCCAATAGAATTAAGTGCCTCACACACAGTGATATATGCATACCCATGATTATAGCAATGAAATTCATAATAACTAATCACAGAAACAACCTATATATCCATCAATAGATGAATGGATAAAGAGTATGTGTTACATACACTCAGTGGAGTACCAAGAAATAAAGAGATACTAGATGTTAGTATCTAATAAAAAGATACTAGAATGGATACTATGTATAATGTCTTTGAGTGCATCATAATATAGTAAGGATCATCTTAACACTGAAATATAAGTAAGTAACTCAATAATAATTTCTACTGACTGAGACAGATCACAATATTACAATGCAATGTTAAGACTGAGCAGATAAAAACAGCAGAGAAAGTTTGGATTTTAGAATTTGGCTTACACAAGTCTTTGAGTTAGCCTGTCTGGATGATTCTTGTACGATGGTTATAATTATTTTGTATTAAGTAAGTATTCATTAGCTATGTGATGAATTTCTATCTAAACAGGGCAGCACCAAGTAAAATTCAAGCTACTTATCCTTAGGAGTTTCTGAATTAACTCTAGTAATTTTCAAGTATAGTCATTTTTTTTAGTCCAACTACATACTTGTTATAGTTTGTGTCTGGATGTCCCCCCAAGTCTCTCCAGGTTACAGGGACAGGACTTTTAAAAAGGCAGCCTAATCTAGAGTTTGTGATTGGTTCATTGTCTGGTGCTGAAACTGGTGATGTGAGTGCTGCTCCAGCCCCTAGGGTGGGAATTCTGCGTACAAAAGAAGTTTGTTCCTCCATTTTCACTTGTTGCTTTTGATTACTTCTGTCACTTTGAAATGTTCCTCCTGTGTCATGCCACCCTGCCTTGGAACCAGCTGATTACAGACTGAAACCTCTACAAACACTGATCTAAATAAACCTTTCCTCCTTTAATGCTAGGTATTCTGTTTCAGCAAGAAAATTAACTAAGGTTAATTTTCAGCAAGAAAATTAATTAAGTCTATACTCAAATTGCTGACGTTGTAAAAGAAAAATGCCCACATTTAGAGCCATTGGGAGAAAAAAAGATGGGGGAACCAAAATGTACAAGTTGTTCTTTTCTCTTAACTCCTTTTATTTCCAAAGGGATAGTGAGATGAGCTTTTCAATAATCGCAGGTTATGTGTTCTTCATTTTCTTTCACTGGCAATACTTTGAATTTTGGAAGAAAACATTACTTTTAAGTGCTTGAGGCACAATTTCTCATTGACTTTGTTAATACCAAAAATATCCGAATAGCACATCAAATGATTTATTGTTCAATCACAGTATGAGATCTAAGAATGCAAGAATTTGTTTGCGTTGGTCAACATTGTCCTCAACATCTGGCCCAGTGGCCCACAGAGTTTGCACTCAATAAGTGGCTCAATCAATGAATGAACAAATCAGTGTTTAAAATAATTATCCTCATAATAACTACCATTTACAATGTAATTACTGCATGCTAGCAATTATGTAAACACACATTAATTGTTAATAAGGTTCTAGAAAAGGAAACTACTATATCCGGGATATTAATGATTTCACAAGGAAAAAAAATAGTCACAAGGAATCAAATAGTTTGCCAATTGTTGCACATAATGACCAGAGGCACAGCAATTCTAACTCAGCTGGACTTTACATGTTATACCCTAACCACTGTACTATATATTCTCCCTACTAAGAATTAACATATTACTGTTATCTACTAGACAGCTTATCAATCTTAATATTTCATAGGTGTCAGTCTTAGTTCTCATTTTTCATATCCAGTTCCTGCTAGTAAAAAATAGCATGCCAGTGGCCATCAAATTTAAATTCCTTATATACTGATTCCCAATGATCTCTTGTTCATTTCTCACAGGTATCTCAATTTTAGTAAAAGGAAAAAATTCTTGGTAACTTATCTCAGTAAAAACATCATTCCCTACACATGCAACGTGAAATTTTCTATGATGCCATATATTTCACTCTTCATCTACTGTATTTTTAACTCTATCTCCTACATATACTTTAACATCTTTCAATTTCTCTCCATCCTAATAAGTACCACCATTAAGGATGCCTGCAATGAGTCCTCAATTTCCTACAAGGTGTTATGACACATTCCAAAAAGAGTGAGAGACAAATCACAGTGTAATGGAGGTCTGGGGTGGTCACAAGGCAGCCAGAATCTCAGCGTTAAATACATTCAGACTGAGGGAAAATGGTGAGGAGATAATGGCTGGATGTGCTAGATTAGTGGCCAGGTAGGCAAGGCTTATGAAAGAGAGAACAAATAATCCTTTCAGAAGGAAAAAAACAGCCATATTCAGGTGGTGATTAACAAGTAACCTGTTCTGCAGTAAACTCTGGGAGGAAATCTTCTTTGGAGTCAGAGAGGCCTCTAAAGAGACATTACTCCATTATCCTAGCCCCACAATCTCATGGCACACTTATCTGGACTCAGTTTTGGCAAGAAGCAATGCTAACTTCACACGCCACCTGCTTGCTTCTATGAAGACATCCCACAGCTTTGGCCAAACTCACTGTACAAAAGGAAAATCCAATTTAGGGAGTCACTTCTGTAACTCCTGCACTGCCCACAAGGAAACACAATCACATTTGGATCTGGAGGAAGGGGACATTGCAGGCTTCTGCAGTTCTTCCTTCTCTCTTTGGAAGCTGAATCAACTGGAGCAGGGTCAGCCCTGGTTGAATGACATCTAGACTCCACTTGGCTGCAAGTCTTCTGTTGCATATTTGAGGAAGAAGAAGAAGGAAGAGGAGGACGAAGAGGAGGAAGAGGAGGAGGAGGAAGAAGAGGAGGAGGAGGAAGAAGAGGAGGAGGAGCAGGAAGAAGAAGAAAAAGAAGAAACATACAGTTGAATCCTCCAATACCCATATAAAACCAGAAATGAGCTTTGAGATAGAAAAATGGATTAAATTGGGAAAACACATTAGTGAATTTATCGCCATCTTGCATATGGAATCAAAGGAGATAGTTTACTGGAACATAGAACAGACCTCCTTTTGCAAGGCCTCAGTATTCATAGCTATATTTTGATGTATGCCTCCTTCAATGTTTCTTCATATTTTCTCAAGGGTGTCTGGAACAATTATAAGATAAAGGGGTAATTCAAAAGCGAGAATGTTATAGTGGCATTTCAGATCTTGTTACAATTTTAGGCTTTTAATTTGATCTTCCATACAAAATACAGTGGTCTCTAAGGCATAGACCTGGGTGTTTAACTTAAGATATGTATCTTGTTGTATTCTCCAGCTATTATCAGCCATTTCAATCCAATTATCAACAAAATGTGCAGTTTGAACTGAATAGGCTAAAGTCCAACCCTTGATCCAACCACGGCATTGGAGGTTAACAGAACTGGAAACATTGTACTAGCAATTATCAATGCAATCAACACTTTGTTTAAAGAGCTTAATTAGGGTCTGGACCAGAAAAGAGATGGGAGAAGGATATGAGGGTTCTGTTAAATCTACTGGAAGCCATACTCCAGGAATGGGCCCCATAATGATAACGAATGAGAAGCTGATAATTGACCAGAATGGGTACAATGCATGAGATAGCAAGTAAAACATGAAAAGGAAGGCTTATTCCAAATCCTTCCCATAAAGAAGCTCATTAATATTAGTACTTAAAAATTTATATCTAGTTAGAGTCAATTTAACTTTTCCATCATTAATAACTTCCCTTTTTCGACATGAGTATGGCCTTCTTCAAAGCATAATGCTAATTTCCAAAGGGAATACTGAATAGGACTGCATTTTTATTTATGAACAAATGAGATTTAATCTGTGCTACTGCCAAATGTACTTTTTGTTGGACAGGACTGAACTGTATGATCTGGTGACTTATTAAATGACACTGGAGACCAGCTTCTACCTTCTCCCATGGACATTCCATATGGGTCCCTGTCTATAAAGGAAAAACTGAACTTGTCTGTTTTACTAACCTCATTTTACAAATTTATTATCTTCTTTTTACAAACATATATCCTTCATACAAGTAAAGAAAGAACATTTTGGGTCAGCAAACAGGCAAGCCAGGTTTAAACTTCTATTTCCATAAAAGGATTTCAAGCCCAAAGTAAGAGTGGCCACCTAGAGCCTTGTCATGGTTTATGTCTATGGTCTCCAGGACTCATGTTTTTGCATTGTGCACTGGTGATTGGTTCATTGTCTAGTGCTTAGATTGATGGTGTCAGTGCTACACCCACACTTGGCGAATGGGTGGAGCCAGGATGTAATGTAATGAGAGGAAAAAGGTGTGTCTTGCTCTTTTGTCAGTTTTGACCTTTCTGTCTGCAGCTGCCATGAACTGCGGCCTGGCCATGCCAGCTTGCCTTGGAGCCAACTGAGAATGGACTGAAACCTCCAAAAACTGTAAGAAATAAACAAATTTCTCAAATTTGGACTTCAGATATGTTGTCTCAGAGACAAGCAAAAAGTAACTAAGACAGAATTTGGTGCCAGGAGTGGGGTCACTTGCTGTGACTCTACCTGAACATGTTTTTTGAGAGGCTTTGGAAATGGCTTGTGGGCAGAGTTTGGAAAGGTCACCTAGATGCATAGAACTGGAGCAGCTTAGGTTGTTCTGAAGTGGAGATTCTGGTCAGAGCTCAGGAGACCAGAAGGCTGATAGAAAGCCTCATGGTAAAGACCAGGCTTTAGAGGTTTCTACTGGAAGGACTGTATTGGTTGTTGGACTTCCTATGGTGTGTGTTATGCCCTGGCAGAAAGTTTGTCTGCATTTGGCTCATGCCCAGAGACTTTGCCTGAGACTGAGATAAATGGCAATGGACTGATTAGTCTTGAAAAGGAAATTATAAAGCAATCCAGTGTGGAGGCTGTGGCATGGCTATTGTTGGGGGCATTTAGCCAGATTTATGTTGCAAATCAAGAGCAAAGAGCCCAGCAGGACAATTTGCAATACTGTGAGTTTGCCAAAAGGAAAATTCCAGGAAGGTTGTGGATTATAAAGACAGAGTTGAGATTTTGATTGCTGAGGAGAAACAAAGAGATAAAAAAAGATGGCCCCAGGGCATCCCAGGAAGCAAGCCCCTATCCTTTGTAGCCTCACTACAAAGATGAAAGAATTTGCTCAGAGGAGAAAGCTGCAGAGCACCATGCTCCAGAATGGCAACAGGCCACATGAGGTTCTAGAATGGTGGCAATGTAGAGAAGCTTTTCCTCACAATCAGGTAAACAGAGCCCTGTGATCCAGGCAACTGATCCCTACAGCCAAGAGAGAGAAAAGCCTGGCTACTGCTTCAGCTAGCAGCAAACCTTGGTGGCATCCACAAGGTGCTGATTTTAGGTGAAAGGAAAATGCATGAATTCTGAAGGTAAGATGGCTTCCATCTCAATTGCAAAGAGCCTGGGAGGCCAAGCAGTGTGCCCCTTAGAGGGCAATTTGTGAAGATATAAAGGTGAAGCCAAAGGTGCAATGGAGACCCCAGAAGTTTGGAAAAGCCAGAAACGTGGATGATCCAAGGAAAGCTGCAAAAAGCGAGCAGAGAGGATTTAAGAGAAAAGCTGTGAGAGCTGAAATCCCTGGAAGTGCCCTGGGGGTGGAATCAGCCAAGCCTTTTGGAGTTTGCAACCAGATTGCTTGAGATGCTAAGAATGGAACTCTAGGACTTAATGTTCATCCTGCTGGATGTTGGACTTGTTTTGTTTCCAATGCTTTATATTCCCCTGTTTGTAACTTTTGGAATGGTAATGTTTTTCTTGTGCCTTTGCCTTTCAGAAATGTTTAACTTTGTTTCATTTGTATAGGGGGTTATGGTTAAGAGTTCACTATAGATCTTGGAGGAGATTTGGGACTTGGACTATTCAGCAGTGCTGAAACTGTTAGGACTTTGACACCTCTTGGAGGTGAACTAAATGTCTTTTGTATAAAGGACGTACATGAGTCCTGGGAGCCAGGGCTTAAATGTCATGGTTTATGTCTGTGGCCCCCAGGCCTCATAGGTTTGCACTGTGCAATTGTGATTGCACAATGTCTAGTGCTTGGATTGATGGTGTCACCTATGGAGGGGTGGAGCCAGGATGTAATGTAATGGCAGGATGAAGGTGTGTCTCTCTCTTTTGCTGGTTTCTGTCTTGCTGTTTGCAGCCACCATGAACTGCGGCCCAGCCATGCCCGCCTGCTTTGGAGCCAACTGAGTATGGTTTGAAACCTCCAAAAACTGTAAGAAATAAACCTTTGCATTCCAAACTTTGGGCTTCAAGTATTTTGTCTCAGAGATGAGGAAAAAGTAATTAAGACAGACTGGAATATAACTCAGCTATGCAGCCCCTACTTGGCTAGTGTGAAGTTGTAAGTTTGATCCCTGGTTAAAAACAAAACAAAACAAAACAAAACAAAACAAAAAACATCTTTTATATAGACTACCCAAGACTGACCTCTGACCATAAAATAAAAATGTGTGATATCAATGAGTACACAGACACACAGGGGTGGATGAAAAAAATGAGGTGTGAAGTTTATCAAAGTTTTGTCCCCTACATCTGTCATCTCTGGAAGTGTCTTATAGAAAATGAAAAATCTCTAGGATCTGATCCATCTAGGTAACATGTCTCAAAAAGGAGGACAAGCCCAAAGCCTTGCTGTTTGGACAGAGGGAATATAAATAGCAGCAGCTATGATAGCAGTCAGAGAGATGTTACCTGGGCTAGGGGCCAAACCCTGGTGATCTTTCAAACACCAGGCCTGGTCTCTTACAGTTTTCTCCTGGTGATCAGTTGAGGGAAATGTCATCCCACTTGAGTCAGTCAAGAAATATGGGCATCGGGCTGGGGATTTAGCTCAGCGGCATAAGTGCCTGCCTTGCAAGCAGGCAGTCGTGAGTTTGTTCCCTGGTACTGATTAAAAAAAAAAAAAAAAAGAAAGAAAAAGAAATATGGGCATCTCTTGGTCTCAGTATTGGGTGCCATGTCGAACTGTCTGCCTGGAGCTTTGACTGGTGTCTCAGTCATGGTCTTGGGGGCAGCTTGCTGAGGCACATAATCTGGAAGGCTTTGTGAGAGGGAGCCGCATGGAGGCACTTTAGGTGTTCTGATGCTGTGGTGGGCTTCTGCCAGTGTGCTTCATGACTGCATGCACCAGGATGTCAGCCATAGCATTTCTCCATTGTCTTGGAAATACAAGCAAACTCTTGCCTCCATATTATCAGTGCGATGAGGTCATTCCATTGACCTGTCTGAAGACTGCGCCACAGGACTCTGAGCCTATTGTCTCTGGCTAATTAAGTGAAAGAATGCTGCCAGTGAAACAAGACAGATGTGATGAGGATCCAAGATCCAAGTCTAAAAAGTTAAAAAATACAAATTATTAAATCTAATTGCATTTTGGAACATCTAAATTCCCTATTTTTGGCTTTATCAATTGTTTTAGGGCTGAATTCTAGTATAGCTTGACCTTGAGAATTATAAGAATGGATCTGCTAACCAAGGCAGGTCCATTTTCTGTTTTTATGGTCTAAGAAACTCCTGATGTTGCAAAGAACAATAGACAATGTTGTTGTACATGATAGCTTTTTTAACCCTCTGTAACTGGAAAGACAGAATTGTAGCAGCAGCAGAGTTTAATTATAATGATGTTATCTAAGTATGAAGTACTTTCAAATACAAAGTATTTTCAGAGGACCATGATTTTTTTTTTATCAATTGTGGTTGTTTTGGTAGGTGAATCTCTGCAGAATGTTAACAGATACTGGTTTTATAGTTTATAGAGAACATATAGTTTGGAGATCAAAAATCACACATAATACTTTAGCATGACCATCATGATAACATTATTTTGTAACACACTTAAATGTACCTCTCAGTGTACAAAAGAGTGACATATATAACACATATAAGTTTTAAAGGCTATTATTTGACTGTAATCTCATGTTTATTTGACAACTGTCTTTTATAAGAAGCTAGTTCACAAGAGAAAAGGCGATATCTAAGTTCAAAAGAAAAAAGTTATCTTTATAAGTAACACTGGTTTTATATTTTAGAAGACCTGTACACATGGAAGATATGAATGTATTCCATACACTTATAATTAACAATAACAAAGGTCAGTTATATGGAAATCTTTGTCTCTTAGTTTAATTTTGTTCCAGGAGCATCCTTTTAATGAAACCTTATTGTTTTGTCCACAGAAAGCTTAGATTTTCAGTGTTGACCAGTGTAAATCTATCACAACACTATGTTTAACAACATTCACTGGGCTGAGTCCCTGATAAAGCTATGGAAACTATTGCAGTCTCATTAGTTTCCCATACTAAAGTTTTCCAAACACCAGTTTTCCTATGCTACTTTTCTAAAGCCTGGAGAAGAATTTCTTTGTAGTACACTATATTTGTATTTTGCTTTGTGTTAAGAGTTTTGGCAGTTCCATGACTTCTTCTGTCACTTTAGCCTCTGGCTCTGTCATCTCTACCCTTTCTACCACTTACTCAGACATTGTCATTCTTCTAATAATTTGTGTGGGGTTCCTTTCTATAAGATTTAATACAATCTGATTAACACAGACTCCAGGAGTCTTGCTATGAAGAGTTCCTATACTCTAGCATTCCTCCCACCTCAGCCTCTCCTGTAACAGGGCTACAGGTGCGGGACACCATGCCCAGCCTGGCTGAAGGACACAGGGAAGGGGAAGCCACTTCTCTGCTACACAGCTTTGTTGCTGGCCCACTATAGACACCTTATTTCCTCTGGCACAAGTCCCACACTGCCACTGCCTTCTCTGTTCCTGCCACACCTGGAGACAACTGTGCTGCCATCTTGGGTGTGCTGGGTCAGTCTCTAAATCTCTGGAGGTGCAAAGCCAGAAATTGTACTGTAAGCCAGCTCTGGGTCTCCCCCAGGAGCTGGTGAGTGATTTTTATCTTTACATTGTTCTCCCTTGTCGTGTTCTGAAACAGAAATTTTGGGGGTACTATTATTTAATGGACTTAAAAAAATTTTACCAAGCTCAAAGTTGAGAAGGTCTGTAGAGAAAAAAGTTTTCCTCTGCCATTAGCTCTTTTAAAATTTTTTCTAACTTTGTCTCAATTTTCAATATCCAAAGTTCCCACCTGAGAATTACACATAATTATTTCCTGGAGCATTTTGGTAATATTGCTAGCTGATGCTGTGTACTTTGCCTTCTTTAAAAGTTTCTAAAGAAAAGCTTATTTCATTTGTTTGTTTGGGTACCAGGATTTAAACTCACAACCTCACATTTGCCACATAGGTGCTTATGCCCCTGAGCTAAATCCTTAGCTCCAAGAAAAACATTTTAAAGAAGAGACTCCCCCACCATATTTTAATCCCAGCAAATGTCTTACTGTGTTGAAAGCACTTACCTTAGCTCCAAGCATGACAACTTTGGAATCAACAAGATCCACAGGCTGTGGAGGCCCTCTTAGTGTATCCACCAGGCAGGGGAGAATGCCATGGGTTCAGGACACACTGGGCACCAGTTACCAGGACCCCTGCAGTGAGTCCTCAATTTCTGGCAGCGTGTCACAGCAGATGGTGATAAGAAAGAGTAAGAGACAAATAACATTACAATGGGGATTTGGGATGCCCAGTCAGTGGTTCAAAGGGAACAAAAGACCATGAGGCAGCCAGGACCTGGATATTTATTGATGATATTCACATTGAGGGAAATGATGAGGACATAATGGTTGGGTGTGTTAGATTAATGGCTGAGTAGGTAAGGCTTGTAAAGAGGGAAGGAAACACTCTTGCAAAAGGAACAGAACAGCCAGATTCGGGCTGTGGTTAATGAGTAACCTACTTTGTAGTCAGTTCTGGGGATGGATTTCCTCTGGAGTGGCACAGGCCTCAGGGGAGACTCAGCCTCTCATGGCCACTTCTCTGGGCTTAGCCATGGTCTTTGGCAAGGGCCAGTGCTAACCCCATACACCACCTGCTGGCTTCCCTGAAGACACCTTACAGCCTGGGCCAGACTCTATACAAAAATTTAGTTCTAGTAATTAAAGAATACAAAAACAGAAAAATAAAAATGCATCATGTTTGTATTATCAAGGAAATTACAAAATTGTCTATGGATAAGTACATCCATAGAATCCATGAGACAAAGATTCTCATTTAGAAACAATTTCATAGTTAAATTTTGGTTCCTTTTCTCCACTGTCTTCTAATATATTTTGTTCCAATAACTAAAATAAATGTTTTGGCAATGAAGTCCTGAAGTCTTGAAATATTTTGAAATATAAAAGAACTGTACCAAACACAAAACTCTGAATTATATACCTGTGTCAGGTCTAAAAATATTGCTGAAGTATTTTTATATGATGGAATATTTCTCAGCTATAAAGAAGAGCGAACTTGAGGCTTTTATAGGTAAATAGATGCAGCTTGAGTCCATACTCATAAGTGAAGTAAACTCACATGTGTAAATAGTGTGTGCTCTCCTAGAGATAAAAAAACAAACAAACAAACAAACAAAAAAACTGAAAGAGTGATTAGGTCCAAATGTACAATAGATATTGTGAAAATGAAAGGGAAAGAAGGTGCTCAAAAGGAAAGAACAATCGGGACAGGGGGAAGGAGAAAAGGAAGAGGGCAAAAGATTATATGTCTATAGATGCACATACTTATGTGTGTAAATGTACATACATATATGATGGATAACTTACTACTAATCTCTATAAATTCATCAAAAAGAACCATTTGTGCTCTAATTGTTTGATCATTTTTTCGTGTCTAAATCTAGTAACCTGAATTATTTGAAATAACAATGTGCCATATATTAACTAGTGCTACTTTCCTCAAATTTTTAAAAATTCTGCATTATTGCTATCTTTTTCTTTCTTTCGTTTTGAAATAAAAATAAAAAGACAAAATTATATTTAAGAGTAGAGATTGAGTGTGTGTGTGTGTGTGTGTGTGTGTGTGTGTGTGTGTGTCTTTAGATTGCTGTGATGGTAGACCTTTTAGAGCTTTCATTGGTAACAAAGAGCCAGCTACAGCACTGTTTAGAGAAATATAAAAAAGAAACAACATCTTCTATCTTTAAAATAAATTTCAATATATAATAAGATTAATGTAATCATCATTGTTACAGTATTGAATTTAGAAAACAATTTGTAAATATATTGGTGAAATGTAGTCCAAAATTATATTTAATGGGAACAAAACAATTGCTAGAAAATAAGAATTGACATTTAGAAAACTAAAAACTAAAAATTGTTATTTTGAGAACAAGCCACTGACATATTTAGTGTAAATGTATTTGTAAGTGATACAATAGTGAATTTGCACTTCACACTTTCAAGTTTAATCTATTAAAATTTCATTCCTTAGATTTTTTCCATCCTTGATAACAATTTTCTTTAATCTCATGTTTTTTCTGAAAGAAATAAATTCCATTCTTCTTTGAAGTTTTACTGCAATACCAGGAAAACATGTGAATCCTACTTCTTGCCTTCTCTTCTCAAACCGTAGTATTTAAAAAGAAATTCTTCTGCTCTATACTTCTAATTCCAGTGTAAACCATTTTATGATTGCTACTTGTATTTTGTAACTTAAATATAAATATTTTTGTGGTTGTTACTAGCACTTAGGCTAGATTCAAATTTTATAGGATTCTATTTAGCACTTTCAATTACATTTAGTACTTTGTCAAGAAGCTTCGAAGCCATTCTGTTTAGAAGGGCAAAATTTTCATTGCTTTCCTTTTATAATCTCCAATTTACATACATCTTTACTTGATATAAAAGGAAATATGATAAAGTAATCAATTTTGTACTTAGAAAGGTTTTTAAAATATTTTTGTTAATGTACAGTGTATTAGATCTCCTAAGGTGTTTTAGGAGGCATGTTGTCAAATCTATGACAGATATTTTATGTGCTTATCCAAAATGCATAATGTATATATTGGTCAGCATTCCCTGCTTTTAAGATCTCAGTCTGTTGTATAATGTCATTATCCCACTAACTAAATATGATATATGAGTAGTGAAAATATGGAGTTAAACAACAAAGGAGCTGCTGATGTTTGGAGAAAATGAGAATGTTTGAAAATTGTCTCAGTAGCATGAAAACAAGTTATGGGGCCAGAAAGGGAAGAAATTATATTTCCAGAAAAGAAAGGAGCTTCAGAAGAAATCAGTATGATGGTGCTAAGAAGATGAAACTGGAAAAGAAATTTGGTAATTGATTGTAAACACTTTACAAGTTATAATGGAAACCTCAGGTTTTGTGCTTTAGATAATAAGAATGGAAACATCACATAGTTTTTATTTTACTATTTTCCCAAGAAATTTCATTTACAGTTCATGACCTGAAAGTGAACGATGGACACATTTCAAATAAAATTTCATTGATATTTATAAAATTAGAAAAGAATTCATAAAAATGAATCTCTATATTATATGTAATAAATGGCTGAATTATTATTGTTAGTTTCATCCAAATAAAGCTCTTATATTTAAAGACCTAAAATAAATGTTATATATATATATATATATATATATATGCATTTTGAAAACATATAGTGGGCAGTTTATTTTCCTAGAATATGTATATAACACCTTAAAGCATACTTTCAGTATCTAGGTTAAAAGAAAAAATATTTTAAAGAAAATTGAGGGCCACATAACTTTTCTTTCATGTCACTGTGACCAATACAACTGTCTCAGTAAATCTGTTAATGATTAAGTATAGCTGACAGTCCCTGCAGATTGAAATCTATTCAGATAATTGATTAACATTTTAATATGGCATACTAAAAAGCCTACAGAAATGTCATAACAAAGCAAAATGATTATCAAACCAGCTTAATTCTTAGATTCAGACATCGATTCAAAGGTAGGCTATCTTACATTTTTTTCTTAACACTAATAAATGTACCTACTGAACCCCAAAACATAAACATTTAAAATTCCCTTGCCCCATTAATTAGTGATTCTTGTAAATGCCTTCTGAAGGTGACCTTAAAGTAGAACTTTATCAGATACAACTTGGAGAACATGCGAATGCATAGGATCACATACAGAAAAAACAGATACACATTTTATTTTACCACAGGAAAAAATTAAGAAAATTAAAGTATTGACTAAAAAACCAAATGAGGAAGAAATTATAATTTGACTGGTGTCTATAAAGGAAATTGTTTTTTATGAATTGCCAATATAATGGTTGTCCCACGGAAGGACTTAAGGAAGTGTAATGAATGCACAATTTGGAAATTATTCACCTTATTTTGATATTTGTAATGTTCTGTTTTCCAATAACTTGTGAAATATTAAAATTGGCATTTGAATTTTCTGTTATTCATAGGTTCTTTCACTCCCTGATATACGGCACAGTAATTCAGTATATTATTTTACAAATTGTAAATTGATTTTCCTCTAATATTTGCTTCAATTTTAACATATTAAAAATAATATTTGAGTTTTGGGCAAATTAAATCAAAGCTATTTTTAAATAATGAAATCAGTGCTCAAATATCTTTGTTAAGTAAATTAAGATGTTCAATTTTATTCTTTCTCTAGATCTTCATTTTCTCTACAGGGAAACAATTTTTGTGATGTATTCATGTGAAAAGCTAACGAATAGGCACAATTATAATTTTAGAAAGTCTTTAATTTAAAAACTTTTTATTGTACTAATAAAACTTCATTTCCATTTGGGATCAGGAGACAGAAATTTTAAACTTAGGTCACATAAAGTGAATTCTTCATCATAAACTATCTCATTTGTTATGTCTTTGGGAGACCAAGGCAAGTACTAAGAGAACTATCATTTTGGGAATAATTATTTAATAATGACACTTGTGTTCTGCCATTTGATTTTCCCAAGAAGTAAAATCAAAACATCCCTTTTAATTAAAGTCTTGAGCAATAAACACTGTTTAAGATGATTAAAAATATCCTTGGAAATGAATTTATTATAAAGATTTTTGTTTTTGTGACATTATCTATGAGTTACCATATAAAGTGTTATAACCAGAATATTTAATTACATATTTTCATTCAATAAAGTGTCATAGTCTTAATATTCATCACAGGTTATTCTGCACAATATACCATGAAACCCTATTGTTAAATGAATCACAAAGCTCTAAAAGGTCAAGTATTTTGTTTAAGTATAAGAATATAACTATTGTGTCTAAATTATAATCTCATTAATAAGACTAAAGCTCCAGTAATAGGATTTAAAATAGATAGATGTTAAACAAATAAGGTCACTTTAAGTAACAGGTAAACAATTACATAAGCAGTCTTACTCTGTGCTTGTGTGCATGAGTCTATGGTAGTAAATGACCAACCTAATACCACATACATTAAAAGAGCTATTAAAACGGGGCCAGACTTAAATGATTCCATCCTAAAAGAGTTGAGAATTTTCTTAAATGCCAACTTGCATTTGCTGCAAACAATGAAAATTATTAGTATTAATTATTTTTTTCTTTCTGTTACATCTACTTGGGATTTTTTTCATACATTAAAATGGTGTATTAATCTATTAATTAATCTTTAGAAATGAGGTCTATATTGACCTAGTTCTTGCCACAGTTATCAATGTGTACACAATATCATTAGACACTAAAGTTGATGAAGGTGTTTAAATAACCTGCTGAAGTAGAAACTGGCTTTCTAGCTACAACCAGAGGAAAATAATCAAATGGAATTAACTGTAGTAGGAAACTGAAGGAATTGTTTGCTTAAGTTGTGAACCTAGCTAAACAGGTTTACACTTAGTATCAGGAATAAAACATGAATTCATTAAAAATACTGTTGAACCAACAGAAGTTGTGCAGGATGGCAGAGAATCAGGAAACATGTCCTCCCCCCCTCGCCCCATGAGCCAGCAGATATCACACCAACCAGGAGAAGCCCAAGTCCCCCTTCCCCATTGTGAGCCAGCAGATGTCATGTAGGCTGGGGGAGAGCCACGAAGCCACACCTCCCAGGGAACAAGCCAGCACATCCAGCAGGAAGCAGCAAATTCCCACTCCCATAAGAAATCTGCTGATTCGGAAGAACACAGCTGAGCTGATAGCAACTAAGGTACAAAATCAGCTTAATGCTTGTATTGTGTGATTGATTTTGAAATCCTACAGCTGGTGGTCTGAACAACTATTTAGAGGATAACAAGAAACTTTATGGTAGCCACCATTAATTTTCTATTATCTTATTTTGAAGTTCCGTATTGTTTTCTTGTTTTGTTTTGATTTTATTTCATTTTTTTTTGGTCAGGTCTGATGTTATTTTGAAGATAACAAGATATATTAGGGTAGCCATTGTTGGTTTCCAATTATCTTGTTTTGAAGTTCTGTATCACTTTCACTGTTTTGTTTTGATTGGCTTTATTCTGTTTTACTTTGTTTGGCTTTTTTCTCTTTAATAAAAAAAAGAAAGAAAAGGAAAAAAAATACTATTGAAATCAGAGTTGTTTAGCTTGACTATCAAGATTCTGATTGACCTGTCAAGAACACTAAGGGGCCTCAGAGATATAAATACTGACCTGGGAAAAAGTAGAAGAGAGAAAAATAAACTTTCCCTCATATTCTCTGACTGCTGCAAGTCACTTTGCAGTCTGACCATGCAGTATCTCCTCACTCCCATATCTCTACTTTGTACCTTTGAAAAAGCTGTATGGCCCTATTTAATTATTTGCTTTGCTCATCCTGCAACAGGTGATATCAGCAGAATTTTAAAGTAACAGCCTCAGAAAAAATGAGTAGATAGCTTGTTGGTGATAAGGGAGAGAAGCAAATCAGACAGTCAATGAAGTGAGCAAGCCACTGTATCCTTGAGACCAGAAGATGGGGGTACAGGGACATGGTGTGTGACTTACATATCTGACTGAAAGACACACTAAACTTCATCTGATTTTCATTATGGTATATTCCCATAAGAAAATCCCCCAGAGAGGGGACATAGCACATTTGTTTTTAAAAATGTGTTATTGGTATATGTTGAATATATATATTTCTTAATTCTTTTTTATCCCTACTACTTTATCTCTACCTATTTGTATCTCTTGAATCCCTTCATATATGTATTTATACATGTTTGTAGTAGATGATGATGTTCCTCTAGGTACTTGGTACATTTGCATAATATTTAACAATTCCTTTCTCATCTGTTTAAGTCTCCTTTTCCTCCCCTCCCTACATTTCTGTTTTCTTTTCATATGTAAAAGATTCATCACACTATTTCTTATTATCTATTTTTTATTTTGCAATTTATTTATGTTTTGCAGTTCTCATATAGGAGAATCTATGCAGTATTTAAGTTTGTGTGTCTGATTTGCTTCACTTAAATTTAGGTTCACATGGTGTTTCTGTTTCCCTACAAATGACTCGTTTATCTTTATTTATGGCAGAGTAGTACTCCATTGTATATAAACAACACATTTTCTTTGTCTATTCCTCTATTGGTGAACATGCAGACTGTTCTGAAGATTTAGCAGCTATGAATTGTGCTGCTATAAATATGAGTATGCTATTGCACTGTAATATGATGTTATTAACTCTTTGGGAAGATATGCAGAAAGGTAATAGCTGAGTCAGATGGAACCTCTATTTCTAGTTTTTCAAGAAACCTCCGTAATGATTTTCATAATTATTTCTGTAATTACTGAAGCAGTTTACACTTCCACTAATGGTGAGGATGAGTTCCTTTCCTACTGCAGCCTCTCCAGCACTTATTATTCGATTTCTTGAGGAAATTGTTCTTTCTGGATTGAGATAGGATCTCAGTGTTGTTTTAATTTACATTTCTTGAATGGTCAGTAATTTTTTTTAGCATTTTAAAAGTATTTATTGACCAACTTTACTTCTCTTGAGTACTGTCCACTCATTTTAAATGCCCATTTTTTATTTGGTCTTTACATTTTGGAGATCCATTTTTTCAGTTCTTTATATGTTATAGGCAACAGTCATTTGTCTGATGAATACCTAGCAAAATGCTTTTCCAGTTCTATAGATATTTCTGGGTGATTTTCTTTGCTGTTCAGACCATTTTTAATTTGATGTGGCACCATTTGTAAGTTCTTGTCATTATTTCTTGTGTAACTAGAATTTTGTTCAGAGAATCTTTCCTCTGCCTATCTTTGAGAGTTTTACACATATTTTTGTCTTCCAGTGGATTGACTATTTCAGCTTTAATATTTAAATCTTTGATCCACTGTGATTTTGGTTTAGTGCATGGTGAGTGAAACAGGTCTAGTTTCGATCTGCAGCACATCATTTTTAAAGGATGTTACCATACCTCAGTGAAAGTAGTTGTCCTCTTTGTCAAAGACAAAGTAGCTGAATAAGCCTGGAGTTGTTCTGTGTGGTATTTTCTGTATTCTCTGTTCTGTTAATCTACAAGTCTTTTTTATAAATCAATACCATGCTGTTTTTATTACTGTTTATTTGCAGTATAGCTTGAAGCCTGGGATTATGATATCTCCAATGTTTCCCAGATGTAGTTTTGCTTTTTAGTTTTTTCTGGTTCCATTTGAAACATAGTATTGTTTCTCTACTGACAGAAAATATTTTTAGGCACCTTTTGAGTCATTTACATCTGTGTACTAAGTAAGATCCTACCCTTTTGGATGCCCTTGGCCTTTTGAAAGAATTAATGAATGAATAATTAATGTCATTCTTTTGGGTTCCCACAGGGGAATACATCATTTATTAGATGTTGTTTTAGTGTGTGGTGATGCTTGCTGATTTCCCTGTAAAGTAACCATCTACTCTGCCTGGTTTTTGGGGTGCCTTTAGTACAGCCAGTTTTGTGTGTTTTCCATAATAAACTTTCATTATATTGTGTTTGTTTTCCAATTCATGTAGCTGGCATCCACACAAGTTGGTTACATCCATTTTAGGACAGTATTAAAATATTTATTGTTAAATAATTCATGCACTTCCATTTTACATTTTTTTGTAAACCTCCCTGAAGTCTGTGATGTTTAATCTTCTTTATGTGCCACATACTAATTATCACTTTTTATTCATATAACTACTTAACGATGGTTGCATAGCATCAAGGATATGAGAGATTTATTCATGTGACCCTGACAGTTGCAACTGGGACAATCTAGGAATTACTTCATATCAAAGTTAGTACTGACATCAGTACAAGCACTTCTTTGTGAAGGAAAGTACACACCTATTGCTGTGGTCATAGTTTAGGTGAAATGTCAGTTTTGGATATAAGGATAATTTGGTAAGATCTCTTTATTGATTACTTTTAAGAAAAAAAATGACAGCTATATTCCCCAAATACCTAGAATATATAAAGAGATTTTTTTAAAAGATCAGATCCTCCAAATTTAAAGGCCCAAAACAAAATTGGAATCAGGAATAAAGAGATCTTTCTCAGATGAAGAAGTACAGACAGCACATAATATATGCAAAAATGTTCAGCATCACTGATCATTTTAAGGAATTCAAATTAAAAGAGCACTGAGATTAAATCTCACTCTAGAAAGAATGGCTAGTTTGAAGAAATCAACCAATCACAAATGTTGACAAAAGCATGAGAAAAAAAGAAATCTTTCTTCACTGATGTGAAGTGTTAATTGATACAACTGATACAAGCAACAAGGAAGTCAGGATGTAGATTCCTCAGAAAACTAAAACTGAAGGTTTCTTTTGACTCAGCTTTTTAGGTATTTGCCCAAAAGAGTTAAAAGCATCATACCACAGCAAGATATCCATGTTTATAGTCGTACAATTTAAAAGAGCTAAATCTCAGAAACACACCAGATGTCTATTAAGGAATGAATGGGTACAGAAAATGTGGTTTTTCAATATAATGGAGTACTTTTTAAATAAAGAAACATCCTTTGAGAACATTTAAGATAATGAATACATCTTGAAAACATAACTTTAAGTGAAATAACTCAGACACGTATGTTTATATGTCCTAATATTTCTTCTCAAAGGATAAATAAGGGCTGAAATGGATGATAGCTATTGGAAAATAAGAAGAAAATGTTCAAATGAAAAGGCAATGGGGAGAAGGCAGAATGAAAGTGAGCATAGAAGTAAAAATTTTAAAAGAATAGAAGGAAATAATACAAACAAGTTTCTTAAAGGAGGGGGAAGAAGGAATGAAAGGAAGGGAGTGATGTGAGAAAAAAGAATTAAAGTTTATTATATACAGGTATACATTTTCGAAGATGAATTCAGTTATTGAGTATGTAAAAAAATGTGCTGACAAAGTTAATTTTAAAAAACAGTTCCAGAAATTTGCAAATAACATGAATAACTCTAGTTTATTTCAGAATGGCTATCTTTGAAATTACGGTGATTAATAATTTATTTTTATTTATTATGGCATATTTTCAATTCCTGTGGCTTATAGTCATCTTAGGAGTTGTTCTAGGTACACAGCACAGCTTGCTTCTTTTCAATCATCTTCTCCTTCCCTGAAGCCACCTTCCTCCCCACTGGTTCCCCTAACTGCTTTTTCATATTTGTTGATATCATTTATCTCAGCTCATTTTATGGCAGATAGTGTTTATATTCATTGGCGCTATAGGCTCCTGTACGAGACACATTTTCCTTCCTATTTCTCCTTCTCCTCCTCCCTGCACGTCAGCCATCCTCTTGTCCCCTTCTACTCATCCTATATCATTTTTTTGTTTGTTTTTTGTCTCACTCAGACTAGAGATACCATACAGTATTTAACCTTCTGAGTCTGGTTTATTTCAATCAACATATTTTCCAGGTGAGTCCATTGTCTGACAGATATCTTACATTTGCCATTCTTCATGCATTATATAAAGATTATTAATTTCTCTCTGATGTTATCTGATACCATGGCTAGTGTAGCAGAAACACTGGGTGTAATGTTGCTACCACAGTTACATAGGGAAAGGCCATTTTAGCCAGTGGACAGGGTATAGATGTCAGGGTTCAAAGATTGGCTTCTCTGTTTTTTTTTCCCCTTCTCTGTTTTATGACTCATACTAAGTATATCTCAGAGCCTCAGTTTCTATCTACAGAACAAGAAGAATTTCAGAACTTTTAATCAGATAATAAGGACACATATGAATTGACCATCTTGTTAATGTTTTGTTGAGTTAAAGATAGATATGACTGCAGGTTTATGTAAAATTACATTAACCCTACATGGATTTTTGCATCTAGTACTTGCTTCATAAAATGAGACAATTGATATATATTTTTCTTACTTGTATATGGTTTATGTACTATTTGAGGACCTGAAATACAAACCATATTATCTAAATTTAAAAGAATAAATTTATATAACATTGATAGCAACCAGTAACCACAGTTTTAAAGTGAAAATAGCATATGTTTCTCTTGATTCCAATAATTTTATGTGTTTTATATATAAACTCACTATAAAATTGTTAGGGTTTGTAAAAATGTGGATTTAAGATGTTTGAAAATGTTTAAATTACACTTTGAACAAAATGAGAATTGAATTTCAGAAGACTGAGGTATTTCAAGATGTGGTAAAGAAAAGAAGCACATTGCATCTTACATTTAATCTCTAAACGTGGCAAATCAATGTCTTGGTGGTACAGAATTAGCAAATATCTGAGCCCATATAGCACTGCAATTTGTACACTGAAGCAGGAGGAATTGGCTAGATTCTATCTCAAAATTAAAACAAAACAAAACAAACAACAAGAAAATACACTGAGGGAGTTCAGTGAGAAGCCCCTAGATTTAATTTCCAGGACTGGAAAGAAAACAAGAAAAAAAAAAAAAAAAAAAAAAAAGGATGTCCACTGTCCCAACATAGACTCCATGTATCTGTTTAATTGGAAGTGTCTTTCAAAGATTTGCATGCCTATTTCAACTGTTCTGCAAATTTAAAATTATTTTATTCACATAAATGTAATGGTGCATTTCCCAGTAGGGACAATACGCCTGGTAAAGTCATATGTTAACACACAAATGTTTCATCAGCGATAAAACCGGAGTTTAACCCGAGGCAGGTGTAACCGTGACTAACTCTCACAACACTTTAGTTAACAGGAGATGTAAAAATAGAAGCCTTCTCTTGAGATTATCTAAATGAATGCACATAAATTCGCCATGTAAAGGATTATTTCACCTTCTATAAAATTACGTGAGTATGTATATCACAAAACACATCTCCATATACTGTTTATCTAAGTTAGTTTTCTTGTAGCTGAGAAAAAATACCTAACATTCAAAGTTAAAGGGAGAAAGGTTTGTTTAGCTCACAGTTTGCAGAAATTTCAGTCTATATCAGCTGACTTCAAAGTGGAGTGGCAGGGCAGAAGGGTAACAGTTTACAGCAGGAGAAGGCAACAAAAGCAACAAGAGACAGAGGACAAGCCCCTTTCTGTCATGTAGGTTGACACAGACCACATAGCACTGACATCCTAATTCTAGCATTGTACTATATATTAAATCAAAAATTCTATAAAGCCTGCTCCCCAGACTGTATGAGGCTTTGGAGGAACATCTAGTCAAACAATAACACTGTAACATCACCTAATCATACTTATGTGGTAGAGAACTGTATTTCTGGGGATTTTGTCATTATATAGACAGTATAAAGTATATTTAAACTAATTTGACTATGATGTCTCCAGGATAACACTTTAATCCATTTAATTAATTACTCAAGAATATTTGGTTGCTTTTAATTTGGGGCTCTTATGAATAAAACTAAGTTAATCAATGTTCATCTATCTCTCCTATTGCCTAAAATTTTCTCAGGAATAAATACACACAGTCGCACACACAAACATATATATATATATATATATATATATATATATATATATATACCCATATAGTAATTTTGCAAGCATATATACATAAAACTAGAGGTACAGATAAAAATTCAATTTTAAACACATACTAGTGTATATATAAACTTAATTTCGGCAGAGGGAACAAAATAATTCAAACTAGGAGGATTGCTCTTTCCATGAAATTTTGCTGTAACCACTAGATATCTACAGAAAAACTAAAAAATGCTCTCCATACTTAATACCACATACAAAAGTAATTTGGATTATATAGTAGTTAACAAAAAAAGAAATCTTTAAAACTTTTTCAAGAAAATATAAATCAAAAAACTTAAATACTCTACTCTGAAAGTTGATAAAACTAATTTTAAAATGCTCTGTAAAACACTGATAAATAAGATTGTAAATTAAAAGCACTTTTGGGATATATAATAAAATGACAAGATATTCTTTCTACTAGGAAATATTTGTGATTTTACATGTTGACTAATGTTTATTTTTAGATATTTATATAACATAAATAAGAGAATCAAATAACGATAATAGAAATAAAAATGATATCATTGTAATGTTTTGTTTTCTTTGAGACAAGGTATTGCAACATCTTTCTAATTTTTACAGAAACTTTGATCCTTGAATTCTTTCTTCTTTTTAAAAGTCTCCTGAAATGCATACTGTAGAAGGTGAGAATATATGAATTTTTAAAGTCACCTATTTTTATATGATGTATATGAATTATTTGTATATACTAGATAAAAATTTGTATATTTATGTATATGCACTGTTATGTGTATTATATGTAGTTCTAATGCTGTCTTCCATTTATGGTTTTGGTTTGCTTTTTCTGTTGCTGAAAGGTGCTTTTCATTAGCAGAAAAAAGTTTTTTTTTAATGTTTTTTGAATATTCCTATTATCAATTCAGTAAACTGGATTAAATAATTTTTCCCAAGATAAGATATATGAAAAAACATCAAATACATGAAAAAATACATAATATCATCAGTCATCATACAATTAAAATCTTCAGAGTAGCAAAGTGAACAATCTTTTACAAATGTGAAGCAGACCAAGGGAGTGTGAGAGGAGAAGGGACAGGGACATAAAAGGAGTTGAAATGTGTTATGTACATGCACCAGCTCCCCATGATAATTATCATTGTTATATACTGCAAATATATGCCAATAAAAGTAATGTTGAAAAAGCAAACTGAACAAAATGTAGCTCTGGCAAAGTGCTTGAGCAAGTAGAATTTTTATACACTGATACTGAGAATGTGAAATTGTTCAATCATTTTGTAGATTTTTTTTATCCATTTCTATAAAGGGAAGTGTACCTCTGCTACTACTGATCAATTGTTTTATTAGATATCCATCCAAGAAATAAGCATGTGTGTCCTCAGAGAATTCTTAACAAATATCCATCACTGCCATCATTGTAACCTTATACTAGAAACAAACTAAAAGGTATTCAGCAAGTTTATTGAAAAACTATGTAACATTCATAAAAGTGGTTACTATTCATCGGTACAAAAATGAAAATGCAGAGAAATAGGTAGCACTATAAATGAATGTAAGCATGCTGAACAGAAGTGGCCAAAGGGGGAAACACACACACACACACACACACACACACACACAAATTTCACAAGCAGGCAAATGAATTATGGTGGCAGAAATCAGAATAGAGGTTACTTCGTGAGTACTGGACTGAGGAGTTCACTGGATAGGGGACTTGGGAAACTTTTCAAGATGATGGAAACAGGGGCTATAGATATACTTGTATATATTTGTTCACTTTCAGCATTCACATTATTCTAAATGTTTAAGAAATGTACATTCTTATTTTTAAAAGAAAAACAGAAAAAAAGAATAGAAATGATACAGAACTTCAAAAATAAGTAGGAAATTAACACCAGTTAATATATTACATATTGTTACCTTAGAAGTATTTGCTCAGGTTCCAAGGTCTAGACATACTTAACAGTACACAAACTGTGCCACAATTGAGTATTGCTTATATTTTTATTTTCATATTAAGTTCTTAGAATTCAGAAATCTAACAAATTTTTTATGGATAATCCCATTATTTAATTTGTATTATTTTTACATATTGTTAAATGATTATCTAATGCTTTGTAAATGTTTATGCTATAATCATATGCTTTGAGACATACGTAAGAATTTCAATATCACTATTTCCAATCACATAATTTTAATAGATAAGAAAAATAAAGCACAAGGAAGTTAACTGATTTAAGCCCAGTGAATACTAAATGAAGGCAGGGTTGGGACTCTCATCTGTATTTTACTTCTCCCACCTATTTCTGCTTCTAATGTACTCTACTATCTAGATACAAAAAAAGTTATCATTCTTAAAATATAATTTTTGTATTTATAATAATTCCCAGAATAATATAATTATAACACTCTGATGATTACTTAAAGATTGTATTACTCCAAGATAAAATGTTATAAACACTGTCTTTAGATTACGTACATATGGGATCTAAATAGCAGGCAGAAATTTCTACAGAACCATCATGTTTGTTTAGTTACTTATGAGAAAGTGTTTATTCATTTTTATGCTTTCAGATTTTCTGGTGTTGAACATTTATTACATCGCTGTGATAAAAGCTAGTCTCATTATTGGAATAGAATCTCTTGAAAATACTGTGTATAATCTGAGTATTGTATTGAAAGTATGATTTCTGGAATACACAATAATACACATGCTCTATTCTAGGTTATACTTGAAATTTATGAAATTTATCTAAATTTAAGTAAATGATATGAGAAAACAGGTAGAAATCAATGATCTGGATTTATAGCCTTTTAAAAAATAAATATATATTTATATAAAACTTACATAAAATATTTTATATAAAATTGTTTAAAACATTTCAATGCAAAACCAAGAAAAAAATGAATTCTACATGGTAAAGAAGGTATAAAACTTTTACTCAATATGTCACTACCAAAAAATTTGATATTAAATTTAGACTAAGATATTTATTAAAGAAATATCCATTAAATGTATATTACTCTCATATTTAGTGCACTGTTCAAATTGAAAGAGTGTTCTTTTAATATATTACAAAGTTGAAGAAACAGTATAGCAGATAAAGCAAAAAGAATTGTTTTCTTAGTCTCTATTGCATTGATTTCTGCTTCGACCTTTATAATTTCCTCCCTTCTTTTGGGTTTGGGCTTGACTTGCTCTTCATTTTCTAGATAACTGAGATGTAGCATCAGATTGTTTGTGCTCATTCTGTTTTCCTGATGTGGGAGTTCACCACAATAAATTTTCCTCTGATAATTGCTTTCATTGCATCCCACAGGTTCCGGTAAGATATATTTGTATTTTTCTTTGCCTGAAAATATTGTTTAATTTCTCCTTTGATTTCCTCTGTGACCCACTGATTGCTCAGAAGTGTATCATTCAATTTCCAGATTTCTAGAAAAATATGAATTGTTAAAGCTGGGTCAAGAAGATGTAAAACATCTGAATAACCCAATTTCAATTAATGAAATAGAAAATGTAATTAAATCTCTACCAACAAAGAAAAGCCCAGGTGCAGATGATTTACTGCAGACTTTTACAAGAAATTCAAAGAAGATTTAATGGCAACACTCCTCAAACTCTTCAATGAAATTGAAAGGGAAACAATTCTCCCTAACTCTTTCCTGGAAGCAAACATTACTCTACTACCAAAACCTGAGAAAGACCCAACCAAAAAAGAGAACGATAGGCCAACCTCCCTAATGAACATAGATGCAAAAATTCTTAATAAAATTTTGGCAAACAGAATACAGTAAATCATCCAGAATGTTATATACCATGACCATTCTTGGACTCTTCCCAGGAATGCAGGGCTAGTTCAACATATGCAAATCAATAAATGTAACCTACCATATCAATAGAGCCAAAAAGAAGAAAAACAAGAATATTTCTATAGATGTAGAAAAAGCATTTGATAAGGCAACACTTATTCATGATAAAAAACCTTACAGAATATTGGAATAGAATGTCTTTATCTCAACATGATAAAAGCCATCTATGACAGCCCAACACCCAGCATCATATTAAATGGCCAAAAACTGAAAGCCTTTACCCTAAAGTCAGTAACAACACAAGGATGTCCATTATCACCACTCCTATTCATATATAGTGTTGGAAATAGTAGAGCAATTAGACAAGAGAGAGAAATAAAAGGAGTAAGGATAGGAAAAGAAGAAGCTAAATTATAATTATTTGTAGATGACAAGATACTCTATATTGAGGACCCCCAAAGTTCCATTGAAAGACTCCTAGTTATAATGAATAAATTCAGTAGTATAACTGGTTACAAAGTCAACGTTGAACAATCAATAGCATTCCTATTGATTATATACTAACAAAAAAACCACTGAAAGGGAAATAAGAGAAGCTATACCCTTTAAAATAGCGTCCAACAAAATGAAATGCTAATAATTAAAATAACAAGGAGCTAAAGATCTCTTCAAGGAACATTATAATGCCCTGAAAACGAAATCGAAGAGGACCTCAGAAAGTGGAACGATATCCCTTGTTCATGGATAGGAAGAACAAAAATTGTGAAAATGTCCATTCTCCAAAAATTGTTATACAGACTGAATGCAATTCCAATCAAAATGCCACTAGCATGCATCCCAGATCTAGAGAAATCATTCCTGAAATTCATCTGGAACCAGAAGAGACCTAGAAAGGCAAAGGCAATTATAAGCAACAAAGGCAAGGCAGGAGGCATCACAATCCTTGACTTAAAAGTTACACTACAAAGCTACTATAATAAAATTGGCATGACACTGGAATGAAAACAGACCTGAAGATCAATGGAGTAGATTAGAAGATACAACTACATCTACCAGCGCACTCATACACCTTATCTTTGATAAAAGGGCCCAACACGTCCACTGGAAGAAAGGTAGTCTCTTCAACAAATGGTGCTGGAAAAATTGGCTCTTCATATGCTGAAAACTAAAACTAGACCCATGCCTATCACCATGCACTAAGCTAAAGTCTAAGTGGATCAAAGATCTAAATATTAAAACAGAAACACTAAATCTGTCAGAAAACAAAGTCGGTAGAAATCATGAAGACCTAGGGGTAGGTAGAGAATTCATGAACAGGAATCAAACCACACACAAAATACTTCACAGAATCAATAACTGGTCTCACATCCCATAAAAGAGTTTTTGCAAGTCAAAAGAAATCTCCAGCATAGTGAAAAGAAAATTCACAAATTAGGAAAAAATCTTAGTGAATGGTCCCTTAGACAAAGGACTTCTGTCTGGAATACATAAAGAATTTTAAAAATTCAAAGACCCGTTCAAAAAATGGGCATCTGAGATAAATAGTTCTCAGATGAAACAACAGAAGTGGAACGTAAATACATGATAAAATGTTCAGCATCATTGGTTATTAGAGAAATGCAAATTAAAAACAACACTGGGGTTCCATCTCACTCCAGAAAGAATGGCCAGGATAAAGAAAACTACCAACAATAAATACTGGAGAGGCTGCAGGGAAAAAGGAACTCTCCTGCACTGTTGGTGGGAGTGTAGACTGGTGCAACCACTATTGAGGTCAACCTGTAGATTCTTCAAAAAGCTGGGATTGGAGGTCCCATTTAAATCAGTTATCCCACTTGTTGGCATATACCCAGAAGAACTGAAAACATCATACCGCAGTGATATATGTGCACCCATGTTTATAGCAGCACAATATGTAATAGCCAGATCTTGGAAACAACCTAAATGCCCATCAACTGAGTAATGGATAAAAAAGCTGTGATATTTTTATACAATGGAATACTACTCTGCTATAAAGAATGATCACATTGAGATATTTTTAAATAAATGGATGCAACTTGAGATCAGACTCGTAAGTGAAATAAATCAAACTCACCTGTGTAAATACCATATAGCCTCCATAGTGTAAGAAATGTTAAGAGTATATCAGTTACAAAAATGCAATAATTTCAGTAAAAGGATAAAAATCTGCACAAAGGGGAAAAGTAATACCTCAGGGAAAAATGAGGAAGGAGAATAAGTAATGGAAGACAAATTTTTTTAAAATCATTTAAACACTTAGGATAGCTAAGATGATTATACTACAAATTCTGTAAGTTCTTAGAACAAATAGTTAACATTCACAGGATGGGAACAATAGTGCGTCCTGTTGTATAGTGATCTGAGGAACTCTTGAAGATCATTATGTAAAACAATAGCCCTTGATACCACCTTGTAGGCCTCTTGGTTAGAGGCCTACATTGTCAGTGTTCTGGGCTCTTTGCTATTGTTGTTTATGTCTTTTTTGTTTCATGCTTTTCTAGGAATTTGTTTTGTTTTATCTTGTTTTGTTTTGTTTTTCCCTCTAATAAAGAAAGGATAGGTATACAGGTAGACTCATGCATATGTAGAACTTCTAAAAAGTTTATGAGAATCAATAATATAATGAACAATGAAATGAACAGCTACTTTGAAGACAAAAAGACACTAAGGTACCCAGTGCTGATTCTGTACTGTCATGATGTGAAATCCAGCAATACTTTACAAAGCATAGTCATGATTTGACTGGGTAGCTCTTTATTTTTCAAGTCTTTGATAAAGAAGTATAGAATACATATTCTTCAGATAGATTACTACTCCACTCTTTCATTTCTTAAACTAATTTTTTATCCATATGTTGATGCAAATTGATTAATCAAAGCCAATAATAGAGAGATGCAGACAGAAGTCTGATAATGATATTGAGATATATGCTATTTACAAACAACTCCAAAATTTAGCAACTCAAAAAAAAAATGTTATCACCCTTTTAGTTTCTGTGTGTCAAAAATCTAAAGTAGGAAGCTGGAGGTCTATGTTAGTCTTAAAACACTTGCTTAGTATTTGTGGGGCCTGAGTTTGATCCATAGCACTCCAAAAAAAAAAAAAAGGCAAAAAAAACAGACTAGAAATGACTTAGTCGACATGTTTGAGACTTGGTCACTAATAACGTTCATTTGGAGTTGATGAGTCTACTTCCAATTACACTTTTTTTTTTTATTCTTTGGGGGGGGGCACATTTTGTATCTCTGCAATCTATTAACTGGGGCCAACAAGGGTTGGTCTCTGTAACCAATAGTAGACAGCAGAGGACATGACGACTCACAAAATGTTGTTATTTACAATCTATGGCTTCTGTAACACACACACTCTTTGTTGTTTATGTTACCTCTGCCATTTACTTTGGGGAAATGCAAGAACTAAGAAATTTTCCAGTTAATAGACCTGTATTTTCATGTTACAATAACATATCATTTCTTTGTTTTTTGTTATAGTGATTAAGTTTTTTTATGTTTTATTTTATAAAACCTAAAAACAGAAAGTCTGAGTTATGGTAGCTGGAAGAGAAGAGAGTAATCAAGAAAGGGCAAATGGAAATGTGGGTTATTCACCAGAAGTAGCTATGTGGTGTGAACAAAATGAAGCCGCACAATTTTGGCAGTTCATGAAAGAAGTAAAATTAAACTGAATTGTTGATAGCAAAGAGGACAAACAAAGGGGTTTCATATTGTGCTACCTCTGATCAGAGATGAAACACTGGAAATAGAATTAATTAAAGTCTCGTGTCAGGTTCGGTTTGTTTTCCCACACAGGCTTAAAGAGCAGAAGATAATGAGGATCTGCATAAATGTAGTTCAGATAAATTGCACAACATATGAAACTTCAATGGAGTCCAATAAAAGCACTGAAACTACTCAAGAATACTTGATAGCCAGAAAGTTTTACATGAAATTGTATGCTTATTACTGTGTAAAATGACATTTGTTATGGAATAGCGCAAGCTATACAGTGGTACAGACTTAGAAAACGTGAATAAATCATAGGAAACAAGCTCAGAATAAAATAAAGTTTTTAACAGAAAATACTATTAGGATTGTACAATAAATCTTACTAATGAAATTATTGTTTAAAATGCACAATGAATGGCATAATATTTTCTTTCCTCCTTATGAGTTGTTGAAGTGAACTTCTTGCATTACATTTTAAAAGGTTGTAAATGACAGATATTAGAATTTTTTAATACTGCAAGATATTTTTAATTGTATATATATGAACACAACTTATGATGTTTAATTCAAATATTCAGATACTTTTAGTTTTACTAAACGTGACAAGTACACTTTGAAAGTGTAAGCTAAGTTAAAATGCTTATGAATTCTGTAAAATTCTTCTATCTTCATGTCTTACTCAGTTAAATATCAACATCCAAAAGTAAAATAAAAATTATAATCTACCAGCTAGTAATAATGTAATAATAAACTGTAATTATCCAATTCACTAAATAATATGCAATTTTAGTTTATTACAATGTAGATGTTATAATATTAGGGAAGTAAAATAATCTTCTTATAATGGTCCATCATTATAATCATTTACATTCTATTTGTATAATGAAATGCTTCTTATTCACATCAGAGTAATTTTATGGTTGATAGGTGTTCTTTGTACAAATCATAGCTGAAATTGCATTATAGAAAGAAAGCATCTTAAATTAACATAATGGAGAACATATTTTATTATTGAAATATAAACATTTTTAGTGCCACCTATTGGTAAAAAAAGAGTCAAACAGAATTATTTCATTTGCATATTAGTAATGAATAATCATGTACCTAATGGATAAATAAACAAAAAGTATCTAAAAGCTATGAATTATTTTAGAATGATTTGACAAATTAGTTATAGTTTACTCCTGGATCAAGTGATTTGAGTTGAATGAATAGATAAAATAATTTTTGCACTTAGTACTTTAAGCACTTAGTATTTTAAGTACGTTATTTTAGTGTAATGATTTTCATAACCACATTAAAACTAACATGAATTTAGAGATAAATTTTATTCATTATTTTAAACCTAATCTTACATTACCATTTTGTAAAATATATAATTTTTCACTTTCTTTCAAAATTAGGCCTACTTTAACTAAAAATAATATTTGTGTATAAATTTAAAAATCTAATGGAAGCCTTTTTGAAAGTTTGAACATTTATTATATTTTTATTGTATCAAAGACTATTATTTGCCAGGCAAATAAAAAAATATCTAATTAAAACATTTAAAACAATGTTTCATGTTCTACATTATTTGTATATACAAAATTTTTAAAAAGCAGAAGAATTCAATTCTCAAATATAAAATGCAGTTATTGATAGTAACACTTGGCAGAAAGGAACTAAGTGGGCTCATTTTTCATTTTTTGATATTTTAATAATTATTCAAAACTATAGTTTTTGAAAAGTGAAATAAAATAATATTATTAAAATGATTAAATCTGTAGGAGTTTAAATAAATAGATACACACTTCAATAAAGAAAATATAATTTTCTTCAAAATTAACCAGTGACATAAAAATAATTTGTTACTTTTTGCTACTTGATTTTTAAAATGCCAGCATAGAATCTTAAATACCAATTTCTAATAATCCAGTGATAAATAATAACTTAAATAATTTAATTAATAGAAAGAGAAATCTTAAATTTCCTAATTTCATACTTCCATACCTGGATTAAAAATAATAGTAATGGGGGAAAATGTGTTGCTGTTCATGCTCATTGGCGACTTAGTGATTTTCCTTCAAGAGCAAAGGGACAGGGACAATTAAAGAACGTATTTTCCTCTACTTTCACTTGTTCAGTAGTGGGGTTTGCATCTTTAAGTTAAGAATCTCCTGTACAATATGCAGATGTTGATAAAATTGGTTTTAAAATATTGTATAGCATTATAGTATCCATGTATCCCCTTTAAACCATAGCTATGTCATCTACAACTTGTACAATCAATGTAAAGTTTTCGTAAAGAAAAACAAAATAACACATGTGAATGATTTATTTGTAAATAGCAGATATTAACAAATCAAGCAAGTGAAGCTTATTGGAATTTGAGAATTATATATGCATCATTAGGAGAATATTGAATCAAATATACTTTTCAAGCTTCATGAAGACTTTTTAGCAGGAAAGCCATGTTTGAACTGCAAATGCCACAAAGCAGAGAGCATATTCGATTTTTAAAAAATAAATAGTATTTTAAAAGGTAAAGGTTACCCAACTAACTGATAATTGTGACTAAATGTATGATTCAGTAGTGGAAATGAGAATTGAAAAATTGTTGTACAATATTCTCAAAAAGTCTATAGTTCACTTATTTAGAGATTAGTTTGCTGTTGTTTTTCACTTTTTAACTTATTTTAGTTTACTTTTTCTTACTCTGCTTCCCTTTGTTACTATGGGAACTATTCAAATAACACCAGAAGGGAAAACTGTTGTAGTACTTTACTTCCTAACCAATTTGAAGTCAATATCAAGCTCTGATTTAAAACAACAAAAGCCAAAAACCAAAAATAAGCAAATCAATGACATAAATGGAATATCTAAATAATGACTGCCAAGTCATATTATCTTGAGTGTAATCAATTATTCATCAATACTTACAAACATGTTTATTTATATTAAAAAATAAAAGAAGAACATATTTACACTCAAAAAGACCATCAACAGAGTATTTTATTACAGTATTTCCATTACGATTGCAACTTTAGCTGGATATGTAGACATAGCCTACAATCCAGGTTCTGTGGGAGACTGAGGCAAGAGGATGTCAAATTCAACTCCAACCTCGGCAACTTAGCATGTTATTGAGATCAAGTCTCACAATAAAAAATAGAAAGTCATTGGAGAAATATGGCTCAGAGCAAAGGAGGCCCTGGGTTCAATCTCCTTTACACACACTAAAAAAAACAACAACAAAAATTTTTCACAGTCAGTTCTCTGCTATAATAAAATGGATTGCCATGGACACAGAGATGGCTTAGAGCTATAAACATCCTTGTGTGAAGAAAATAGTCTCATGACTATGGTTCAGAAAATTCTCTTACTCTCTGATCATTGTCATATTTACATTACTTTCCAAAGTAGTGTTAGACTGAAGCATAACAATAATGTAAAAATGTAGAGTTGTTTATAAAGTTAATATGTAAATTAAATCAGCATTTATGCCACAGTGATATTTTCAAGTAATAAACAGATACGTGACAAAATCATACATCGATTATGCCAACCTAGTCTAACCTGATCTTATGTACACAAAAGAGCTTTTCTTTTGGCATGCACATGAATATTCACACAGTTCAGTATTTACTAAACTTAGTTTACATTATAATACACGTTGGTGGGCAAAAGGTTACCAACAGTAGTTTGACAAATGTCCTTTACTGGAAATGAGTAAAAGCACAGATACAAATGTGTGTATGCATTCTCCTCTTGTTCTGTCCCTCTCTCTGTCTCCACAATCACAATAAAATGGGCACATTTTATGTTTCTGAGAATTCTGCTTGGAGGAGTAGAAACCACACAGATCCACCAGTGAAATCTCCTCCCAATACAAATAATTCCAGAATGGAAATTGTCCAGGTCAAAGCACATGAACTTAACAGAGTAGATCCAGTTTTTGGTTTGTGACATAAGGATACTACATGATTAAAACAGGTAATTAATTTTATACAGCTAGAGGAAATATCACCAAAAGGGACTGAAATGCAGCACCATAACAGAATCACATTTCTACCTCCAAATAATAAAAGCATATGTCACTGATTAATAATGGTGACATTGTAAATATTTTCACATGGTGTTCTGGATATTTATCTGGGTGGCAATAGAAAAATTTATCAATACTTATATTAATAGTACATACCTAGGATTGTACCCATTAAATAAATATAATAAAATATTATTGAAAGACATTAAAATTATTCAAGTAAATTGAAATATATACTAAAAATATAAGAAACTCAAAATTTTATCTTCACTAAAGAGCAAATAAAATGAAAGGTAATATAAAATGAGGAAATAAATCTTTGTGTCTACCTACAGAAGAATAGATTGATAAATTATGGTATAATTATATAACTGAAAATATATGATGGAAGTTAATAAACATGACAAATATCAATGTAATATCAAACATTTAATTTTGAGTAGAAAAAGCAAATTATAAAGGATACAGAGCATCACTCTATTTAATAGAAAGCAGAACAACAAATTACTTACAAATAGAAAGAAAGTTATATAAATTATATTTAAGATACTCTTATTTTAAAATAATGAGAAATACTTTGTATGGTCTTTTATGCACATGATAAATTTCATACACACACACACAAATGAACACAAACACTAACAAAGTGACTCCATGGAAGGATGAGGGGCTGCCATATGCAAACTAAAGGGCACTGGGAGCCCAACTGTTCTATGGCTCAGGGAAGCTGGTGCAGGCTTATCTCAAAAATTACTACTGAAGATTGATGAAAAACAATCAAAGAAGATAGAGGAGTTAGGAACTCCTGCAAATGTCTTTTCTGTCTTCCAAAATATTAAATACACATTTTCATAGTGATTATTGGCTTTCACTATCAATAAAAAATTGACTTGGATATAAACTACAAGAGTGAGTCAGTTATTATCACTGCAGACAAATTGTTATCCACAAGATACAGGTCCATGACACTTCATAGATATCTACTTGAAACCAGAGTTAATATCAGACACTAAGTACCAATATTTTTCCTGCACATAAAATAGTTGTAATGAAATTTAAAGGCAAGAAAAATTTTAAGCTGGCTTGAGTTTGTTACCTTCTCTAGTAATATGAAAGGCAGATGATTTATTCTTACTGTAAATCTTAATAATCTCAGCATAATGCTTTTTTTTGTGTTAGTGTCAATAATTTTTATTTTTCTCTTAAAGGAACCATTTAGTAGTACCTTTGCTTATCAAGATTGACAGCATCTCAATAATCCTCTTCAGGATTATCAGAAAATGAAATAAGAGTTGCTTGAACTGTGTTATCTTGACAGTGAATTTGATAGCGAAGAAGTGAGTAATGGTTGTCTAGAGTATGTAAGTTGGAAACACTGGATAAAGTATTTCTTATATCCAGCATAGAACAAAACAAGACAGAACTAGATTTCATCACACTGCTAACAATTGTGTGCAATTTAAAACTTCCTTTTTTTTTTTTTTTTTTTTGTCTTTTTCCTTTTTATCGGTACCAGGGATCGAACTCACGACTGCCTGCTTGCAAGGCAGGCGCTTATCCCGCTGAGCTAAATCTCCAGCCCCAAAACTCCCCTTTTTTCTGGAATTTTCCATTTAAAATTTTCAGACCATCGTGGTGCACATATAACTAAAACTATGTAAAGCAAAGTCTCAGAGAAAGAATTTTGTACGTTGTTTCTCAAATGAAACTAATTGCATTGAAAAATGTCAGCCATATCCTAATGTTTTATTATTATCAATAGCATGAAAAATCTTCACAGGAAGATCCAAAAGACAGAGAAGGCAAGAATTCACCTACTGGAATATAGAAAGGGTAATTTGCTTATTTTGCTACTAATATCATTCCATAATATTGAAGATAATTGATTTAAGGGCCATTTTATTCATTCCTTCAACTTTGTATTATGGAAGAGGAACATCTTATAAGATTAATAATAAAATAAGATTTCATATTTTCCATTTATTTGAGTCTTTGTAAGAGATTGTTACTATATATTTTGCTTGTAATCACAGTAATATAGTAGTTAATAATAAGAGCACTCATCTTTGACATTCTTCTCTCTTTAATTCAGCATTAACCTTCTAATTAAATCTTTGAAGAAAAACTCTTTGTGAAAAAAAAAAAAAAAAACTTGTCATTTAGCTTTTGGGTGTGTAGTTTGCAGCCTCCAATTGACAAAGCTGAAAGAACTTTCTCATCTCTCCTTCCCAGGCCATGGTCTCCCAGAATACGAGATAGAAGATAAATTGGCTTCAACCAGTGACTAAGTACGGTAAGTTTACAAGGACCATGTCCTAAGCCAGGGTAAGACATCTGAGTAACAGGAGATCATTTTTCCCAGAAATCTCTACTATTTGACAGAGATTTGCAGATTAGCATTGCTGTCTATGGTTTGTGATGTGAATCCTATTCTCTTCATAGTTTCCTTTCACACATGTGAGACCTGCATGATGATTTGAAGACTTCTCTAAACATTACAATTTTTTGTCTCTGTTTACTTTTCATAAATTCATTTCTCCATAATCTTGTCTCAGGGTCAGTTTCTCAGAGGACCCACTGAGTCATTCATCCACTTCATGATAGTGTATCAAGCCAAGATCATTTCTTTAAAAACTACTGATACAGTTTCCAAGTGATAAGGCTGCATTTGCATTCTGCCATTTCAGTGCGCTATTTCATTCCCTACATGGCTGTCAGCATAATCTTTTAAGCACATTGCTATGTCATTAAACCTAGCTTATCACTTTTCAACCAGTTTAATTTTCTTAAGATAAAATTTGAAACCATTAATATGGCCTAAATATCTCTGTGAATTGGCCTTTACCTGTGTCACCAGCACTTCACCTCCTCAAGACTTCCTTACTGCCACATTTCATTCTGAGAACACACGAGACCTTATTTCATGGACTTCATAGAAGTTGATTATTCTAAAGTGACACTTTTTTTCCCATCCCAATACCCATCTTAATCATATAATTAAATTTCACCTTTTGGATCCCATTTTTAGTAGCTAAAAACAAGCACAGTAACAGCAAAGAAAAGTTCCATTACCTTTTTCATCAGTAATTTATTAGGTCTTTACGTGATTATTGAACTTCCCAATTACTTACCAATTATCATCCATATACCCAAAATAATAAGTTTGGCATTTGTTCATTCATTGTCTAACTTCTCAGTTGAATATTTATTGAGTTTTATTATTACGGGTCATTTGCTGGAGTAGTTAAAATTTTAAATTTCATTATTGTTATTTCAATACAAACTATATCATATTAATTTGTAATGACAGTGTAGTAACTATTACCTATGTTGAGAATGGCTTCTTTTTACTCATTAAAGAAGAAAATAGACCAAAATTCTCATCTGACTACATTTAAATAATTTTGATTTTACTTATTTGTTGACAAGTGCACCTAGAAATAAAAATATGATAGCAATAAGTTTGGAAATAATTGAGAAAAAGGTTTTATTTTAAAACAAATTACATTTTAAATTTCTAAAGTTTGATTCGTCTTATTACTAGGGAAATAATAAAATGAAAACAATCTTATCACTATGAAAAATAATAAAATGAAACAAGCCTAAATATAAATGCTGAAACATAAGTAGTGCTTAAGAGTATAAAACTAATAATAGTTGTCATCTAGTGTCACTGACATATCAAGTTATCAATATTTATTTCACTGAATCGCTTTTATTATTTAAAACATTTTATTGACATTCACCTTCCAAAATGTCCCCTGTGAATATTTTGGATTTTTATGGGGTCATTTCTATATTTCAATGCCCACAGAAGCTCAAATCCCAGAAGATTTCAAAGATTTCTGAGACAGATGGGTTGTGAAACATATTTTGCTTCAGTAAACATAGATATATATTTGCACTCAACAAGCTTTAAAATGAGAACTTACATTCACTTTGTAATACACTATAAAATTTTCTACTCCATACTATTTTAATATTTCACTAACCTTAAAAGTTTGTGAATTGAAGGCACTTTTAAGAATAGATTCATGTCTTGAGTTTACAAAACTATTGACAGTACAAAGACTAATGACAAGAAGATTACACTATATTGATTAAAATGTATTGATACTCATCTCTGACCCATTCTTTCTCTCTGTTCTCTCCTACCACTTGTGTACAGATATCTAATATTATATTCTTGAATTTATGATCTTTTATTACAATTGCTTTATTTTTAACTTAGATCTAAATATTCCAATCCATTTTCACACATGACCCATGATGGTTTTGGAAAATAAAAATGTATGCATTCCTTCTGCACTAAAATCCTTCCTAATGAGGTCTCTTTCTTTTTTCATTTCTGGCTACTCCCAACTTGTGTCTTTTCTTGCAGTCATATCATTTATTTATAATTACCAGAAGTCTTAGATAATTTTTAAAGTTAAGACACTTTCATACCATACCCATAGTCATAATTCTAAGGAGAAAAGGTTTATTTTGGCTCATTCTTTGTATAATTTTCAGCCATTCAATGATGGCAGCATGGAAGAAGGGTATGGAAAATCAGAAATATCTCATGCCATGATTGGCAGAAAGCACAAACAGAAACCAAACAGACAAGAGCAAGAGAGGCTTTTCCAGGCCACATCCCCAGTGACTCACAACCATCAGACCAGGCTTCATCTCCTAAAGTCGCATTTAGCTATAACTCATCAGTGGATTATTCCACACACATTGCCAAGAATTACTTCTCAAAAGCTTCACTTATGAGTGCATGAGACTTTGGGGACAGGAGTTAGTGGGACCCAAATATACAAAGCACCCTGAGAAAGGGAAAAGAGAGGAATTTTCTAAAAAAAGGAAGGCAGAGGCATTGTTTGTAGTGTATCAGGACTTAAAATTCACAGTAGTCTTATCACTCTGTTTAGTTTGATTATATTTTGTTCCGGTCTGTCTACTCATATTAGATTTGAGGGCACAGACAGCTAACCCAACAATAGCAGCTTATACCACGGTAACTATCCTTAATTTCCTATTATCTTACACTGAAACCCTGTATTACTTACATTGTTTTACTATGACTGACCTTATTTGAAGCTGGTTTGTTAGACCACTGTCTAGCCTCAACTGATGTTATTCAAATTTGATGTGCTTGATGGTATCAAGTCTAAGAGTAGAGAAAACTACTCTGAAGATGACAAGATGTAAAACACATCCATTCTGGTTTTGATTATTAACTGCTTTCAAGTCCTACAATGTCTGCAAAGTTGGTTTTTATTAAAATAGCTATGTAATGTTAAGTTCAATTATATTATGCCTGATGATGTAGACAATTCTATTGAAAATAAAAGAGAAAGCATAGTAACTACTGTAGATCACCTAATATTGTGGTCCTATATGTCTTTTTCATTTCATTTTTTTCTAGGAATTTTCTTTGTTGTCTTGTTTTGATCTTTTTCCCCTATAATACAGAAAGGATATATATACATAAAGAAATTCACACATGGGAAGAATTTGTAAACTATTTCAGGAACAGATTATATAATACATGATGTAATGAACAGATACCTGAGGAAGAAGAGACACTAAGAAACCCAACGCTAATTCTGTAGCATTATGATATAAAATCTAGCAATTCTATTATATACTCTTCAGAGTGATATTAGTCTAGTCTCTTATGTTCAGGTTCAGCATACATAAAGATAAAGACAGCTACTATGAAGAGACTGAGAAGCATTATGGCAGTCATTATTGACTTCCCCAAAATCAGGTCTTGAAGACCTAAAAAGTCTTCATCATCCTGATTAATTCTATAATGTTCAGTATATACGCAATGTGTGTGAAGAGGGGGACACCTATTTGGAAGAAAACTAGAGAAAATAAGATAGACAGTAAGATCTCCAGTGGACTTGCTTAGAAATCTGTATTTTTAAAAATTGTTGCCTTATGAACTATTTTGTTTTGTTTTGACATGTTTAATCTTAATCTCTTTAAGATAAAAAAGTGTGTCATACTTATAACCATATTACTAAGTTCTTGTTGGATCGTTGAGCAGAACTGTTTGCAGTGTCATTATTTGAATATCACTTTTTATACTTTAACTTTGTAACTCGAGCAACTATTTTTAAGATGATGGTATGTAACTTATCGACTGGTGATTTCTTACTGTTTATTTTGCTGAAATTCTGTACTGCTTTTACCCTTTTTTCTGGTTTTTCTTTCTCTTCAAATAAAAAGAGTCTATAGTGGTATGTAATATACTTTATATTTATAAATTATCTAATTTTAATAAGTTAAAATTTATATCCCCAAATGAAATTCGTTAATTGTAATAGCTGAGTAAATGAGTAAATAACATTTATCATCTTTCCTTTATATATTTTTGCTTTATTTTGCTGCTATCCCAATTATATCATACAATTCTTAGGAGAAAAGTTGAATATATTATTGGTGTCTTTGTATTCTCAGTGCCCACTAAATGCCAGAAACAATATACATGTTCAGTTAATTTTGTTCAATGTATAATTTTAATATGAATTGCTGCCTTTTTTTCCAATATGGGAAGGAGTCATCACTGACAGATTTGTACTTTTTCCCATGTATGCCTGCAGCTAATTGGCCATTCCATCACAAGGAACCTAGTAAGTATCGGTTGACAGTGCTTCAGAGCTATACTAAACTTGATATGTGAATTATGCCTGACAATCCTGGATGCCTGATGTGCTCATGGATAGATATTTCATTAACAGCACAAGGAATTTTAATGTGTTTGTGATTTGACTTGTCAGAAAGCCAAGTCATTGATCATCTTTATAATTCCCATAATGAATGGCTCTAATTCAAGCATAGAAGAAGTTACAGTTGCTGTCACAAAATACAATCAATCACTTAAGAATTAATTTCAGTTAAATGTTCACAGATAAATTATATCATTTTTACCATTTGAATATCGGCTTTGCCTCATCACTTTTATGGCTACTTTTATCTTTTGTGAGGATTGTAAGCTCTCTGCCTACAGATTTGACTGAATAAAACAGACTGTTTGAAACATACTTGTACGTTCACATCTTAGGGGGAAAATCATTAAACTGCTCACCAGTTGAATGTAATTTAGCACCATACAAGTTTACCAGGCAACACATTTATTCAGACTAATGCACTGAATTCTGATTTCTAACAACAGAAGTAGTTGATTTTCACAGTCAATAACAATTTGCAGATAAAAATCAATCCATTTTACTTGACTAGACTGAAAAACACCTTACAAGTATTTATATTCTTAAGTTTTTCCTTCAAAGCCAAAAAAGTTTAAAAAATATCAATTTGATTTGGTTTGTAAAACATTTTAAAGTTGTTTTTTACTTCTTCTTTTTTTTTTTGCAGAAATCCCTTTTCTATCTTTCCACTTCTTATGTATCCTCTCCCTCTTATTTTGAATACTCTCTGTTCCTATTTGTAGGCAAAATTTTAAGTAGCACCTTTTAAAGACATAGACATCTTCCATCACTGACTGTGATGTACACGATCAGGTCAGTCTCTCTTGAAAAGAAACAACTGTAGATGTTATGTAAATTACAAAAATAAAAGCAGCAGCAAGACTAGCATTTAAAGTCAGCAGAGAAGATCCAAGTAACCAAGACTTATATTGTCAAACTCCTTAAAAATTGAAATGCCTTGAAATTGTTCTGACCATTTAGTGACGGCAGGTCCAGAAACTGAACAAAAAGCAAAGACTCTGGACATTTTTCAGGCTCCCAAGACTTGAGACAAAAATTGGGAGTTGTAGGCTTGCAACGTAGGTGTAAAGTACAAGATTCTGGATAAAAGGGAGCCTTCTGCATTTGGTTCTACTTGCTCCTTGAAGCATCTGCAGATTTTGAAGTTGAATGGAAGGAGAAATTCAGAACTATAGAGGGCATAGAGAGACCAAAGTGAAGGAGAGCAGCTCTTCCACTCTCACTGTGTAGAGGAGACAAAGCTGTGTGTTCTGAGCCCACCAAGGAGACCCACACTTGGACATTCCCATGCTTTTACCTGCAGACTCCGAAAGGAGATCCTCTAGGAGTGAAGTGAGGTAGAAGTTTACAGAGCCTCTATCATTTTAAATCCTATCTCCTACTGTTTACTTTCAATCGATAGAGTAAACAGACCCAAATTTCTTCTTTACAAAAGAAAATAAAACACCATCTGAGTGAATACTATACCATCCAGAATTTCAGCATTTTTTTTTAATACACTGATTTATAAAACAACCAGATACAGTTGGAGACAGGATAAAAAAGAAAGATATGTAAGTCAGAATTTTGTCACTGTGACCAATACCTGAGACAAATCAACTTAAATGGAGGAAAGTCTGATTTTGGTTCAAAAGACTTTAGAGGTTTTTATCCAAGGTCATTTGTGTCTTCTTCTTTGGGACTGTTTTTCTACAATACATCACTTTGGAAGTGCATGTCAGAGATCTGTCCACCTCTTGGCAAACAGGAGGCGAAGAGAGAGAGGGGGAAGCAGGAGCTGAGGTCCCAACATTCTCTTCAAGCCTCCACCTTGCAGGAAGACCCACTTTTAAGGCCTAACTGTTTCCTAATAGTGCCACAGGATGGGGACTGAGGCTTTAAGCATATAAGCCTCATAGGGCACTTCAGATCTCAACCATAAAGCTGGGGAAAATATATTAAAAAAACAGATTACTCACATATAGGGGTTTTCTGGCATACATTAAATTAATTCTGGTTTAAGTAGTCAAGTAATAAGTATAGTTTTCTGACTTAGAAATAGGCTTTTCTATATAGGCTCAAATTGGAAGTCAAGATACAAAATTGCAAAGATTAACTTGAAGAATTCAATAGACGGGTATAATTTGATTAGACATCAAAAGAAGGGAAACTATTGAATGCAAAGATTAGACCACATAAGCTACCTAGAGCATAGTTTGTAAGAAAATAGGATAATTAAAATGAGTGTAGCATCAATTTGCAACTTAATGAAAGGCAAAGCAAAATTTTCTCTTGAGTCCAAGAAGCAGCAGAAAACAAAAGTAAAGTACAAGTGACATTTAGAGAGAATCTGTCTTAGGATATTAGAAGGTAAAAATAAGACAGAGTCACAGATTCAAGAAACTTTAAATCCGGGCCACTTTCAGAAGTCTTCCAAATGTATGCCTTGCACTCTGTATAAAATAATTTATGTGATATTTCATATATTTACCTAGGAAGTTCAAAAAATTAAGTCCTTGTGTTTAATCACATTTATTTTTCAATGTGTAGGTACACAGTTATTAAGAGAATCACCAGTGGACTACAGTACACATAGTTGCTTCTCACTGTGGACAAAATAAATATCTGCGATAAGGTACCAAATCTCCACTATGTAGCTAATTGTATAATAACCTACTATGGCACAAAGGGGATGGAAAATTTGAATTCTTACCTAAATTAAGAATTAGCTTTTGTGTCTGAGAGTAGGATTTATAATAGTTTTTAACAGCTACTGGAAGTTAGTGGAAAAGAATTATTAGAATATTTACTGTACTGGACGCTTACGGGACAATCAGAAGCTTGGTTCTGTATCTATGTGTGTATCTGTGTAAAATGTTTATTTTACAGATTTCATTTTGCTTGATGTAAGGTATATCTTGAGTAATAAAGTATATGCTTTAAGAAAAATTATACATCTTCCTAGTGGGTATTGTCACAATTGCCTTTATCAAGGTATATCTATAAAAGTATGTAACATTTAAAAGTTTTATAAAAATTAAGTATCCTGTGTAATAAATTGTTTCAAAATACTTCTCCAATTATCAAAAATATAATTTTACAAGATCATTATTATAAATAACTAGAAGACTCTTATTTTTCAAAACTGCCAATAATTGTTTCCCATGCCTGAGGAACTAAGTGTGTAATCTCTTTTTCAAAAATGTCTTTACCTGTAGTTCTTCACACTGAATCTGGGAGCCTAATAATGAAGAATAATTGCAATGACCTGATTTTTGTAGTGTTTTGGCCGTCTTGCCTTTGATTTGTCAGGGTCAGTGGGGGAGATAATATCCAAATACCTTTGCTTGATTGTGTCGAGAAGACAATAAGCAGGACTTCTCTTGGACAGTTCTCATAATTCACTGCTTCATACACTTAGCCAAGGGCTCCAAACTGTGTCCTCCTGTCCTTGGTAATCTCTTGCTGAGTCACAGGTTTGAAATGTGTTCTCTGCATGATTTCCTTGGCAGCAGCTGTGGTCTGGTAGAAGTCTCCATCTGTGACTCAGAAAAGCTCCCCATCCCCATCAACAAAAGACACGAAGGCAAGTGTACAAGAATACTATTTCAACATTGATGTAAGATACTCACCAAAAAACGGTGAGCCTATCAACTAGGTCAGTCATTTTACATGTTCTAAATTGTGTTTAGTTTTGAATCTTCATTCTCTAAGATGGCAACATGAATTGTGGAACAATACTTATGTGAAAAATAAAAATATCTTCAGTGTAGTGCCTCACTCTTAGCAATTCTATTCAATAGTAACTTTAGATTTTATAAATGCATTTAAAATACTTCTGAAGAATAAGGAAAATAAGACAGGCAATTCTTAGCATTTCATGTGCTACTTTTCAGTATTACATCTAACAAAAATACAAACTAAATGTAACTCTCTTTCCAGAGTCTTTGAATCTGATAGGCACACAGTGTAAACTGGTAATTACAACATGGTTTGACATCATGTGATGGTAAATGGAACATGCTGTGCTGTGAGAACACAATAAAAACACTTTGGGGAAGCAGAAATGTAATAAATATATTGAATTTTACAGAATGTATTTGAGGCAAACAAATAAAAACGAGCAACAGAAATTTCATCCAAGGAAAGAGCTTAAGAAATACTGAGCAGTAAAAATATGATATTTTATTAGAAAGGTTATAATTAGGTAAACACAGCAGAAGTTTTGAGAAAAGAAGATACTATAGAAACAGACATAATCAGAACAAGGTGCTACCCAAATATACTAATTAACATGAGGTTTATCTTTAATGGGAAATGTGAGAAAAGCATATTTAGATTTGTACTTGGTGAGGAAAATTAAATTGACAAGGTGAGAAATGAATCCTTACTCACACATATATACTCATACAATTCTACATAATTAGACTAACTTGATTAGTAAGTGATATAACTTAGATTAAAATAAAAGCACTAACTTTCTCACACTTCATCTTGAAACATGCTTTTAAATCTTTGATGGTACCATAAAGTATTTTAATTAATGCCATCAGAAATCTACAGAGTTCTAATAAAGATAAGGTAAATTATGAAAGGAGATAGACCATAGAGGAAGGCAGGACTGCCCAGAGAAGAGGCTTTCATGCTCTCTGGCAAGAATGGTTCTTACAACCAAATCTTGTTACAGAGAAGATTATTAAACATGCAATCAAATACATCATATAACTGCAAAAGGAACCTATCAAGTTTATATTATAAATGGTCATTTTAGGTTGTTATTTTTCTGTATTTATTGACTAACTCAAATATCTCTAATCACATATATCTTCTGTAATATGTGAATGTATATTTTATATCTATTTGGGAATTATACAATATTGGCCAAAACAAAATGTCAATATTTCTTGTAACTGCAATCACCTCAGGTTTATCCTTTATAAATTAATACAAAAATACATTGAAAAATATTATAAGAACTGGAGGAATTTGCTAGGTTTTTGTTTCTGAACATCTAAAAATTTTTAGAAGAAAAATTGTCTCAATTTTTACCCTAGGAATTTCAAAATTGCATTTGAATCTTTCTAATAACATTAGACTTATTTTTGAAGATTCTATCCTCTGACTTTCATCAAACAAAAATTATGATTTCTGTGGCAATAACTTGATAGTTGTATTAGTCAACTTTATTATCCCTGGGTCAATATACTGGGTATCTACAACTTAAAAGAGATAGAGCTTAAATTGGCTCACAGTTTCAGGGAAGTTAGTCTGTAGCCTAGTGGATCCAAGGCAGAAAAATATGGCAGATAGTGTTGCAGAGCAGTGTTTGTTACAACAACCAGAAAACAGAATGGGAGAACAGAACCAGAATGTTAGAAAAGAGAGAACAGACACATTATCCAAAATCATGCCTCTATGATGCAAACAGACACATTCTGAAATGTCCCGTGTTGTCATCTAGGTGGTTCCCAAAACAATTGAGTTAGCACAGTTAAGTTAAACTGCCACATTTCACCCCTTATCAACTAGATACTCAAACACAGCTCTATACTTAATATCTAAATAAATAAACACAAGTTAAAAGTATCACCTAAGGTGATAAAGTTTATGGACAACTGAGATACTAATTCCCTTCTGTAAGTTTCAACAGTTCCAGTATTTTTTAAAAGTTCATGTCAAAGTTTTCTGACACTGAAAGCTAACTGAACCTTTGTTTAAAAGTTATATAATCCCAAGGTAATATAGCACAAGGTAAAAATTCTCATTCTAAATGAGAAGAATGGGATAGAAATGACCCCATCAAAGGGAGATGAAAAACCAGCAAAGCAAACATTAAATTGTGTGACTCCATATCTGATGCTTGAGTCACAAGACAGTGAGATGTGAATTCCAGATAGCTTGGGGAGCCCCATCCCAAGGTTCTTTCTGAGTGAAGCTCATCTAGATTCTCTCTTTTACTGGCTTCCCTTACAGCCTGCTGTTTTCCTTGGAAGAAGTTTCACATTGCTGGCATCTCTAACTTACTAAGATCTGCATTGTACCTTTGGTTTAATGCTCACATTTCTGTATATGGGCTTCTTTTCTGGACACTCAGTCCTTCCTTTGAAACCTTAATAAAATCCCTGTGATCTCCAAATATGTGTATTTTGCATGCTGATAAAATCTGCATAAAACAGAAGACACCAGTGTTTGCCATCAGGGATAGTAGTAGCTAAGCACTTTTGGACCATGACTCAGCAGAATTGAAATTAATCATGGTGAAAAATCTCCCAAGAGGTCCTTCTTGAGCAGGATTCTAATTAGAGTCGCCATTCAAGTGGATTGATTTGGCAGATTTCAAGACAGGAGCATCATGGCAGGAAAACTTTGCAGCGCAAAGCTGCTTAATTCATAGAGACTTAGAGAGAGAGCATATGAACTGGACCACAGAGTAAGCAGTGAAAGACCTGATGTAGTACACAAGGCCACCTCTTCATGACCCACTCAGACACAACAGTAATATGCTTTACTAATTCTCTTGGGGGATTCCAACCCCCCCCAATAATTAATTAAACTTATCCAAACAATAATATAAAAACTATTTCTAATTGAACAATACATAAGCAAATCAGAATGTACTTCATAGGCACAATTACAGATTTGTTGCATGGCTATATAGAATTACCACCTACTCTTCTTTCAGTGGAATTATGTACTCAATATATCTTACTCATTTATTGTGAATACTCATTTATTGTGAATCCCCGTAGGATTTATTCTTTGAAAAAAAATCCATACAGTACCCCAGACACAGTAAATGTGCACTTAACTGAAAAGAGAGTGACTGATGACCAGAGATAAAACTAATTTAATTTTTTTCCAAAAAGAAACATTATGCACTTAAGATAGCATGGAATTAAAAATGTTGGATCTAAGCAAAAAAATAAATAAAATAAAAAAAACTGAATACATTGTAGCATAACTTATATAGATAATAATGATACTTACATAGCCACAAGTTCTAGGGGGGCCAGATTATCCCTCAAAGATCTGAATACTGTTGTAGATTCCCAGTTCTTAATTCTCATGAAATATTCTCATTGATTTACAAAATGATTTGTTAGTATGGAAGTCTAATATCCATAATTAAGAAATGATGAATGCACTAGAAATCTCAACTTTGTAAACATCACCTCCGCTGCTCATGGAAAATCATATATCACAAATTCAAACATATTTCATTTATACATGGAACTTTAATTCATTGTCCCAAACCAAGAATCATGAGTTAAATTATTATTTGGTAAAGCATGTCTTTATCATAGATATTCATATCAAAAAGAACAATGCCTTTTTTCCCAAAGATTTTATTTGCATTATAGAAAGTGATTTTCTCTGCATGCAGTATAAATGTCACCTGAGGCAGCTTTTCAGAGTTGCCCATAGGACATAATGAGCCATGAGACAACTGCCAGATGGTTTAAGGTTTATTCATTACAAGATGAAACCACAGTTTATTAACAAAGAAGGGAAAAAATAAAAGAAAGTTAGATTTAAAGCAAAAGATGGGATTTGTTAACAGAATAGAACACTTGAAAATTTTCATTTGTTTTAAATGTCACTGCTTTATAAACTGATTTCAGATACAATTGCCTACAGGTCAATCAAAATGTTCTACAACAGTACCAGTGTTTAGATATTTTAAGTAGCAGATTTTAAAATTTTAGTATATGTTGATATTCAGCTAATCACTATACATCTTTCACTTAAATGCACATATGAAATTATCTTTAAAGGAATCATGAACTGCATAAAATAGAATAAAATAAGGATGAATGAGAACACAGAGAATAAAAATTAAATCCCTAAAGTCAACTGTGCAAGAATCATTTCTCTTCAATTCCTGAATCTTGGGCTCTCTGGAGGATACAATTTCCTCAGCGTCCATGGCACTGAAAAGTTAAAGTCAAAAACTATATTCTTCTCTAATGACTAATGATAGTGTATTCTCAGCCTTTTGCTCACTTCTCAGCCTCTAAAACTTATAGTTTTTTTTTATATTTTTAAATTGCCTTTCATAATTTATCAAAATGCTCTAGTGGTAATAATTGTTTCAAGGACATTTAATTTTGTTACTGATGGGAGAAACACACATTGTTAGTGAATTAGTAGTAGATTGACTATTCAAGTTTTGACTCAGTGGAAATACTATAAAGTTAAAACTAATTAGAAACTCTAAAACAAATCCTTTAAACTCCTGAGTGTCTGGAGAACTAAGGTTTTATTCCTACATTTATAAGAACTTTCAACATTGTCATAAAAAAGCTGTTTGTTGACTGCAGTTTCATAAAGATGATTTTGAAAATTAAGATGCAAAGGTATATTTTATTCTCTTAACAAATAGGTTTACAAACACAGAATATAGTTTTCTAGTGGGAAAACATTATCAGTTAATAATGAGACAAATTTCCCTTCCAATAGGAACTCACAACAGGAATAATACAACAAATAACTAAAAAGATCTTTCACCCTCAGTAATCTTCCAGTATCCATTCAGAATACTATTTCAGGCTCCCAGTGGGTGTGTAAAATCAAGATATCAAGATAGAAAAGATCCCTATTTGTATTTTATTTTCCCTGCATATGTATACTATGAAAAAGTTAAATTTATAGATTAAGTAGAGTCAGAGATTAACAATAACTGGAAATATATTGTAATAGTAGGTATGTCAATATATCTCCCCTGTCTCAAAATATCTTATTTCACTGTACTCTTCCATATAAAATACAATGCTGATGGGATGAGGTAAATTGAGGTGAAGAATGTACATATTCTTATTTGAATACAAGCACTGCAACATCACTAGAGTTTATCTGACCCCTGAAATAGCTACAAAGTGACAAAAGTGGGTGATATATACAGTATGGTTTCACTGAACAGGAGGATGATTCCCATGCCAAGCAAGGGACTACTTAGAATGTCATGCAACTTAAAATTTATGAATTCTTTATGTCAGCAAAGTTCCATTTAGTGTTTTTGGAACCAGAGTTGGCTACCAGTAAATGAAATGTTAGAAAGAAAACTTTCAGATAAGGTGAGACTAGGGTAGAATGTCTTGAGGTACTATGTTGCATGAAGAAAAAGAAAGGTAAATAGATGAAGAGTAATGTGCTATTTTATAAAGGAAATGAAGGAAAAGCCTCTCAATTTCTCATAAACTGGCATTAGAGATCTAAAAGTGAGGGATGAAACTTAAAGATATTCAGGGAAAATAGACAAAGCCTTTCAGGGAAAAATGTTAGTGGTGAAACTTTGCTTGACATATTTACAGAGCAGCAAAACATCCAGAGTAAATTGAGTAAGAAAAAGAGAGTGCACAAGAGGGCACAAACTTAGTGGTAATGTGAGGATTCTGTGTTATATGCTTTGTGAAATGCACGACAAAGATAAATCAAGCACTTTTGTCAAAGACACACATCTGATAAGAGGTGGGTTTAGTTTTAGAGCAGAGGGACTATCGCATCATACAGCTCATCGTGGCAGTATGAAGGGACACCTTAGGCACTTCCCTTGTCACTGAGACAGGAAACTCAACATTCACCACTTAAGAAGGAGAATTTTTGTCTTAGAGTTCCTAGATATTTCTGTCCACAGTTTGCTGGTGCCAAGACAGGACAGCATGGCACAGAATCATAGAAGAGGAAAAGGTTCTCACTTGATAGTTTAGAGAAACAGAGAGAAGAAGGAGGAATCCAAAAGGAGATCAACGCCTTCCAGACCAAGCCCACAGTGACTAGGTTTTTCTGACCAGATCCTGCCCTCTAACCATGAATCAGACATACCACCCCATAATCCAACAACGTTTCAAAAGCTCTACCTTTGAGTACATGAGGTCTTAGAGGAACATCTAGATGTAAACCATAACAAGGAATAAACAAGACTAACCACAGTCTGTAGGTGAGGAAAACTAAAAACCATATGAATTAAATAATTTGTCCAAATCTTAAGTGCTAGATTTGGACATTGAATCCAGGATGTAATAAGTCTAAACTATAAAATTTTAATTCTTAGATTCACTGCCTCTGTAGTACTAAGGACACTTTTGTTTTCCAGGAAATTTTCTGACCTCTCAGCCACTTTTCAGAAAATTCAAAAAATATTTTGAAGGAAGAAATCAGAAACGAAATAAAAATCCACAATAACATCATTTGTACTTCTCAGGTAGTACTCTTTAAAATAATACCTTCCAAAAATACTGCTGTATGAAAGTAGATATCATCATCATCACTATCAAAAACAAAAATCAGCCTCACTCAGATTAATACATGCATCTTTTATTACATTCTTTTTCTCAGAAAAAGTGTTCAAATTTTTTCTCTTTAAAAAAATCACAGTTTAGAAAATGATTCTGCCTGGAATTTAAAAATACACTATTGATTATGCTGTGTTAGATAACAGAGCACAGGCCTCATACACAAAGTAATACCTGGTATCTTCCATGTGGTCTATATACTATTTTCAATTTCTAGCATTGTGAACATCATTTCTTCAGGTACAAAATTTTGACATTTCCTATTGAAATACTTAACAAGTAGTAGAATGGAAGAGCACACATTTCATTATATTTGAATATGACTGTAGGAAATTTGTAAGTTTATTCCATTAGGATGATGTTTAATAATTTTACAGACAGCATGATTCAGAAATTTTATGGTTTGAATCTTACATATCCAGGAAAAGCTCATGTGCTGAAGGTTTGGTTCTCAACTGCCAGTCTTATTGGGATGCGGTAGAAACTCTAGAGATGGAACCTACTCAGAGACCTGCATCACCAGGCAGCTAGCTTTGAAGACATGGACCACTTCTCAGTCCCTGTTTCTTTGATTACTTACTGCGATGAAGCAAACACGTTTACTTCTGTTCTGACATGCTGCTCACACCAGATATATTGGGTCTAAGTAATCATAGACTGAAACTTCTAAAAAGATGAGCCAACACAAAGCTTTCCTGCTTTAAATTGATTTTTTCGGGTATTTTATCACAGTGACATAAAGCTGAGTAACCCAGGAATCATTAGCTTTGCCTGTATCATCTGATTATTAGATTTGTCAGTCATACACTTAATAATTATCCAATCTGCTGATTCATCTTGTTCCTGCAGAGTGGCCAGGGGACAAACAAAAGGACTTGAATACTGATAAGAATGAATTATAGTAGCTATGCTTTTTAAATAGCAGCCAATAGAATCTGTGAGTGGACACCGTGTGCTTTTATAGTAAACAAAGCAACAGCTAGTGTGATTTAGAAGATCATTTCTTGAAAAATTAGTTCAATATATTTTTACTTTTAAACTAGAACTCAACAATTTTAGTGACATGTAAGACATAGTATATCTAGAAAACAACTTTTTTCTTAATATTCTGAGTTTTTCTCCTTTGCATCCACTCAATCACCAAGTGCTATTGGATATACCTCTCTGGTATTACATAATTCCTTGTTACTTCCATAAAAATTATTTTCAAACTATGGCTATGTCATTACATAAATTTAAAATAGTCAGCAGCAAAGATAATTAGCATAGTGCAGGATTGCATCTTAAATATTATACCCATCATAACTTTCTCATTGCTCAGATACACATTTTCTGTAACATTTAATTCGACTTGTTGATTCAATCCTGCATGTCCTGTTGATAACTGACCATATACAAGTAAGGTATGGAGTGTTGTTGGTACAATTATTCTGGTTCCTAAGAAAAACAAAGCCAACAAAATTCTTTCAAACTCATGTTTGCTCTTGAGGGCATTTAATCAACTAACCTATAATGTGAGTTATGTCCAGAAAGAACTCATCTTCCCAGAAATCAATAAAAAGCATCAATTTAGATGTAGCTTTTTAATCTTTGAAACTACTTTTTGAATATTTCAATTAATGCAGAGCTTATCCTAGTTCAATAGATCATGGTTGCAAAATTATATTCTACATATATTCTATGTATAGAATACAATTGTTGTCTATTTATACTGCTTAAGGTATGAAGCATACAAATGTCTTAGATTTAATTTCTGGGGAGTTACCTGAATTCATTTATTTTCCATTCATTCATATACAATAAAGAGCAGATGATGAATGGCAATTTTATTTCCAACATTTCTTTCGTGGATCTCAGAATCTGTGTACTTAGTCATAGTAAATTCTTGTTAAATCTATCTCTTCTTAAAGATCTATCTTTTGATGGATCAATAATTAGCAGTTAATACAATCAGCATAAACTTTTCCCTAAAACTGCCTTGTTAACAAGAGAATGCCTCAGTTTGATAACTTCTGATTTCTAGACTTCATTTTGTATTACATTAGTCTGTGTTCTGAGGGAGTTTCCAAACACTAATAGGCATTTATCATCATCTTTAATATTTTTTCAATTTTTGCAGAACAGCATTTATGGGGAGAGAGAGGGTGCAACCCAAAGGTAAAAAAAAATGGGAACTCTAGATTTATAATGTAGTGTAGAGAAAAATGATGCGTAGGATGACGTCAAAAAACCTTTGTAAACAGCAATATTTTGCATTATTTTACTAATATCAGAGTTGCATTCTTCACACAGCTTGTTATCACATCACTTTTACATCCCTACGTAGAACATCAGTGTGTAATACATCGTGTTTCCCATTTTCTTCCCATCATTTCAAAAATATTTATCTATACAGTGGAAATAGTTATGACTACAACAAGAATGAGAACCAATTGATAAATTGGATACTTTTGATCCTGATTAGTTTCTTTGAATAAAAAAGAACTTCCTCTGAAAAATGCATAACCTAGTTTTAAAACATATTTGAAACAAACCAATAAGAAACACAGAACTATCTCTTGGATTTATACCACGTCTTTGGGAATATAGCAGTTTCTATCAATGAAAGTGAAGAGAAGATACATAGTTGAAGAAGAAATATATGAAAGTAAATATGACTTCACATTTAATTCCTAAAAATATGCTTGCATCAATATAATATAGGTTACCATTTTCTCTTTATTTGTAAGGTAAATATTCTTAATAGAGTGATATCCTTTCACTGGCTTTTGTTACTTATCAGTAATTGGATTCTTACATATTTTACTTCAGTCTCCTATTTCCAATATCTTTGTTGCTATTATATCAAGCACAGTAGCCATCTTCTCATACTGAATATTCTTATATAATAACTTATGTTTTTCCTATTTTTATGTTAGCAGACTGGCCCTCAATTTACCCGTGTGTGGAATCCTGATAGCTTTTAGATTTGGTCATCTTGTACTCTTCCTATTTGGTAATAAACTTTCTTCTACTTTCATCAGACTTCACCCTTTTATGTCCAAGTTTTTTAATTCATTACTATTTCATTGTGAAATATTGCATCTTTAGAAATAATTCTATAATTACCACCTGCAAGTTTGAATCTTTTTTTTTATTTCAAGCTTTAATAATGGCTTACTGAGAAGGTTCAATTTCATTGACTACTTCCAAAGCTCCCAAGTTTTGGATCATTTAAAGTAGTCAATATTTAGCTTCATTTTTATTAATCCAAACATGTTATTTTACCTACCTGATTTGTTTATACTATTGGTGTTTCATCTCCCAATATATTACTACAAAATAATAAGAAATAACGTATTTGAACTTTGTTGTCAAGTTCTTGGCACAAGAGAATCTTCAGACATTAAAATTCTCTAACAGTAAGAGTGGAAGGAATATAATTGGTTATTTATAAGAATTTCTTTTTGCCACATTTAAGTTCATACTAAACAGTTAACCTCACGTGAAATGGGGACAGTCTTGTGAGACTGAACCTTAATTTGTAAGATCTGGTAATAGCTCCAGGGAGAGAGTATTAACCGATTTGTTTCTCCAGAAGATTATAAATTGCTTTATGTGGAAAAACTATACATGTGGTACCAGAAATGTCCTGAGTATAAAATTATAGTTTTTATCTAATTACCAATATACAATTTTACTATAACGTTAAATTGCTTGTGATACTGGCAAAAGAATAGAACCTGTACAACTGTAAAATTTTTTTAACATCTTCTCATGAAGTTTATTATTTATATCTCATTTCCAAGGTATTTCTATCCCTTTGGCATTTCTTTTAGTTGAAAGGCAGTAGAGCAGACTATATGTAATCTACATAGGCTTGTATGGAAAATTAAAATCAATATTTGGATTTTAAGACACAAAATACTCATTTCATCTTCCAATTGCTTCAGTCTCCACATATAAGTCCTGTTGATACTTAAAGATACTAATTATTGATTAATGTATTCTGATATTGCAATTTAATTGGTCTGGGATATGACTCAAACATGAATTTTTATGTTTTCCAAGGTTTTTTAAATGCTTTCTGAAGATAAGAAATGCTAGTTTAACCTCAAGTTTCAATCTTCCATTTCCAATTATGCTGTAATATTTAGTAACAATAACTTCACATATTATTTGGTAGATAATTACTTGTAACATGAGAGACTAGGTTGTTGTATGTTAGTGTTTCATGGCCACACCAAAAAGAAGAAAACCTAGAATCTATACAAAACATTTACTACATGGAAAGGTATCTACAATATTTTCTCATTTTAGGCAAACTTATTTAGGGTCACCAAGAAAAACTTTAAAATCAATCTGATGGTAATTCACACCTAATTTCAATACTATTCAAGCCAAAGATCAATAAAATGAACATTAATATGATGAGAAATTTTTGTTAATAGGGTTCTTTGAAGTGAGGAGAATGCATGTGTGTTTGTTATGGTTTGCATCTAGATGTCCCCTCAAAGTCTCATGCAGTAATAATGTGGCAAACTTTTCATATGTGGCTGAATCTAGAGTCTGATCAATTCATGGCCCAATGCTGAAACTAAGTGTATGAGTCCTAAATCTGTCCTGCATTGAGTAGCCTGCATACAGTGCGAGAGACAAAAAGACTTGTCTTCTCCTATCTTGTTGCTTTCTGTCTTCCTCTACAATGAGCAATTGTCCCTCTGCAATTTGCCACTCTGCTTCAGAGCCAGCTGATTTTATACTGAAACCTCCATAAACTGTGAACTAAATAAATCTTTCTTGCTTCAACTTGCAGGTGATAGATATTTTATCTCAACAATGAGAAAACTTTCTAAGACAGAAGTGGTACCAAGAGTGGGGTCATTTTTGTGTCAATACTTGATCATGTGGTTCAGGAAACTTTAGCAGTAGCTTATGGAAAGAATTTGGAATTTTTCAGAGATACTGGCTGGAAAATTAGAGCTAAATGCCTTAAAATGTCCTTTGTGGGAGATTCTAGTCAGAACTCAGAAGATGAGAAAGCTGGTAAAAACCAGGCTCAGGATGAAGGGAAGAAGGACATTAATGACTCCCAAACTCCAGATGATATATGCTACAGGTTAGCAAAAAATCTTACCCAATTTGGCTCATGTCCAAAGACTTTACCTGAGACTGAGATTAAAGGCAACAAATTCATCTGGCAGAAGAAATTTCAAGGCAGTCAATTGTTGAGACAATAATGGCTACTGTTAGAAGCTTTAGACAGATTTATGTTGAGAATCAAGAATATAGAGCACAGCAGAATGATTTAAAACACTGTGAGTTCAGCCAAAAAAAGCAACAAAAACAAGCAAATAAAGGAGATGGCCTGAGGGTACTACAAAATCAGCAGGACTCCACTCTTTGCAGCTTCAAAATTGCAAATGTGAATGATTTTTCTTTAAGAAGAAAGCCATGGAGCATTATGTCATAGAATGAAAGTGGTGACATCATGTTCCAGAAGGGCAGCAACATAGAAAATTTATTCCTCAGAATTGCATTCATAATGCTGAGTGATCCAAGCACTTGACCATTACAACCAAGAGAGAAGGAATCTTGGTTACTATTCCAACTTACAGCAGATCTTGACATCATGTGGCATACATTTTTTACACATGTGAAATACAAGAATTTTGAGGTTAGGAAGACTTTCATCCAGATTTCAGAAGGTCTGAGAGGTCAGACAGTGTGCCCTACCACAGAAATCATCTCAGTGGCAGAGCCAAAAAGTTCTTTAGAATTCACATCTAGCCACAGATTGATTTGGATGCTACACACAAAACTATAGGACTCAATATCTACCCATTCCTTTGTATCCTCTTTTGTAGTGCCTGTCTTGTGCCATTAAATGTTGGAAATTTTTAACTTTCTTTTGGTTTGTACAGGGCCTCACAGCTAAGACTATGCCTTGTAAACATCAAAGGAAAGTTGCATTTGGATTTTTCATCAGTGCTAAAACTGTTACAGCTGTATTAATTCTTAGAGATAGACTATGTGCCTTTGTCTAAAAGAATGTATATCAGCCTGTAGAGGACCAAGGATAGAATGTTATGGTTTGTGTCTAGATGTCTTCCCCAAGCCTCATAAAGTCATGGGGGTAATTCAAGGGAAGGTTTTCATAGGTAGCTGAATCTGGAGTTTTTGACTGATTTTTGGTCCAATGCTGGAATTAAGTGTGTGAGTTGTACAGCACAAACCAATGACAATGGATATTAAATTACATTATTAATAATATTTATGGCAAAATGAAGGCACAGAATAACAATTGTACATGGGCAAAATTTTATTTTTCATAAATATCAACACTGATGGTTTTGGAATGATCTGGAAAAAGGGTATTTATGTATCTAAACACTGGTAATAATTAAGACAATTGTTTAAAATATTTTCAAGTTAGTGACATCCTTGGTTAAATAACACCTACTCACAATTATAAGTGTACATACAAACAGTATTGATAATGCTATAGACAAACGAATGATGGATAATAGTAAAATGACAGATCTGAGAAGATTTAGAAAACTTGTGAAAGTATAGTAGATGAAATACTTTCATTAAAATAATGAACAAATGAAAGAATATTCCTTTTATCTCCAAGAGGCTTCTTACACTTCACAATTCTTGATGGCAAAATGTATGTGTGTGTGTTTTCTATTTGCTAGAGTTATTATAGTTTTATAGTTTAGATCTAAAATTTCTCCTATATTCCAATGTTTAGAAATAAAGTCTGATTGGAAGTATTGGGTTACCAGGGGTGTAATTTGGAAAGATATATTCTTGTTCTCTTCTCTCCTCTTCTCTATTTCCAGGCTTCCATTTTGTGATCAATCTTCCTTTGCCATGCTGTTTTGCCATGACATTTTTGTTTGGAACCAGATAGATATGAAACGAATAAAATAAAACTGAGTCAAATAAACAGCTCCTTCTTTAAACTGTACCAGCTGCTTTATCACAGTGTTAAAAAACGGACTAATACATGTAGAAAATTGTATTTCTGGAGAAAAGGCTTTTTAAGTCTGGGCCAGAGAAATCTTCTTTTCTATAACATTTTAAGATTCTTTAAACATTTTGTTTCTATCTATCAATATTTACTGAAAATTAAAGCTAAAATTAAAATACATACATGTTATTTTAAATATAAAAATAATGCAGCCATCACATTTCAAAATAACATATTTTGTTTTGTTTTGTTTTGTTATGATAGTGGGGATTGAACTCACAGCCTTTCACTTGCCAGGTAGGCACTTAGGTCACTGAGCTAAATCTCCAGCTAAAGCATATTTTTTTATAAAAAAAAACCTATTTTCCATATAGCAGACATCAACGAGAAGAACAATAATGGAGATTTCTTTGAATTTTGAATTATCAGAAGACGACAAAAATTTGATTTCCTTATATATTTGGTATATTATAACAATTTAGTTGGTGATTTTAAATAATATCTGGTACTCACTGACATACAGTATAAAAGAGAATGCCTTAGTAAGTTTTGCTATGTACTATTTGTGGATATATTTCCTTGATAATACCTCAAAACCCAACATCTGGTAGTTCTTTATATGTTAATTGCAAGGGAAAGTCTGAAAATATTTTAAGGAAATGTCTATATTTGGTTGCAATTTAAATATACTGCCTTTTTTATTTGAATAAATCTTTTATCCACGCATAATCTTATTGATCATTTGGAAAAAATTGCTTTTTGAAGTCATAAAAGTTTTCTAAATGTTGATACATTTTATTATACAGTATCAGAATATCACACTTGATAAGAGAATCATTGAACTAGACAGGAAATATTGAGGCTGTCAATCTCATGATGATGCAAGCAAGTTTCTAAAATTCTAATTTAACATTTGAAGGCTTGAGTTTTATCACAAGCAATGAATCTTGTGAGTTATTTTCCTTGAAGTTATGGGCTGGTTTTAATATTTTGGGGGAAATATCTGCTCAATTTCCAATACTGGTTGCCCAGCTTGTTTATTATTATTTTAAATAAAAAGTATTTATTAAAAGAGAGATTATTACTCAATCAAATAAGTACATTTTTCTATTCAAAACTACCGTCTTGATTTGTGCTAAATCATCAGTAGCATTATCTTTTTTCTACATAATTAGTGCAAATAAAGGTGAAATGAATTAAGCAAATATGCTACTGTTTAATGTAACTATTAGTAAAATTACACCAGAAGAGTTCTGCATATGTACCAGAGGCTTCCTGGGGTCCATGGGCCACACTTTGCTGTAGAGAGAAATACATCAATAAAACACAAATGTGCAAGAAAAATTAAGGGCATACATGTGTGTGTGTGTGTGTGTGTGTGTGTGTGTGTGTGTGCATATGTGATAATATGCATGTATCATGAACTGGACTGTATTTTCCCTAGTACTTATATTTAATCCCTAGCTTGTATGTGATGGTATTTGATAATGGGACCCTTGGGAAATAATTATGTTATGAGGAGTTTGAAGTCCTTATAACGAACTTAGAAGAATTGTATAGCAGATCTCTCTCTTTCCCCAGTGTTAGGATACAGAGAGAATGCAGCCATCTGCAAGCTCAAAAACAGTACCCACTAGAATCCTGATCTCAGATATTTCAGACATTCCAGAAACAAATATCAGGTGCTTCATTCACACAGTTCGTAGTACTTTCTATAATAGTCTGAACTGACTACTATAACATACATATACTCTAATATAATGTAGTATTCATACTTATTTTGAACATTAATATTACTTAAATCAAGAGATTCCAGAATTATTTTGAAATATTAACATGTAAAATCTTAATTGCTTCTATTCAAATCCTAATAGAAAATAGATGGAATTTTTTTAGGTTTTTCAGAATATGCAAAAAATTAATCCACAGTAATCTAGAAAGTGTCTCAGTATTTAGTACATACCTTGTTAAGTTAAAACTAATGAAGCATAAAAATTTACTGGGCTGCCTAGACTATGAAGAAAACAGAAGAGTCTAACCATCAAGATAGAAAAAAAATAGCCTTTTTATCAGCAGAGGCATAACATTCATGTGTCATTTGGAGTCCTAGAGTTACAATATAGTGAGTGCTATAGATAAGTGAAAGTATTATGAAAGACAGAGAGCGAATGAGAGAGAGAAAGAAAGAGAGAGACAGAGACAGAGAGAGAGAAAACATAAAAAAAACCCATGTGTGGGCGTTGAAGAATGGAGGAGTGTGGATTTTAGTTAACGAAATACTAGGCTAAGATAATGATTTACTCAAAAGGACAAAATGATTTAGGAAAGAGCAGAGTTTCATTTAAAAAAAAAGCAAATAAAAAATATTAGCAAACTCTTAAGAGGAAATTATTAGTATGAACTACAAAGTAACAAAATAGAGACAACCAAATAACAAAGACACAAGTTGGATTGCTTACTTAAATATCAACCTTGGAAGAACTACAAGCCTAGCTTCTTTCTTCTTTACCAATATATTACTTGGTATCCTGCACTCTGGATTGATTACCCTTCCCTGAAAATCCTGTTTTCAGTATACCTGCTGGATTGAATTCTTCAGGGTAGACACTACAAAGTAACTTTCTATTTTAATGTTTCTAATAAAAATATAAATCCCTTATCTACTCTGCGTCCATGGTTGTTTGTGGGTGAATTTTAACAGTTCACATAATATATTTGTTTTGGTATCTGCTTATAAAGTAAGCTTCAATATAACATTATTTTTATGAACAGTTATACTGTTATGGATGACATCTTGACCTTTGAAACTTGTTTGGAATATTCTGTAATGACTCTTCCCCCAAGTAAAGTAAATACTTTGCAGGAATAGTTAGCTGCACTCTGAATACATTTTCTATGGATACACTATAGCTTTATAGGAGCAGATTTTAAATGACTGCTGCAAATCACCAAGATTTTTCAGCAAATGTAAACATTCACGTATTTCGAAGTTGAAAACATTTCAAAAAATTCATAATTTTATATGTATAACAGATGGTTCAATTTTGTTTCAAAGTTCAGTGTATCTGTGGATAACTGATAGTGAATAGTAATGTGATGTGACTGAATTGTAAGAGTATAACATAAATAAAACATACCTGTAAAACTGTACAAAGCAATAGTTAATGTTCCACCTGGAATATGACAATTCCAAGAGTTCTGATAGCAACATTTGTCTGCTAACTCTCTTAACATTGGCGGTTTTTTTCAATTTCAGATCACATTTCTGCAAATTATACAATTTTAGATCAACTTCTGCAAGTTCTAAGCTAACTTAATTCTGTCACAGTTTTCTAATAAACACATGATATAATCTAAATGATAGGAAACAAGTTAAAGACAAATTAAAAAAGCCAACCACATAGGTACAAATTTTCTACTATCAATTATAAGAAATAAGAATAAAAGATTCATTTATGATGATTATTTCTTTCTTTTTAGGTAGTTTTATGCAGCACATAAAAATAACATGTATATGGTGAACTTTTAAAAAATAGCAAAATGGATTATCAAACAATGAATTACATAGCAAAGATAACCCATATCAAGATACAAGTCTTTGGTCTAAAATGTATGATTCAGTTACTATCCTTTTTGTTTACTCTTGTGAATTTGAAACTTATAACAGTCTTTCTAGATAGGCAAAATATGTGAATTTTACAGTTGAATGGTTAAATCTTTGTAATGGTATCTATCAAATGTTATCCAGAGTTTCATGGAAAACTGAACTTAAAAAATCCATACATTTTCATTCTAAATTAAATTTTCTAATATCCGGGCAATAGAAGTAAAACTAAGGATATGATAAAAACCAACCTAATTCTCTCAAGAGTTTTAAATAACACAAGTTATTAGCCTGAACACTCTAACAACTGCAATTAAATATTTTGTACACAAAAAGTACAGAGAGACACCTAGCTTATGTAGTTCATAAGAACTATTTGTGAAAGAAAAAAGAGAGAAAGAGATGTAGATTGTGCAGAATCTAGCTAATGATTGGGAAGAATGAGGTAATGTTTGAACATTGACAGCTTTTAAAGTAAAGAAAAAAAATATAGGGAAGCAGAATTGCCAGCATGCAGGAAGTCAGTTAAACAAATTAAAGAACAAATCTTTTGTTTCTTGTCATTTTAGAGTTCCTTCTCTGAAAAACCTTGCAATAGTGAAATAAACATGGTATTTGTGTGGACACACACACACACAGTCTACTACATACAATACATACACATGCAATGTGTGTGTGTACAGCCTTCTCAAGGCTCTACACATCCCTATAACTTCTTGAGTTTCAATACTGCATGTGATCTCTTAATGTGAAAACACATCACTGTAACTACCAATAAAATAAAGGTAAAAGGCAAACAAATTTAGAGAAAATTAATCTCAAATAAAACATTTTCAACATTGCCTTTAATGTGAAATTCTAATTGAATGTGTTTTTTGGAGTTCCATCTTTAAAAACTAAAGTTACATTACACCCTTTGTGTCATTGCATCATACAGATTAGTGACTAAAAGAAAACCATTTAAAATATTGTACATTTAATTATTTGCAAAATAGACGAAAGATCCATGGTCTCATGCCCTAATATATGTTGAACAATCATTCTACCAAGAAACTACACTCCTTGCAATATAGTACTTTTAAAAAAAAACTATCTGCTTGCTCATCAAGGTGAAGGATTTAATCAAAGTCAATGGCATCCATAAGGTCAATTGTTTCAATTAATTATCACTCTTATGCAGAGGGCTATTTTTATAACTGGAAGCCACTACTGTTGAGTTGTAATAAGGAAAAAAAATCTTTATTCAGTTAAAAATGCAATTTTGTTCAGTTATAAAGATCCACAGAAAAGAGTTTTTCAAGCAGAGTATATCGTCATCACATACTCTACGTTAAAATAAAACTAAGTTTCTTCATTTAACAGCCAGATGCTGAGGGGCACTCTTCATTCTGCTCTGCTCCATCCTCCTCCTACTGAATTTTGACCTCTAGGTCTTGGAAGCATGCTAGGTATGTTGAGAACTTTGATATCATTAACATATTTTGAAATTCATTTTTCTGTTCCTTGCTAGTTAAAATAGATTAGTACTCATAGATATTAAGTTACAAAACCCAGGTCAGTGCACTAAGATATTGCAGGTCACAGCAAGCATTTAATTCTTAGTTTCTTTTAAATAGTGGAACAAAATGACCTTGAGAGGTTAGTCTATTTTTTTGTAACTCAACCAAAATCATTCCTTAAATATATGTATGACAATATTTTCTGCTTCTATGAAACTCGCTAAAGAACTTAGGACTTTAACTTCATATCTTATTCTCACTTATAAAAACACTTCAAATTTTCCCAAATCAGATCTAAATTTCTAATTTTATTTATTTTTGTTTTGTCTTTAGAAGAAATAACTGGTTTTCTTGCAATAATTTTCTATGTCAAACTTGCCATTTTGTTGATTTTCTCTACCACTCCTTTATTATTATTAGCTCTACTGCAAATAATTAACTTGTGCAGATATAGTAATAAATTTCCAAAGCTTCTCTGTGCCAAAGATGAAAAGATATGCAGGTGAATATTTAACTTCCAGTTGCATCTGATTTTTTAATGTTAAAAATGTTCATGGTATTTCTATGAACTACAGAGAAGCTAAGTTGGGTAGGATGATCATAATTGAAAAATACACATTGTAATCCATATGTATTCAATTATTTTACTATGTAGGTTTTATAGTCTCTCCCTACTTATCTACCTACTAAAATTTGTGTACTGAAGTGAAATTTTAAAACAAATATTAAAGAAATATTTTTTGTGGCAAATAGCCTTAGCCTAGGTTTGAGAATGTCATAATAGGAAAAATAAGATATTTGACGAATACTTGATATTTAAAATCATGTATGAAAGAAAGTAAATTTTTTCATGCTCTTTCTCTGAACTTAATCTTTTGTTATTTTACTTAAATTTTACTTGGTTATTCAGTGTTACTGTTTTTAAAACAATTCTACTCTATTCAGGTCAAAATTTCAGCAAATTGCCATTCTCCCTTGAGAGATTGTCCATTGTGTTATCACTGTACTAATTGTGAAAAGTGTATTATGGTCTATATATTTGCCTAATGCACTTTTAAGTAAAAACACAGTAGTCAACCACAGTTTTACTTTATCAACAGTGTTGCTTCCCACAATTTCTGTTACTTATGATCAGCTAAAGCCATCAATACTAAACAGAAAATCTTCATAATGAAAAATTTATAAAAATTAGATAACTTTTATTACAATCTATGGTTATAATTATTTATCTTATTACTAGTTAATATTATTGCTCTGTGTATAATTTATGATCTAAAATTAACAGTAATCTTAATGAACAGGAAAAATATTATGTGTATGCAACTGGTTACTATCCATGATTTCAGAAAGCTGTGGAATTTATTGTAACATATTCTCCTTCAATAAAGATAAGCTATTAGAACAGCATTTCAAAACTTGGCATTGGCTATGAAGAATAATTCAGGCAACTGCCTACAACTTTTCAGAAGCCTAATTATCCACATGGAGTTCTCAACATAGTAAAAGGTCATTTATACACAATTTTGACCCAGAGAGCTTTATAAAGTGTATTGTCACATTTCAAATATAATAACTAAGATACTCTGTCACTTCTGCTCATATCCTGATATTACCTCACAAATAAGCAAATAAAGGGTTTCCCCTTTTTCACATAAATCATAAGCAGAGGAAACCCTACCAAGAAGGTCGGACTACTATGCTTAACTTTGCCTTTTGTTGAACCTTATTTTAGACTCTATTTTAATTTTTGCTGTTTGTGATTTTAGGACCCTCAAGTAGAATTAGACTTCTTGTTGTGCTAAGTTAAGCACTGAAAACCCCTTTAAGTGTAGATAATATTAATATATTTACTGAGTAATTCAAGGACCCAATATGCCACTTTGACAGAGGTGTTTACTTCACTGAAAAGGGAGGTAATTGTGGTGGATATTTCAGGTAATTCTGCTACATGGGTTAGTACAAGGGAAACTAGAAAGTTCACCTCAATTTCCAGAAATTTGTATCAGTAGAAAAATGTAAATCAGGCCTGGAGACTTATAACAGGTTGTTTTAATGAATCAATTTTTCTTTTTAATTATAGTTTATTAGTACATTGTTTACTTTCCTTGTGGTAGTAGACACGGTTAACATTCCTTGTGGGATGTTACATTCCTTGTGGGCTGTTGATACATATATGACACATTTTAATTCCTGTTTTACTGAGTCCTAAATGAGTACTGGTAGTTGACTTGCTGAAGAAATAAAAATAAAAACATTTAAGGACCAAACATACATGGGCAAATTATTCAACTACTTGATGTACTGGAGCATTTACCAGATGTTTACCTAAAAGAGAGTATATTTACATGTTTTATTTTCCTCATATTTTTCTTGAAACATTTGATTACTTATAAAAAGAATTGTGAACTCAAATATGCTATGCATGTTTAACTCAGTTATAAATATGTATTTCAAAGGAAGAATGATTATTATAATGACTTCTATAAAAGTGAATTACAAAGTAAATTTTTTCCTAAGAATTTCCTTCTTAAAACAGACAAGATACACAATCAACCTTTGTTGATTAATTACCAGAAAAAATAAATTATTAGTCATATAATTTGCAAGTATAGACAGTAGACATTTTAAGTAACTTTCAATTTAAAGATATAAGGATGTGCTTTATTTTACATAGGACTTCACGTAATCCTCATGTTGAAGTTTAGTTTTAAAATGATTTTTGGATTCATTTTTACTCCATATATGATCCTTGTCAAATTTCATTTTTAGAACTATTCTGTAAAAGAAGTGACAGATTAAAAGCTTTTAAAAATTTAAATGATACATTTTTTCTGGGAGGCAGGAGGCTGTAATCTTAGCATGCAGTAAGCTGAGGCAGAAGGATCACCATGAGCTGAAGGCCTGCTTGGGTACATACTTAGTTCAAGGTCAGCCTGAACTACAATGCGGTACCCTATTTAAAAAACGAAAATTCAATGGCATTTGATTTCCTTTATATAGATAATGATAACATTTTGCATGCATAACATTTCTTTAAAAGGTAGTCAAAAGGTATAAAAAACACCCTTTTCATTACAATAAAATTTAGGTACTAAATAAAATCTATATTGATTAGAGAACTGAATTGACAATAGACTGGGAAGCTTGTCAAAGATGACTTTCACAGGCAGCTTTCTATACTTGTAAACCGAAGAAAAAAGAATTCAAACTACTTGAGGAAAGTTTGTTATTTTATGTCTCGAGCTACGAGCAAATCAACTTAATGAAAACTGACTACATTGCTATGTACAGCTTTGAGTTCCATTAGTTTCAAAACTGAAGACTCTAATTATAAGTTCGGAATAGAATAACTATGTGACATGGAAAACATAACTTTTTAAAATTTCACACATATTCAGTGAATAAAAAGAAATAACAAACAAATGTGTCTTTTTTGATTCTTTAAAGTTGCTTCTATCTGCTTTATAATTTGCAAAATTATAAAGATTTAGGTCTCTGAACTAGCTTTATATTGTCAAGCTACTCAACAAATTCAGAAACTGTTTGCTGTGGGTTGCTGATATTCTACATGGTATAGATTAGTCTGGGAAATATAAATGACAAGTATAAATTCTATTAGAGATTAAGAGCAAATCATCACTGATGAGGAGAAAGGGCACTGCAAGATGGTCCGGGAATGGTCGGTAGGGGGCGCCTCAGGAGCTGAAACCTGTGCCCACAGTGGAATCCGCTACCCAGCATCCTTATCCACTGCTCAGTGGACTCTGGGGAAGAGCAACCCAACAATGGCATCACTTTATTGATGCTGCTTCTTTTAAATAAATGTATTTACTACTTCTAATAATTATTTCTTAGATAGCATTAAGATGTAGAAAGTCTTTCTTGTTTACTACTTCAGGAGTTAGTGATAGAGCCTCCCTTTTACATGAAAATGATGAGAGCATTGCAGCCAATACAGCAACTTCAGAGACTGCTAACCCCCAAGAAAATCGGGTCCTGTCATGCAGCGATGGGTTAAGTCATTGAACTATGCAAAATGAAACGAAACAAAACAGCAAAGATGAACAACAACTACAGAACAAAACTCAACACAAACCCTAAAATGTCCAGCCATGATGTCTGTATAACTAACCATGTCACCCCACACCCTCCTCAGAAGAATCATGTGTTTTAAGACACAAGAAATTTAACTAGTAAGGATGCTGCGTTCTGACCTGGTATAGCCTGCAAATAAGGTGCTGTTTAATTGCAGCCATTTGGATCTTGTAATACTGTGTAGCTAGATGACCTGCCAAGGGGTCAAAGGAGGGGCTTCACAGAAGTGACTATCCTACCGTGGGTGCCAGTGCTACTCCTCCCGAGGGTGAGTGGCCTGGATAATATGTAAGGTCAGAAAGGGTCACTGCTTGTCGCTGGTCACTTGTTGGTCACTGCTTCACCACCGTGCTGCCTTCTGGCTGTCAAGAACTCTTCCCCGCTGTGATGCCCTGCGCCCTGTCTCCCTGCCTTGGAGCCAGCCAAATTCTGTCTTTGTTGCTTTTCAGAATGCTGACACAGATATTATCTAATCACCACATCTTCATTAATCTGGAAGCTACCGGAGAGCAATTTTAAGGGTGGCTTGATGTGTCAAATATTATCATTGATGTTACTATCCAAGTAACTTTCAGTTAAACTTGATTTCTCTTTAACCTTTAAGAAATTCTGAGCTCATTCCTCTTAGATAAATTTCAGAAATTTTATTTTTCTCTCTACTATGCTTACTTCATGTTTCTATGGCCTGATTATTCCTTTATGATTTTGTGCAAAATGCCTTCCTGATCTTGACAATCATTTGCTTATCTGCATCACGAGTTGTCATCAGTAACATGGTTTGACTGTAATGTGAAGTTTTCAAATTTTAATGTGATTGATTTTTTAAAAATTAAAATTTTAAAGATATCAAAGGAGCAGGAAGCACTGCATTCTTTAGAAACAAAAGCTTTTGCAATTGTTAAGTTTTGGAATATAAATAATTTTAATTAGGAAAAGGGTTTTACTCAATTGAGAATTTTATACAATCCCAGGTGACTTCAGTGGTTTCCATTAACCCTCAGCGTTCGGGAAAATCATGGAAATTCTCTGTTAGAGCCAAGCTCGTATGAATGGCTTGCATCTTCATGTGCTACAACCTGCAGCCCCAACCAGCAAATTCTCCACTCTATAGGAAAAGCTTTCTAGAATTTTGAAACTATGTAATTTTGGTAAGTAAACATAAATTTTCACCATGTGACGTTCCATGTTTAGTATTAATAGAACATTTTTTTCATGTTGTTAGAAGTCACTCTTTAAACACTGAAAACATGTTTAATGACAAAAAAAAAAAAGAAACTGTACACTTCATGGAAGCCATGGAAGAACAGCCAGATGGTAAATGACACTGAATGTTTTATCAGTGACGAGAGGACAATAAAATGCACTTAGGGTGTTCTGGTGGGCAGGGATGGAAAGGCAGCTTGCTTGTGAGGAAGCGGCAGAGAAGTTTGCTCCAAAATAGCTCATCAAAAAAGAGACTTGTGAAGATCTCAGGGACATCAGGCACTGCTTTCAACATCAGACGTGTATGGAACACAAATGAAAATTAGTAGATCAAAAATAAATTTCTTGATAATTTTTAAGACACATTAAAAAGTTAGTGTATTGCAGGTGATTTGTTAGGTTTCTCATGATAGTGGAAACTTTCCTGCAAGGGTATTTAGTTTTTATTTTTTTAACTTAAGTATTTTAACTTCCAGATTTTAAAAATTAACAAAGAGTGCTGGGGATTTAGCTTAGCATCACAGTGCCTGCCTGGCAAGCACAAGGTCCTGAGTTCAGTTTTCAGTGCCTTAAAAAGTCAATAATGAAATATGTGACATTTATTTCCTTGTTACTAGGAGAATAATTTATTGTTATTTATTAGTTGTGTAAACTTTTTAAAGCATGAATATTTATCAGAATTCCTTAATCTCTTTAAACTGGTTTTCTTATGTTTAAACACAAAGGATAAAATGGTTCCTAAAGCACAGTTTATGCCTGAGAAAGGTGACTGCTGGCTCTTTACTGCATTTCTAGAAATTTTAGTGATGTGATTTGTGTCTTAAATATCCCCTAGATCCATTTGTTGAAATCTAGGTTGACAGTCTGTAAAAACTGTGGAACCAGTATATGGTAGACCTTAGTGGAAAGAAGTTAGGTAGCTGGGGACATGTTCTTAATGAGATATTGGGACCTGGTCTCTGTTTCTCTCTCTCTCTCTCTCTCTCTCTCTCTCTCTCTCTCTCTCTCTCTCTCTGTGTGTGTCTTTCTCTGTGTCTCTGTCTCTATTTCTTTTTTCTTTCATTCTATGTAAAGTACACAATTTGATGCTATAGTATATGTATACATGTTGTGAAGTAATAGTAAAAATTAAACTAATATAATCATCACCTCTCATAGTTAACCATGTGCATGCCTTTTTATGTGTATGTGTGATATATATATATATATATATATATATATATATATACATATATATATGTATGTGTGTGTGCAGTAATACTTTGTACCCTAACAAATCTCAAACATGCAATAATATACTGTAACCTTTACTCATTGTACTGTGCTTTAAACTTCCTGAAGTTATTCATCTTACAAACTGAAGCTCTCTTTTTACATCTTTTCATATTGCTTTTCTCCTCAATCCTGATAATCAGTTTACAACTCTGTGTTTCTATGAGTTATATTTTTACATTGCACAAACATATGCAATCATACAGTGTTTTTATTTCTATTTTTGGCCTATTTTAGTGCAATGTGTTTTAGGACCATTTGTGTTGTCTCAAGTGGTAAGAAACTTTTAAAAGTTGCATAATACTCCATTGTGTGTATGCTTATGGTATCCTTTTATTTTTAATGAAGTGATAGATTATCTATATATTTTGATTATTGTCAGTAATACTATAATGAACATGAGACTTTAGTGGTGACTTCGATTTCTTTACATAAATATTGATTAAGATATTTTCTAGGACATATGTTATTTCTATTTTCAGTCTCGTGAAGAGCTTACATACTGTTTTCAGTGATGTGTACACTGTGCTGATTCACATTCCTAGAAGCAGTAAAGTAGAGAGACCCCATTTCTCCATATCGTTATCTACATAATAGCTGTCACACAAGGTCTAGTGTGATGATATATTTTGTTGACCTTATTTGCATTTACATTATGATTAGTAATGTTGAGCATTTCTTTCCACATCTGCTGGCCATTTGTGTGTCTTCTTTGGAGAAATATCTACTCATATCACCTTTTTGAGTTTCTTTTTATTTCTCTTCTGTTTGCTACAGGGTTTTATGAGTTCTTTATGTATTTTTAATAAACTAGAAATTTCTAATTTACCATCCTGTTGAGGGAAGAGGATCTTAAATTAGTGAGATTATTAAGAGAAGCAAGGTTCATTTTAAAATGGAATGGTTAGTAATTTTTACATAGCTTCTTTATCTCTTGGTTATCTTGCAAATAACATATTGCCAATAACATATTACAAATGTTCAACTCATCAGAAGCTCTGTATCCATATAAAAGTGTACAAGATTATCTCCAATTATGTTTAAATGACTAATATAGCTTACACATTTGTGGTGACACAACCAATTATCAACTGAAAGAGTGAAACTAATTTGTACAAAGAGATTTCCCTTAACCAGGATGTTCAGAGGACAAGAAATTACAGGCTATGGTTTGGCATTACATTCACAATGTCCTCATAGTTTCAGAGATGTCAAATTTCTATGCCAATAACACAGGTATAGCCAAATGATTTTTCAAAGTTAATTTAAAAGAAGATATATTACTTACACACATTCATAAGCTCATCTTGAAATAGTCATGAAAAGATTGACTTTATTTTTATTCAATGATTAAAATCCATTTAAATTCAATTTGTGACAACTGATATTTCAGAAGATACTCTGGGAAGTCTGAACAAACCTCCTGTTCCTGGTTCTAATATTGTCCCTTTAAAGCAATTTCTAGCGAAATAATTAAGTTCTTTCCAAGATGTTATTAGACTTCATTAGATTTCAAGGGAAGTAGGAGATTCTGAATTAAAAATTATATTTCAATGCTATTACACTGCTTCTACTGTGTTAGTAAATATTTGTCCTAAGAGATCATGACAAATAAAAGACCCCCATCAATAGTTGTAGTTTTATATTTACTGTTCTTAGGTTCATCAGAGATATTAGATTTAAAAATTGAAAAATTAGTATTGTTCACCAGAAAATTCATGTGACTGTCTTAAGGGAAAATCAAATCTGTTTTACCTGAGTCTGATATTATACATTTGATTTACAATGAAATTCCAAGAAATATTCCAATGTAGTCTTACTGACCTAAGCATTTCTTGAGTCAATAAATTTAATTTCTTTTAATACTAAATTCAATTGAAAGTTCTGCTGGGTACAGAAAAGAATACAGTATTACACAGAAAATGCCTGATTATGGTAGTAAGGGTACAGTTCTGAAGTGTAGAGCTGCGTACTTAAACTCCTTCAAATTGTAACAAGAGAGGCAAGTGTTGATTACTTCATTAAATGCCATTTTACCACAAAATATAGATAAGTTGGAAAACAGAGAAGATCAGGAAGTGCGACACCTCTCAGGTGCATTCAGTATGGATGACGTATTCCAGTGACCCAGTGCCAATACCTGAAGCAAATTACAAGCAGTTGCTTCATGCACTCTGTCATACATCTTTCCTGTGCTAGTGACATCCCTGTAACTGCAAATCAACTTGTCTTTACTTCTGGTCTCACCATCTCTCCTTCTTCTCTTCTGCTACTATGATTGCTTTCACATACCTCTTGTGTCCCAGGAGAGCAGATGATCATACTTTCACAGAAGACCTGAGCAAGTATTTCCTGGAGGTGGTCAGTGATCTACAAATTAAGAGAGAAATATGTTCAATAAATAAATGAAACAATGTAATGTAATTAAATATAGAGGGAACTTATGAAAAATAGTAAGAAAGAGAAAAAATGTAAAACTTGGATAAATGTAAAGTACACAGCATATGTAAGATGCACATATAACCAGATTTTCCAGAGAAAGTAAAACTCACATAACCAGATGAGAGTCTTTTTCTATTGGATTTGAAAAAAAGTTTTAAAATGAATACAGCTAATATAATTTATTAGTGAAAAAGTGAGACAATACACCATCTGTGACTGTTGGCAATAGCATTATAGAGTGAAGCAATATGTGATGTTGTCCATTCATATATGGAAATTCCAGTATGCACCAACCCCACTACAAGATTTCAATACCAGAGGACATTTTTCCTAGGTTTATGAAATGAGGGATCTCATGGAAGGGTATCCATCATTACCATATTTTAGTGACTGGATTTTTAAATTATCCAGTCATCTATTAATAGAAATGAGTAAGTAAAACTTTGCAGATGTATAGAATGCAGAGAAAACTCTTTAAATCATTCAGCTATGGACTTAGACTGATCATTTTCTCTTGTATATCAGTATTTCCCAAAAAAGTCCCCTAGCCCTTCAACATTATTTTATATCATAAACCGTATACCTTAAATCAAAAAATAAATGTTAAAAATATTTCCTCCCTTTTAATGGGGCAAATGACATCCTGAATATTCTCATTTCATGAAATTGAAAATTTGCAAAAACAGAATATGGTATTCTCATGGTTTTAATTTTAATTAAACCTAAAAATTATAAGTAGTTAACCCATTATAAGACTACCTGCTCTATCAAAACATTAATTTAGAAACAGAACACACCGATTCATTTTAAGTAACATTAAAAGGCATATTTGAATGATATTGTAATGTATGTGAAATATAAAACATTCTGCTGGATTTTCTCAACTGTATTTATATTACCCACTGGACCAAAAAGCCTAAGTCAGATATCCTTTGGACCATGTAGGTTGCAATAATCAAGAAGTTGTATGTAGCTGTGAAATTTATGTATACAAGGTAGCCAATTTCACACTTGCACAACTCTATTGTACAGAAGCATTTGTCCACATTTGCTCAACATTTCGTCCATCTGCCTTACTAGCCAGAGAAATTTGCTCAATGTATAGAAAAAAGGTACACTATAGTTTATTTCAAGGTAACTCTCATATGGAATAAGGCTGTTGTCTCCATTTTCAAGATTCCTCTCTTCATATTCTGAAGCCTATTAAACACTGCATTCACTTGCCTTATGTATTCTTTGGTATTTGGCTTTCTTAAGCCATCTCTTCACCTTTTACGTCTTAGTAGGCAGTAGAAAAAGCATACGTGAGAAGACTTGGGAGTAATCAATATTTTCTCTTATATACATGTCCCAAGATAACAACTAGATATACATGAGGAGAGAAATTCAAGGCATAGTTATGTTTGAGTCTAATTTTCAATTTGATGACTCCTAAATGTAGTCACTGAGTAAACAGCAGTTAATCTCCAAAAACTTCAACAAAGAAGGATTATGTCCTTTGAATTGAAGGACCAGAGTAAGGATATGTCAAGCAATAATCAATGTATATATCCCAGATTACCAACCTATAATCCAATTTTTGAAAGTTCTGAGAAATAGGGCCAAACATCAGCAGAGAACTGTAGCTCAGAAGGGATAAAATATTAAAAAAAATATGGACTATTAGAATAGGATTGGCCAAACGAAGACAAGACCATAATATATTGGGCATGTAAAACAGGTGAATATTCATATATATCAGTACTGAGTGCCAGCACTGAACAAATAACTTTGTAATCAAGTAATCTGATGATATATTTAGGCTAGGATACATTCTGTTGCTATGAAACTTATTTCAATACTAAATGCATAAAATACTCTATTAAGTTTGATAGGGACATTAATACCACAAGAATTACAAAAGTACTGGGTAGCACTCACTATAATGTCAAAATGTGTCAAAATAGAAATAGTTTAAAGAGTCAACCATAAGGTGAGAGACTTGAAATACTGGTAGAAATTTTCTTTGATACACCAAACTCAGAACATGTTTATTTCCAAGTTTCTGATTACTTGCATTGATAGTTCAGAGTCAAGAAGGTCAGTTATATAGACAATTAATCAGTCAGGACTTCAAATCCAATAGTTGGTAAGATACTACAAGAAAATAACTTGCAGATCTATTTGCATTTTAATCTGTAAAATTCTTTGAAACCGTCAGAAAATTAATTTGCATTGGTACAATTATTAGAAAATGATGAAGACATTTATGGGGAAAAAGCATTTATCAAGAGATACAGATATATATGTTACTTCTTGACTTTTTAACTTCTTTGAAAAAAAGTAAAATTTAAAATTTTTCATATATTATATAAATAAAAATAAACAAGCTCCCTATACTTTATTAAAAACATACAGAAAAATTAACCCAATATGAGAGAGATTTTTAAAATGATGAACCTTAATTTCTTGTTGAATTTCACACTTACACTAAATTGCTCCCCAAAATTTTTACCTATAGTTTTTACATTAGTAATGTCACTTTATTTTCCTGCATTACAATTGTGCTTTTATGCACCTATATCCAGCCTGAACTAGAAGTTTCAATATTTAAAATGCTTTGTTTCCTAATAAGCACTATGCTATTAAGGCAATACTCTCAAGTAAATAAAAATTCCTGATATGTGAAGTCTAACAATTTCTGACTCAAGAATATCCCATCATGCCTCATGTCGAGTGACAATCCTGACTTCACTGATTGAATGTCAAGTTCAGAATGTCAGACTGCTGCAGTCGGCTCCTAACAAATCCATATGATCTGGCCCTGGTACACATCGTTCACCAAGTGACACATATGTCTTGAGTGTGCAAAGCGTCATGCGTTCCACATACAGTTTACTCAGTGATATCCAAACTGCATATACATTCTTAAGGAATTGGAGACCAATGTGTAAAGCACTGACAAAGACTAGAGCCTCTCCAAAAAGGAAATACTTCTTCCCTTTTTATTTCATCCAAGCTGCAAGTCTATTAGTTGATGGCACATACATCTAGGTTATGTCTTTCCTTTTTATTTGGTGACCTTCGTGTCAATCATCCCTGCGACACTCAGAATTTACTCATCCCCTAGCTGGTTCTTATTCAACTCAAGTTGTCATGTAAGAATTAATACTTACAATTAAGAAATCCAAAACAGAAGAGCTTTAAGAAATCAGGTAAAGGACAAAGATAAGGCAGAATTGAAAAGGTGTAGAAGTTCATTCTTTTCTTATCTCACATATGAGTACTTAGTTATAATACACATTTCTAGATGCAAAGTTATCTGATAACATAAGCTTTACTCTGAGACAGTTGTTTTCAGCTGAAATTCAAGAGTTTTATTAATAAGGAAACAGGACGAGAGTGTCATAAGGATAGAAATTGCAGTGTTTTTCGGAATTGCTAATCATCAATGATGCCTTTTTTTTACTCATTAGCTAACAGGTCTGGTGAAGAATCACAAAAGGTTAAAGAGTATGTGATTCTTTGGAAGGCTCCAGCTCTAACTAATTGTCTAAGTTCTCTCATTTTTTCCAATCATGATAATCCCTGATTTACTATTTTAGATATTCTAATGATTGCCTTGATTACTATTCTAACTTTCAAGGCAATTTATAAGACCTTGGTTGATAATGTAGGGAAATATGCACTGGTGAATGGGAGTTTTCACTCTCAGGTGGTACTGGAACTGATCACAGATACCCAGGTCTGTGGGCATGTGAGCTATTAGCCAGTGTTTCTTTTGGCTGAAAAATTTAGGGTGCTTTTTTATTTTCCTCATCCTATTTTTTTCGCTAATACCAAAAATCACTATCTCTCAGAAGTCACAAATAAGGAAATCAGATTTCCAGGAAAGCATCAATAATATATGTGTTATGTTTTTTTTTTAAATCATGTTACAGGAAGAATGAAGAAAAGTAATCTTCACTTATTATTTGGCTTTCTTTTGTTTTATTCTGTATGTGTCTTGATTTTTAACTCAGTCTATGCCAAAGACTGACTAAAAATAACTGTCTTAATAATATCTTCAAATTCAGAGACTTGGTTACAGTCATCGAAAGACTTCAGAGGTAAATTTTCAGCAAAGTTAATCATATAATCAATAAGGATTATTCTGAAATTACAACTTTGTTAATGTTCTTATAGCCTTCACGTGATTAAAAAATGATAGTTTCCCAATTTGAGTCTGTAAATAATTTAATGTAGAAGACACCTAATCTATCTCACATCTTCTGTGTCCATTTTTTTCCAGAAATGAATTTAAAAAGCAGATGTGTACAGAAAGAGAATCTATTTTAGAGTCAGACATCTACAGCTTGAGTCTGATACTGCTTTCATAGCTGTGTGAACCTGGCTGATACTTTCATTCTGTTCCCTTCTCTTACTGTTGATTTTCACCTGTCCCATCCGGGACTTCTTAGATGGACTCATAATGGAAAGTGGTTCTGTTTAGTTCACCTAGTGGAATACATCCTCATAAGCAGCAACAAACATAATTAAATAGATAATTATTTATTTAGTTTGAAAATAGGAAATATAACAAATTACCTATATAAGGGTATATACAAAATTATTAAAGAAAGTTTACAGGTAGAACATCACCCAAAATGGGGGTGAGGAGAAGCAAAGTTTGTATTCATTAACTACTTTTCCACTACTTCTCCTCATGTCAGTTTTTCTTCCAAATTTTGTGACAATTTTTTTTATAACAACATTCTTTCTGTAGGGAATAAAATCATAATTACTTATTCTTGTCTAGTTGATCAAAATTTCCCTTTGTTTTTTGTTACGTTACAAACTTCGGAATAGTTTCTTTAAACTTTCTAACTTATTTATGCAAATGTCTTCTAAATATTTATGATTATTGTCAAAAATGAGAAAATTGGTGTCAAACTCCCTTCATATATTAAGCAGTATTAAGTATAAGGTTTGGAATAATTTTGTAAAGATATATTCTAAGGTTTTAGCCATATTTCCTATTTTAAATCTCTTCTTTCATACTTTGTCATCAGTGTGATCCTAAACACCTTCTCTGCACCTGAAACCTCAGAGATAGTTGAACTGACACAGAAGATTTCTGAAAGCCATTCCTGTAGTTCTTTGACTAAAAATTACCTAACTTTACAAAAAAGGACTATGACCCAAAATAATATATTTCATTAAATGAAACTAAGCTTATCTCTAGCTCAACAGATACTCAATGGAGTTTCCAATACGCCTATGGCAGGTAAAGAAAAAAAAAAAAATTCTTAATGAAAAAGTACAATTAAAAAAATCTATCAAATGTTATAGAAATTATGATTGATGTAAATATAAAGATGAAGAGATGGAGATACATATAGACAGTGATAGAGAGATAGAGACAGAGCTAGAAATAGAGATGATAGAGATAGCTAACTTCCATCCAAACACCACATGGCAGAAAAAACCTGAGGCTTAATATTAGGAATTTTCAAGGTAAATCCACCCCAGAAAATGGTAAGTTGAGAAAGTAGAATGTCTGACCTATTTCATCCTTGTTCCCTTTCTTTTGTGGGATTTGACATCTGGCAGTGAATATTTCCCTCTTTCATTTTATCTGTCTTGCTGAATATCTCCTCTTCCTTGCATCCTGTTCTCAATGGAGAGAAACACTGGGTGTTTATTTGGCTCCATCCCTGCCAAGTCCTAGCTAGAAGCTGTCATTGTCATCCACCTATGACAATGGGGGGACAGAGCCTGTGGGGCAGCACTTCTAATGGCACAGCTTCTCTACAGTGATGACTTCTTTCACATGCACAGCCAGCAAGACTTAAGTGTGGTGGAATTCTTGCTTTTGCCAGTTTCTGGATATCTCTGTATCCTTTTTTGATCCTTTGGGTTTGCTCCCACATTAATAAGGCAGCCCCTTGTTAAACTATATTAAACCATCATATCGCAAATATTTCTGTAAAATGGTACAAATAAATTCAAACTTATAGATGTGTCGTGAAAATAAAATGACAAAAACACACAAAAATCATTATTTGTTTTGTTTTAAAAACAGTGAAAAATAAAAATCACCCAAACATACAGAGACAGAAGGTCTCAATCCCTTCAGATATTATCTGATGTAAATTTTATAGTTCTCATGCTATCATGCTCAACAACTTCAAACTAATTGCAACAAAATTTTCATATGAATGTATACACACAAAATCTTAGGAAAATTTAAAACTATACAAAATGCAAGCACTAGTATTAATTTTCATTATTTAATGTATTTAAATTGTTATGAAGTTGTGTATATTGTGGCGCAAAATGTAATATTTTGATCTATGCAGCCATTACAGATTCAGTGACGCTATTAACATATCCATGTTTACAACTTTATTCCTCTATGAAACATATATAATTATTCTGCAATGAATATAATCATCATACTGATAGCAAAAAAAAATAGTTAAAATGGATACATTCATTGAAAGTGCGTCCGGTGGCACCAGTAGAGCCCGAACTTCTGCTGAAGGCCACAGATACTAGATGGGAAATCAACAGCTCCAGAAAATGAGGATTATTTCACAACCCACACAATACAAAGTACTGCAAGGCAACACTGCATTCTGCAAGTGCTGCTCTCTAGTTGAGAATCATAAGGCATCAATTTTTTTCGCATACCTGCTACCTCCTTGCCTTCACCCTTTTTTTTTTTTTTTTTACTTTCTTGTTTTCATTTTTTGCTTTCTTTTGGCAGTTATAATAGCAGAATCTGTGTCTGATCAATATTCAAATTACCTTATGATATATTTAAAATATACATACGTTAGATAAGCACAACACAGTTTGCTGTCTGAACAATTCCTGTATTATACTTCGTCATCGTGCAGTAAAATATGAACTCCCATTATAGTGATGATGAACCTTTTAGAGCTTTCATAATACAAACAGCCTGCTGAGGCACATATTCTATAGGCTTCCCACCACTGCCTTGTATACTGTTGCATGTTTAAAATAATCAGTTTTCTAACTCTAAGGTAAATTGAACATTTTCCATAGCTAAAACTGGTTCTGAGTGCCATGTATTAGGTACTAGGCATACTGAAGAAGAAAGTCAACATCTAGTAAAACCACAGTTACATTTATTTATATATGAGTGTATGTACATATGCACATGTGTTTTATTATTCTTTCTAAATACGATGTAGGAAAAAAAGGACAACTACAGTCCACTGGTACTTTTAGCCTTTTCCAGAAAAAAAAAGTATTTATTTTAATGGTAAAGGTTAGTCTCAAGAAAAAGGAAGGAAAAGATTCCAGAAGGAAAAACAGAGAAGGTTCACTTGAGTGCTTACAGCAAATGTTGCCATGGGAACTCTGTTTCAAGTGTGAAAAACAACATTCGTCTTGCCTGTCACTGAGAAGTCCATCATGTGTTGACAGCTGCAGAAAATGTCCTCTGATTAGCACAAAATTTTAATTTTCCAACGCATTTGGGCATGGATGCATGGATTAGAAAGTGTTAAGATCTCCTAAGATAAGCTAGAGTCGTTATCTAAAATTTTGAACCTGAGGACAGCATTATCTATTATGTGTACCAATTATTGTCATTTCCTAAATGTCTTTTTAACTCCTAAAGAGATCAAGAAATACTTGAAGATGCAGAATACCTTTAATATCATTTTACTAATTGTTATACATCTGAGGTCAACTAAGCCACAGATATCAAACATGTTACGTGTCACTCATATTAAGTTCTTCTGACTTTCTACTGGTACTAACGAAGCAGATATTGCTGCATGAAATCCATTCAATTGATGAAAAGTGGTCAGAGAATCAACTTTAAACCTTGTGTTAATTACAGTTATATGCTTTGGGAAATCACCATGTACATCCAGTTAATTTCTGTTAAGAGACAATACCATATTTTGGGACAGTGTGCTTTCACAGGCTAAAAACATAAATCTCCATTCAAGGTTGGGTGTGGGAACAGCAGGTGGACCCAGCTGGCTGGTTGAATTCTTACCTTCCCATTTGCTAAAAGTATAACCTTTGGCATTCACCACAGTCCATTTTGTCTCATCTCTAAAACAGATTATGTTAACAACAATATTCTATACTTTCATTGAAGTCAAAATTTGTATACAGGAGTTGGCACATTTTCTATGAAGGATCAAGCAGTCAATATTTTATGCCTTATTGGTCATTCATTTTTTTGTGCAATTAGTTAACCTTGATTTTTCAGCATAAAAGAAAATTTAGAATATATAAAAAGTAATGAGAACATCCATATTACAATAAAGTAACTTATAAAAATAAGGACTGTGATTGAATTTGATCTATAAGATGTAGTCTTCCACCATCAAAGAACAAGCACTTAATCTAGTGTTCAGTTCAGAATAAGTCTTAAAGAACTGTTATAGAGTATATGGAGCTTCTTGTGGTTGATCATAATTTAAAATGCACGGAGTGCTTTACAGTAATCAATGTATTCTCAAATTAGTAATTTAAATGATCTGTAGAGGAAGATATCAAAAGAAAGGGACTTTACTCAATGGAAAACTGCACTACTAAGAAGATACTACAAGGAGATGCTTCCACTGAAAAAGGTGTTCACTGTACAATTTTTAAATATAAGATAGAAGAGAATAGATAAAACAGTGTCATGAGAATGTATTTCTCTGTAAATATTTGTAATGTGCCATCATATGCAGAGAATAATTTTGAAGAGTAAAACAATATCTATAACAATGGAACCATATTGGTGGAGCTGAGAATCGAGACTGAAACAAGTGATATGTGACACTATGATCAAACTGCAATTACAGTTGATTACACGAAGTAAGCTTTTAATGTCACTGATGTTTCTGCTTGTGCTTGCCTTTCATACAATAACTATGGGAGCCACTTGAAATCACAGCCATTAAGATAGTGGTGAAATTCCCATGTCTCTTTCATAGGTACTAATATTTAAGTTTTAAAGCTTCATGATTTAAAGGACTACCATGTCACATATTCCCTCCAGGAATTAAAGGTATAGCCATTTAAAAGGTAATATGTAGGTCTCAAAATGGCCAGTCAATAATTGCCCATTTATCAAATAATTTCAACTTCAAACAAACTTTATTATTTAAGTTACACTTACAAAATTATCAACCAAATATTAAATTGATAACAAGAAACATAATTTCAAGAGAAAATAAAGATTAACACTGAGTATCACTTCTATTTTCTGGAACAAAATATATTGAAAGATAAAGACCTCAGAGGATTGTCTATAGTGGATGATTATATTTTCTTTTCATCTGGACCAGTTTTTTTCTATGAATAATTTGATTATAAAGCCCTTAGAAATATGTATTCAAATTAATTTAGTAATGGATTTCATAAAAATTTATATCTGCAAATTTACCTTTACCATATTCCATGCTTACCAAATATTTGAAGATTTCTAGAAATTGATTCTAACATCAGAATTTAACAATTTCCCAGTCATTTTCAGTCTCAGAGATCATCATTTTAGTCTGGCAGAACAAGTGGAAAGCTATCGTAAAAACCTGGTACTCTTATGTTTTAGGTTTTGAGATTTAAAGCTGCTACTAAAGGGAATATAACATATTATCTGATTGCTTAGTTTATATAAAGTGCAACTGTTTGAATTACCAGATTTACACTACAACAGAAAGCATATGTATCTTTGTTAGCTTGGACGTGAATCCTGGTTGATGTAGGAGAATCCCTTCTTGTATCTGTCCCACTGAAATATTTCTCTTGAATTATAAAAGTATCTCAGTTTGGAAAATAAAATTTGTGGGTGCATTCACTTTGTTATTTTTCCTAGATATTGTTAATATTTTATTACTTAAAATATGACAAGCATTTTTCTAGGCTCCGTGTGTTTTGTATTAATAAAATTACAGACAAATTTATATTTTTTTATTGAGAGGTTATAGTGATTTCTCCTCTGTCCAGGTTATTTAAACAATAATTAAAGCTATTATTGCTAATGAATAATTATCTTGGTTCTGAAATTGGCAAGCTAAGACATTTGTGACTGAAATTAGAAAATTAAGCAGAATAATCATCACAATTAGTTGGCACATATCCTTGACATCAGGTCTAGAAAAACATTGAAGATTTCTGCCTTTTTTATGTAACTTTGAGATTTAAATCATCTGTTAATATCAAGTCTCACATAGATATCAAGAATAGATACTCTAAAATATAGATACTTAGCCAGGCATAGTTGTGCATGCCAGCACTCAGGCTGAGGCAGGGTTGCTGTGAGTTGGAGATCAGCCTGGGCTATAAAGTGAATTCAAGACCACTCTGAGACCCTGTCTCAAAAATAAATCAATAAATAATGAAAATAATAGGTACTTGTAATACAGGAACTTCTGGAATAAATTAAATTCGATTTTTTTAATCTAAGTCACAAAAAAAAGAAAGTTGAAACAGGATTTGAAATTATCTTCTGTGAAAATTGAGGTAATCAAACTTGAGAAAATCTAATAACACATTTCTGAGCACAATGTCTTGTCTATTGTTGACGTGCAGGTGAATTTTGATATCAATACTGAATTTGCTAGGTACTGCTTCATTAATCTTCTTGATTCTCACAGAGATCTTCAAATATATGCAGACAGAGCAACTCTCACTTACCAATGAGAAAACCTACGCTTCATAAAAGTTAACACTCTGTGACACTGAGAAGTTGTATGGCTTACAGGAAAAGTTAACATAAAACAAAATACACTGTTCATTATCCTCCACGTTCAGGTGCTCAGGATGAAGCATATTTTTGTATTAATGATGCTCTTCCTGGGTCTCCTCTTCATTTCTCAGGGATTTTACTTTCCCTGCTCACAGTGATGAGATCTAATATTGTCTGTGTGATTTTCACTGGAGTTCTTCTAGAAGTTTTATACAGAGGCAGAGGGAGGGAGAAAAAGGAAGGAGATATGTAGGAGAGGAAAAGGAAGAGGGTGAGTAGCCAGGCAGGAATTATCTACCAAATCTTTAAAATTATATTGCCACATGTGTTTCCCACCAGAATTCTGAACCTAAATTTAAACAAATGCATCAAAATCCAGGTAAGTGCATTTCTTTTTTATTAACATGAGAGATACATGCTACAAATAATTTGTATGATAATCTTATTATCAAACAAAAATAATCTCCTTAAAATGTTGCAGCTATTAAAAGGTGAGGTGAAACTCCCCAAATTTGGCTTTTCCTGAGATCACTAATGATATTCTATTTTTAACTTGAGGAGCTTATCAATATTTGTTGTAATGCAAAGTCAGTTGTGTGAAGTACTGCTGAGAGAGTAATGTCCTAGGCACAGTCTCAGTGTTTATATTGCTTATATTGTATCGAAACTCTGTCTGGAAAGTTCTATACTGTAGGTATGTGCAAGTAGGCTGGTTGTTCAGGAGTGAATTCTCTGCTTCTGATACATTGGACATTACGGGTTCATGTCAAACTTTTCCATTCATTTAATCAAGTAATTAAATTTTCAAATTTCTTAGTACAGATTTATAGATGATACTCATGGATATACATTTGTATGTGCATATTTATGTTGATTCTCATTTCTAAATAGTTTGTGGCTTTTGTTCTTTATTATTAACTTAAAAATAGATTCCCTGTATCATAGATTCCCTATGATATTTGGAGTATACAGTCATAATATCCTTAATGTATCTGATCTCATCTACAGTATTTAGATCTTGCTAATACTAAATAATTTATAGTGATATTATTCCTCTCTATAGTTTTTTCTGCTTTTAATTTTTATTTATTACTGCCTTATGTATCCTTTGTATATTTTGTAATGTCTATTTATATTTAACATTTATAATATCAGTACATAATACTACTTTTTGTGCTCATTTGCTTAATAGATGTTTTCCTTTTCATTCATTTACTCATTTATTATTTGTAATTCTACCATGTTTTATTTGAGATGTGTCTCATACACAGTAATCTCGTTGACTTCCTTAAGCCATTTTACTATTTTGAAGTGTATTTTTCTAAGTTATTTTCAGGCTAAGTTCTACTATTTCCTGTTATGATTGCTGTTTTCTTTCCAACATATTTTAATTTGCAAATTGCCTTTTTCCATTTTAAGTACAGTCTTCTGTGATAATAGAGACAATAAAAGTCAGTGATGTAATACATACTGACTGGACTCTCCACATTAATTTCTAGTCACTTCATTCTTTATTGTCTAGTATCAAAAATCTACTTTGTATTCTTTACCATGCTCTTTCTTGCATCTGTAATTTTTATAGTATTTACCAAGAAAACAAAAAACACTTTCTTTGCTCGGTGTTAACACTGATCTGAGTTTAATACTGATTTATTTGCTAAATTGTTTCCTGTCCTGTTTGCTACAATTGGAACTCCCCTGATTATTGCTAAACAGTTATTTACACATTTTGACTGTTTTCTCAGTAGTCTGTGCTTATCTGTGCCTTATTTTATAACTAAATTCCAGCAGTTTTACTTACTGAATTACATTAATCTTGAATGCATAGAATATGCCTGATTTTTATTATTCTGTCTAGAAATTGGACACTATTTGGTATTTCTCTGTGTTATAAGTATATTATGGAATACACCAATAGGCTGTTCAGTCCATTTGATTAAGAATTATCTTTAAGATTTCCAAAGTTATTTTCTAATTATATTCTCAAAATTAGCATTGTCCTTTAATATTCCTTTATTATATCAGAAACTTTGTTTTTAACCCATTACTTACGGATTTTAACATGATAAACAAGAATTATAACAATTATTCAGATGTCAATTCATTTTCAAAATTTATTAGCTGTAAGATTTAGCTATGAGTTTATTTAGTATGCCTTCAGGTTAGATTTCTTCTTTAATATTCTTCATTGAATCATTATATACATTTTCCAAACTGGTTGCAGTGTTCTGAGCTGCACATCATCTGATCATTTTTAAATGGCTTCTACATATGAATCCAATCTGACTACATATTAAATATCTAACTCAATTCTCTACTGCATCATTTTTCAACCTCCAGCATTGTAAAGAAATTTTTTGGCACATTAAAATTTATCTTGAATATAACTCTTTTTCTTCTCATTTAATTAAAATGCTGATGAGAAATCCATAGCTATATATTATCAAATAATTTGAGAGTAAGAAAATTCTATCTGAATATCCATATCTTAGCTTAAAATAATTTTTTCTAGAAAATTCAGCATCCCTTTTTTCAAGTTTTTGTGGCCTCATTTTTAGGTATCTCTTACATCTTGGTGATATTACTACTCTTTATTCTGTACTTCGGCAGCTATCATTTGTCTATTCCATGTAATTTTAATCTGCCACTCCTCTCAGATTTTGAGGGTCTTAGATTACAAATTTGTTGCTTACATCACATATGACAGTCTACTTTTGTTTTTGTACTTCAAGTCTAAGGATCTTATTTTAACTATTACAATTTAATATTCCTCTAGATTTGCTTTGGATCATGCATTTATTATTTCAGGTTGATTCCTTCCTATTATCTTCTTGGCCCATATTTGGGCTAATTTTTGTTGCTACCTCAGGCCATATCCTTTTAGTCAGTTTAAATCACAAGACCACATCTTAGTTTAAAAGACCTGAAAAATGTTTATTTTTTTAGTTTTATTGGTGGAAAAAAATGGAATCAGATAAAATCTGGAGATTATAATAATACAAGAATAGGAGAATAGAAAATTTCTGAATACATAGATAAAAGAACTTGTTATGCATAATTTTTGTTGACTAATTCAGAAATTGGAAGAAAGAAACAAACAAATAAATATGTTTAAAAGTACAAGGTGGGAGCTACAAATATAAATCCCTATCCACCAGTAACATGTTGGAAGGAATCTTCAAGATAGCTGATGAGTAAGTAAGTTTATAGAAGGCAAGAGAATCAAGGAATACATAAAACAGATCTTCATAGTCTGAGAGCTGATCCAAGTGAATGGAAAAAGATAAGGAAAGATTACATTTGGAGAGAGATGGGTTATGGTGTGCAGTCTGTGCTAGATAGACCCTTGGTGATACTTCAGGCAAGAGCTGGCCTATGTGAGGCAGAGATGCCCCAATAACTGCACACTGTGGGAAGTGACATCCAGGGAGACATGACTTCTGCATGAAACCTGTTGTGCACCAGTCAGAGGCTGCAAATCAACCATATTTCCCATAGCATGTCATCTTCCAGTAAGCTGGCTCAGCAGCCTACAAGACTGCAAAACAACAATTGGTAGTAATAAATACAATAAATCCTTTAAACACAAAGTGTAAGTTTCACTACCCAAATCTACTTACATATTTATTTGTATAAGTAAATAGGTAACCCACAAAATGACATAGAATCATTTATATAGTTTTCTTAAATTTAAAAGGCCTTAACATATGCCATGTAAAAAACAAAATATTAGAACGACAAGTTAGTAATAAAAGTATCATGTGGCAAATAATAATCATTAAAAAAGAAAAAGATGATAGGATAAATTCAGGATGGCATTTATAAAAAACTATTTTAAATGTACATTGCAAGAAGGCATAATTTATTTAAAGAATTAAGTAATACAAGCACAGATATAACTAGGAATACCACATAATGAGAGATTTTAATATATTTCTATCAAAAATGTACATGTACTCTAGCAAATACTACCAAAACTCAATATATTGTACTACCCACAATAAATAGGTATTTATGTGTGTATGCATATGTATGTGTATTTATACACATAAATGTATATACATCTCACCACATAGAAATTATACATGATTTCTAAGTATAAAGAGTATAATTCAGTTCATTGTTTAAAGGGTAAAAATTTGATGAACTTCAAGAAATTTAAGTGTATAGTTTGGTTCTCTGATGGTGATGCAATTGAATAATTACTTAGTATATAATAATTAGTTTAATATAAATTAAAATGTTTACTTAAACTTATTTAATAGAGACTTTGGACTTTAAAACTTCTATGAGATTAAAAAAATAACTATGAAATATACAAAGTATTTTTAGTGAATTATTATGATAGTACCTCCTAACAAAACTTGTTGAGTGCATATAAGTAAACAAAGATACCTAAATTTATGAAGAAAATATATTAAAAGTAAGTGGATTACACGTAAAAATGAAAAATGAAATTATGGCTAAAGAAATTTAAGAGATATACAATGGTGAGTGTATCAGTTAAATAGAATACAAACACTTATGATAGTCCAACAACATGTGATGATTTTTTTCCACAAGATATTGACCTCATTAAGAGTTTTGTAAAAGATGTCACTTAAATATGTCATTGGCTTCAAATTTTAAAGAAGCATTTTGAATTGCATTCCTCTATATCATAGTCAAATGTAATTGAGAATAATTGTAACTGTTTAGTTCACACATTCCGCATTACACTGTCTTAGTTTGTTACTCATTGTCAATTTCTTTTAGTGAATATCTGCAAAATCTTCATATTTAGTGGATTTTTCTGTTTGGATGTACTTCTTTTTTAGCGTCCAAAATATTTGCAATATGAATGTTTTGTTGAGCATTTAACGTAACTGCCATTGGTTATTGATTCATAAGATTTACTCTGTGAAAGACATGAGATCTAGTTAGCCTCTGAAATAAGAACGAACTGCATATGTTTAGAGATTAAAATAGTTTGGTCTTAGAAAAAATAAATTTTTCATTTCTAAGTATTTCCATTCTCTCCAAAGCCATTGTATAATTTTATACTTCCACTTAGAATGATTTTGTATGAAATTACTTTAAAAATTATTAAATTTTGATCAGATGTTTTATTTTGAAGTATGAACCATAAATGCAAAAAAAAAAAAATCTGTGGTATCTTTGTAAATTCCACTTTTTCTGACTACTATAGTCTGTACAGCTGTATTATATTTTAATTTGAAATATGCCTTTGAAATTATTGAAGGAGTTCTAGATTTATGCCAGAGTAAGTAGGGAAACAAGCATAATAACGTTTATTCAAGACTCTGCTTTTTATGTGAAAGCAAGTCTTTAGCATTTAATGTGTTCCACATGTCAGGAGAGGCTAGCTTACACCACACAAACAGGCATTTCCATGCACAGTGGTTTACCACAGCAATGCTTTTTGCCCATATTACATGTCTTTTGCCAGTTAACAGAGATATTATTATTATTGGGAATAAGTTGAAGAATCAATCATCATTTCCTAATCAGTTTCTAGGCTGAAAAGTTAGTTTTTAAAATAAATACATGAATAAATATTCAAAGCTCAGTTGTCAAAAATTTCAAATGATCGCCTTTTTCACAAAAGGGCCAAGAAATATTCTTACTTGTGTTAGCAAGGTTAAAGAGTCTGAACTATTTCTTTAATAACTTTGCTGATTATCAAAATCTTCCCTCTTGTAACTGAATAATTTATTCACTGTCTTTTTTTCTTTCAGAGTCCCATTCAAAAATGGAATTAAGTTATAAGTTAAAGTGTCTGTGAGAACTGAAATACTTATTTAAATCCCAAATCTGGAAGCAACTCCTTATGATCTGAAAAAAAAAAAAAAAAAAAAAAAAAAAAGAATAAAGCAAGCAAGTAAGAAAGAAAACCTTAGTGATTTAAAAGACCACAAAAGCTAGGAATGGTGTTGCACACTTACAATCTCAGTGACTCCGGAGGCTGAGGCAGAAGAAGCAAAAGTTCAAGACCAGCTTGAACAAACTAGTGACTTAGCAAGACTGTCTCAAAAATAATAAATCAATTAATAGGACTGAGTTTGTCACTCAGTGCAAAAGCTTCCTTGATTTTATCCACAGGAATGCAAAATAAACAAACAAGAAAACAAAACGACCACACCTATTTATGCACATACACACATACAGGACTTTTTCCCAATCAAAATTTGTTATGAGCTATCTATTTACAAATGAAAAAAAATGACTTGAAAACTTAAAGCAACATTGATATCCTACATTTCTGTCGGGAATCCAGGCATGCATTACATGAATTCTCTGACTCAATAGTTTTCAAAATAAGGAGTTGAACAAGACCTCAGTTATTGCAAATTTTGCTGTGGGCTAGATAATCTTCCAAGTCCATTCAGTCATTTCTGGAAAGATTCATTCCTTCCAATTCCCTGGACTAAGATTTTTGTCTGATAGCATAAGAATCTGTATGGGGTAACTATAAACACTATATCTGGTCAGAAGTGAGAAAATAAGGGAGAGTATATGCAAATGAAATTTCCAGTCTTCTACAATATCGCATTGTTAACTGTGATAACTAAATATTTTTGTCACCCATTATTGGTTAGAAGCAATCCATCAGGCCTAGCCCACAGACAAGCAAAGATTTCACAAGGGTATGAAAGGCATAGAAGGTTGAAAGTGATTTCTAAATCAGCTGCCACAGTTATGGAACAACGGAACAATTTCAAATAATGTTCTTACTCTAGAAAGAATAAAATAAAGACAGAAGTTTTTGGTTCTTAAAAATTTAAAAATATGGCTGGCCCAAAATTACAAAGATATTTTCTATACTTGGGGTAGGTGTTATTCTTTAATCAGACTCTTGGTAATATTTCTGGAATATACTTCCCAGTCTTTTGCTTTTGGCATACATTGATGATGCCTTTATTTCCCCAAGGACTGTTCCTTCTCCATTATTTTCCATTATTACCTCCAGAAAATTGTAGAGTATCCTCTTCTTGAAGAGGAAGCAAATTTCTGAACCTCATTTTTCTGAACCTCATTTTTCATTAATGTTTGGGAAACCAAAGGCTGTTTCTCTTTTCTATTTGTCTTTCTTTTATTTTTTCTTTTTTTGTCTTGTACAAGCAATTTTTTAGGACATGCTCATGATTTCCTTCACAGTACAATTTCTGAAACCTTAATAAGAATCATATATCTTATGCCAGTTCTTGTGCCCAAAGCATACTTGTTGCAACACAATTACAAATACTATGATCATCCCTTATTTTTCCCATAGCTACTTTGTCCAAGCAAAAGGACTAGGGGGATTTTAATCTACTTAGAAATTTTTAGCATTTAATAAACTTGTTGAATCTTTATTTGATTCCTGCAGAATGAACAATATTTAACTGGTCTTTTTGTTCAAAGGTAATCTCAGTTTACTCTTACAATGGAAAATAAGAATGTGTTTCCTGAATTGTTTCTTCAAATACTAAAAGTCTTTATTAATCTCAATCTTATTTCCAAAGGTGCTTATGTATTTTTGCAACATCTTAACAAATGTAACTGATGACTACTAATATATGCTGGTAAATTTTTATTTATCAAGTTCAACTTCTACAGCTTTAAGCTTTCTACAGTTCTTTAAGGACACCAGTTATTTTCCATGTTATTTTAGGAGCCAGTGTTAAGGGATGTACTACATAAAAGGAATTCTCATCATTCCATAAACTGATAATAGATTCATTATCCACTAAACCACTACTACACACTTAGCTATCAATGTCTGAATCAGTCATTATAAGACAGGTTACGAGCTGCTAAAAAAAAATTCAAATGTTTAATCAACAAAGTGTCATGAGTTAATTTTTATACACATTCATCATGGGTTCTCAGGTGGCTAAAACTATTATAGTAATTCAGGCACAGAGGATCACAATACAGTTATTATTTTAAACCTCAGTTACTGTGACTGAGAAAAAGATAGCTCCAGAGAGACTTGCACAATCAATTACATGTTGTGAGTCAGAAGTAACGCATGCCATTTCACAAGCTGTATAACCCAGTACAATCCAAAAGAGCATGAAGGTCAATCCTATCATTTTCTTAGCATGAAAATAAATGAAAAGTATTTAGTAAGCAGCACTGATAAGTAACAAATATTTATTTTCTCATTTAATTTTCACATAACCCCCATTAGCTAGTTATTATTTTCACTCTTATGAAAATGAAGAAACTGAGCAGAGAAAATGTCAGGTAGTAAGACACTGCTCTGTGATACCTGACAACTGTGAGAATAAGGAGGAATGGTGTATAACAGATAAATTTTAAGTACTGACTCTGGCTATAGCTCAGTGATTGGATGCATACTTGGCACATGTGAGGTTAGGCCCTGCCTTTGATCCCATACTAAGGTGGAAAGAGAGAAAGAGAGAGAGAGAGAGAGAGAGAGAGAGAGAGAGAGAGAGAGAGAGAGAGAGAGACAGAGAGACAGAGAGAGAGAGAGAGAGCTCCAAGTAACAAGTATGTTGCTCTTACTTATGTTCCTTTTTAGTACATTATGGTTCTTAACTCTTTTCATAAAGCACAAGAATGAACCACCAGAAGCTTTCACAGCCTTAACCTTACTGGAGAGCCCTCATAGTCTTTAGTTTATGTCTGTGTTTTCTGATGTTTTATAATGGAGCAAAAGTGAGTATCAAGAGTTCCTTGCTTCAAATTCACATTTATATAAATAATTGAATTTTTTACTTGTGCATTTATTTGTGAAGAACTTTTATTGCTATGAAGTTGATATCTTTTGTTCAAATTACAGAACCATGCAGTCACTAAATTTTATTTTTTTTTCTTTTGTCTTTGTATCAAGTATTTAAGGAAACCAGAACGCTTTAACTCTGGAAGTTTCTGCTATGCTAAACAAAAAATGTATAAAATAAATAAACTGGAGCATAAGAATAACAAAATATGAAACTTTTATGTAGAAGACACAGAAATGCCAAATAACTGTAATACACATTTCATGTGACAAAGCTTAGGAAGGGTAGAAAAGGAAAAATAAGCTCATGTAAAGATAAAATATCTTTTACTATATTAGGCAGTGACTTGCTGTTATATTTGACTTAGGAAATATAACAGACTTTATTTGGAAGCTTACATAAGCTTTAAAGTTTTATTTTCCCATGTATTTTTAAAAAGCTTTATTTGATTCGGTATAACATACTATCAAAATTAAGGTTCTCAATATCCATATTTAACTTTCCAGTTGAATGGATGTATTCAAGTGTCCCTGTGCCAAGTTTCTTGAGCTATGGAATAAATCTATCATGAAAATGATGATCTAAATCCTGCAGCAGATGCATTGATCTAATCAGTTGGTGCAAAATATTCCATTTAGAGTCATAAACATTTCAACATCCAAAAACATTGGCATTTATTAGAACAGAAAGCTGATGCACAGGGATTGTTTTTAATGTAGCAAAAAGCGTCTTTCAAATTACTGTGGTCAGAGTGTAAAATATTTCCAACTACAGCCATAAGCACTGTTCAAAATTAGATACAGTGTTCTTCATCTTGGAAACCAATACTTTATGCTAGCATTATGAAACACCACATCAGAGAACAATACCTTTGAAAGCTAATCCAAAATTTTATAATTTTATGCTTTCTGACAAATCAAAATTCAATAATTTAAAGAAATTATAATAAATGTACAGTTTAATGAAATTCACAAAACCATTTTTTCATAACTGTAACTCTGATCTCTTAGATCACGTTAAATATAACACATATCAAAAAAGAGGGGTGGAATATTTATTATTTAAGTAAATGTAAAGTATTGATTACTTAATTATTGTAGGATAAAATACAATATAAAAATGGCTCATAAAATATCATGTGTCTTCTTTTTGTACTAATTTGTGTGTATGCAACTGCACATGTCATGCATAATTTTTGTGCTCCCCTTTGTGAAACAGAGCAGGATAATGTGAGTGATTCCAAAATAAAACTAATAAAATTGGGAACATAATTAATTATATCTAGTCAACATATAATTTTCAAGCAGCTAAAATATGAGTCTCATACAAATGCAAATAAACATATATAAAAATATTCCATTGTCAAAAGATCCAGTAGAGTATTTATGGGCATATCTAAAAAGATTAGAAAAGATTAAAAAGGATTGGTAGGTTAGTAACAAAATGTATTAATTAGTCTTGCTTTTTTTTTTGTTTTTGGTTTTGGGTATTTTTTTGAGATAGGGTTTGCTATGCAGTTCAGGCAGGCCTTGAGCTCACACTGTAGCCCAGGCTGGTCTCAAACTTGCAACAATCCTCCTGCCTCCCGAGGCTAAAAAGCAGTAAAAATGATTGTCATTGATGTTACTGTTATTGTCAATCAGACATCTGAAAGTTAACATATAGATTTGTATTATATGAATTCTATCAAATGCTTATAGGCCATATTAAGAAAACTTCATTTGTTATTTTTTTATGTCTTGAAGAAAGCCGTTCTTTCTGGAGTAAAATGTAATATCAATGTTGTTTAAATTTGCACTTCTCCAAGTATTAGAGGTGTTTTTTCATGAAATCAAACTATAACAAATGATGGCGATGCTGCATGGAAAAAAGGAACATCTCCAATTTGCTCATGCAAATGATATCATTATGGAAATCAGTGTAGAGAATCCTCAAATTACTAAAAATATAAATTCCATTTGACTCAGGTGTTGCCCCAGATAACTTCCTGGAACAGATAATAATGCCTTATTGCAGTAGTACATGCATGCTCCTGCTTACTGTAGCACAATTCACAACACTGTATAAAAAGATAGCTACATCAACAGATAAACAGATAAAGAAATGTGATTCCATACCCAATGAGAACTACTTGGAAATTTAAAAAAGCATAAACCTGAGTCATTGGTAGGAAAATGCATTAGCCTTCAAAATACAGTGTTAAGTGAAATAAACCAAACACACTCTTTTAAATATTGCATGATTTCTTGTATTTGAGAAACTAGAAATATAAATAAATAACAAGGACCAGGGACATAATGCAGCACCATAGTGCTGCAAATTGTGAGGTAGATCATTTGCAAAAAAGAAGAGGATCAAAGATAAAGGGAGACAGTGAGAGAGAAAGGGAATGAAAAAAGATTGAGATATGTAGTGTACATGCACCAACTCCTCCCAGGGAATGCAGTCATTACGCAATGCAAACGTAGATTGATGAAAAATAAAAACAAAAAATATAAAAGAATATTTCATTCTACTAAAGTACTAAATGTTCCATGGAAAATAAACATACTAAAATGTTATTGCAGGCAAACAAGTTAACATTGATCAGGTGTTTATATTAGAGCATTTACAGATCACCTAAGTTTAAATTGATGGTATGCTGTAAAAAAAAGGCACAGAACATGAGGCTTGAGTCTGGGGAAAGACTGGGTTGAAAATCTCTTAAAAATCTTGCTTGTCATAAATTGGCTTTTGGGTTAAAAACAATTCCTCTGTTGTAGTCAGGGGTTGCACACAGAGAACAACAAGGATTAGGACATGGAGTTTACAATATTTTTATAATGGTTACCAGAAGTTAACACAGGAAAATGCAGGAAATCTATCCGCAACACCACGACATAGATTATTTAGTCAAGAGCCTAAACCCCACAGCAATGTCCCACATGAGTCCAGATAAAAATCCAGAGCTCAGAACAATGCCTCCCACGAGTCCAACTGGAAGTTCAGAGCCCACAAGAAAGACTCACGCCAGTCTCTTTTAAGGATCTGTGCCCGGAAACCCAAGGGTCAACGGTGGAGGCCAGAATGTCTATGTCAGCAGGATGAAGGAGCTGTGCTAGTGGGATGAAGTTCTATGCTGGAGCCGAGAAGTCACACTCAGAACAAAGACCCGGGCTATCCTGAAAGGTACCACAGCTCTCCTAAGCGACACAGAGGCCCCGAGCTCCTTTGATGACAAGCACAGTGGGATACGTGCTGTGACGAGTTCATCCTGGAGACCAAGCAGCACATGTCTTCCCCTCCGGAGCCAGCAAGGCTCGATATGAGGACCAAAGCTTCTCCAGGAGAACCAGCGGCTCAAACAGCAACATGTAGGAGAACCCACAGTGCCTCTTTAATGCCTCAAACCTCCACACCTCCCATCTTCTCCACCTATTTATCCTGGCAACCCTCCTCAGGTGGAGAATCTTTGTTCAATGCATACTGATGTAATCCACCTGGCATTAAGTTGACCACAAGTTTTCAATCCATAACACCTCCATGGAAAAGTTATGAAATATATCATTGATAAAGTAAAAAATGGAAATGAATTTTTCTGGATACTTTGATTAGCAATCTAGTTGTACAAAGATTTTGGACCTATAACCTGTAATATTTATTTTGGCAAAAGCAAAAAACTGAAAATTAATTTTATATTTCTATTGTTACACTCAGGAGTTGAAGAAACAGTCAAAAATCCTCTCTGGGGGAAACTATTCCAATTTCGGTCCTTAAACATTTCTTACATAAAAAGTTCCAAATTAAAAGCTCATAATATTAAGAATTTCACAAAATTTTTAAAAATCCATATATATATATATATATATATAGGAATAATCAGAATCACTTGAGTGTAGAATAAAACAAAGAAAAATTGAAGACAATACAATAAGCAAGGACAATAGACTTGTTTGATATACACAAGAAAAGTCAAAGGAAGGAGAAATAAAACATGAAGAAGAAATCTAGCAAAATGGCAAGGCAAAACTGAAGTTATAATAAATAGTTCTGTAAACAATAAATACAACATAAAAAGGCAAGTTAGGTCAGTAAAATGGAAAATAAGTTTGAAGAAAAGCACACAGAAGAAAAATACACAGAAAGAAAAGAAAATTTGAGAAAGTAGTTCGCAAAGCAGAGTGGATAGATTTAGTCATTCTAATGCAAAACCAAAGAGGATTTTCATAGAGATATGAAATATTAAAACCGTACAATGGTTGATTGCTTCCCTGTAATCAGTGAAAGACAACTTATCCCCTAGCAGACACTCTCTTTCTCAGAATATTCATGACAAATGAGATTGACTATTTCAGGGAGTAGAGGTAGGTGTCTTAGTCAGGGTTTTACTAGAGAGATATAACATGAGATATACAGATGTAAAAGAAACAACAAGATTGGCTTATGATGGTCAGCCACAGAGTCCGATGAGAAAGCATGCAGAGAGTGTCTACACACTGGAGGCTGAGCCATGCAATCCAAGGTCTGGAATTCAACCTAGTGTCTTGTGCAAGTCCACACCAGCAGGCTGATGGGTCTGTGATAGAAGGCTGAAGGCTCTAGGATGAAGGCTGAAGCGTCTATGCCAGAAAGCTGAAGAGTCCACACTGGAAGCCAGGAGAGGAGGTCCAAGCCAAAGGGGAAGACTGGAACTTCTCCAAAGAATGGAAGGCATTCATCCTTCCTCCTTCCTTTTTATACCTCCAGGTGATAAGCCACACTAAAGTGGGTCTTCTACACCCTCGGGTGTAGAGTTGCTAAACTCATTTAGTTAAGTTTCTAAATGTCTCATCATCATCAAGTTGATGAAATGAATCAACAAATATAGTAGGTTAGGATAGTATCAGAGTTGGTCCCCAAGATGGTCACTGATAATCATAGATTAGAAAGAATACAGCAATTTGATTCTACTTGGGACACCTTGATTTAGTCTTGAAAGTATTTCTTTTAAATGTGATAACAGAGCACTGAGACTCTACATGAAGTCAGTTAAACATGTCTATTCAGAAGAACATCTCCCACAGGCAGAATGCAAGGGGAAATATAATTTCATCACTGCTAAGAAATTAACTTGATATAGTAAGCAAAATCTTACATCTATTTAAGTTGTTTTTGAAAATCCCAAGTTTAAATTATTCATGAAATCAGTTTCTTTCACAATCTCTCATTTGAAGATGAGTGTGAGTTTTATAGAACTTTTTGAATGGTTATTTAATCTGTATTCACTAGTATGCATATCCCTGTGCAAATTCAGGCAATGACAAATGCTTCCCCCTTCTGTAAAGATGTAAGTGAAACTGCACCTAGACTTCATTTCTGGATTATTACTTAGCATTACTAAATTATGGTACTATACAATTTTCACTAGAGAGAATCCTTTCCGGTTATTAAAAAAAACACAAAGCTGGTGCAAAGCTGGTGCAAAGCTGGTTCATCAGAAAGTACTATTCATAGTACAGATTCTCTATGGATTAAACTTCAGGGAATCATGGCCAAGCTTAATATTTGTGTCACTTGCTCAAATACCACATAATGAATATTTTCTCTATAAAAATTGGAAGGTTGCTAAACTGTTATCTTTCAATATGAATTTTACATATATATATATATATATATATATATATATATATGGCATAATATTAGTCTTTATATTCAGGCACAAAGAGCTTGTTTTGCAAGAATCCAGATCAGTCAGGCTTGGATGAAAATACATTTTTTTCTACTTATACCAAAAATTCAAAACATCAATTGATTGATTTATTTGCCAGAATATTATAGGGTAGTGGATTACTATAAGCCATTACAAAGAATTTAGTCTTGATTCTGATGGCCTTCACCAAAAAGGCTCAAGTTGGAGAATGTCAGAGTCAGATTTGCATTTTATTGTTATGGGGATAGTATAGAGTCTTAAATACTGGTGATGAGCATATTTTGACATCTGAGCAGGAGACAATGAAAGTCGGAGCCTGAAGGTGGTTGTGTTACCAAAAATGTGAAAGAAGATTCTCTTTGGAGGAAGATTTAAGTAGTGAATTATTAGGAATTAGTGAATGTGTTGTGCAGAGGGGGACAGGAGAGGGGTAGGTGACAACCCAGAATTTATGGTGCTGCTTGGGGATGGTCACTGAGTATTCTAATCCACTGAGACAGAGAACCCAAGAAGCTTTTAAGTGGATAACCCATAAATGCAGTCATTTCTATTTATCCTTCCTGCTGTTCACCACACTTCCTTTTAAATATATTTTTGTGTTTTTTCTAATTACAAAGTCTGTTCCAAAAATAACTTATATAGAAACTAGACATTTGCCTTAGTACGCTCTCACTGCCATAAGCGCTGTCAACCATTTAGAACATTATGTTTCTAGCTTTTCTTCCATCTGAATGCACATAATTTGTGAAATGGGAATGAAAATCCAACTAAACTTTTGTGCCTTTTCTCTACAAAATTCCAAGTGTCCTCAATTAAATTATTTTCAGTAGATTTGAGAGGGAGAAGCGAGTTGCTCACCATTAATATTTCACCCCCTCAAGAGTGTGTGTGTGTGTGTGTGTGTGTGTGTGTGTGTGTGTGTGTTACATGGTAGGGTTTCAATTCTTTGCTCAAAGGCAAGAATCACATAAACTCTCTCTCAGTTACTGATCTAGCAGTTCTGTACTTTTACTAGGGACTGAATTCAGGATTTGAAGCATGCTGGAAAGTACACTACAACTGAGCCATATTAGAAGTTCCAAGTGCATTGTTTAGATTTTCTGTGTGAATTTACAACTTCTGACTTATCCACAACACTCCGGAAGGAGCATCAGTTGCAGTTTATTGATATTTGTTTTTTCTCATGAACCACTGAAAAAATTTTTCAAAACCTATTAAAACAATAGTCTCCAGGTATATTGGACTTTTAATTTTAGTTATAGACAATACATTAAATAACAAGAAAGAAGAGGACGGTGCAGAATGAATTTTTTAATATATTTCTGGTGACCAAATGAGCTGTGGTTTATATAATAAAAGAGATAATGACAAGAAATTTTGCAACATTATTGAAAACACTATTTTATATTTTCAAAGTGCTTGGAAATTTTAGCACAGAGTGTATTAAAAATCAATTTTGAACTTAATGAAACTGAACAGGAAAATAACAGGGAATTAAGGTTCTTTGACTCAGAGACATCATTATATGCAAATCGTGAGTACTTACTGCAGAATCATTGGGCACAATAAGTTGCTGAATTACAACTTCCACAGAAGCTTAACTTTAGCTTTACAAATTTGCATTCACAGTGTTGACAAACATCACCTGAGAGAGAGGAAAAATCTTCTCATTGATTATAAATAAGTAACAAAAGGAATCCAATGCCTTAAAGTGTTTGATTCTTTCCTTTTAAAAAGAACTTTGTATTTTCTAGCTCAGATGTTTTCTTCTTGACTATAACACTACACTATTTTGGTCTTCTGAAGATTTTGAGTAGATTTGAATAACATCTTATAATTTTGAATTAAATAAATAGGAAAGTAAATAATGTTCTTACATGGATAGAATGGTGGCATTTGTATTCACTGAATCAAATATTTGCTTAAGTCTTACTATGTGAGCAGAAACTGAATTTGAAGCAATACACTGAAAAAGGGCAGGGCCAGCGAGATCAATAGAGTCTGACTATGAAAGCAGCTATGGTGAAAATATAGAATTTCTGGGGAAAAAGAGCAAAGTTTTTAGAAGTATTTGTAGAGGGGTATTTTCATCAGGAAATAACTATACTACCTTTAAGTATATTATACTACCTTTATTGTATTATATTATATTATATTATATTATACTACCTTTAAGTATATATATATATATATATATATATATATATATATATTTCACAAAATATAACAAATACAAATTAAGCACAATTTCTAAGGAGATAAGCCAACCATATTTTATCACTTCATCCCATTTGGCCAGTATGTTACCATTAAAAACTATGAATGTTTTCCATTCTCTTTACCATGCAGCTTATTTTCTTACATAGCATTTATCTTTGATTTCATTCCTGAAAAAGAACCTCGTTTAACGACTGGAATTCCTTCTTTTAAATAATATTTCTCTGGTTCATACAGTTGAGTACAGCGGTAGTAAAGTGTCCTTATTTGTCTGCATGATCACTTGAATCATAGTCACTATTACCTGAGAATGACCCAAAGATGAGTAGAATACATGATGTCACATAGATCACGAAAGGCAGTAATTTGCATACTGATCGATATGCTACCACAAACACATCATCTGCTCAATTTGAACAGAAAGTCTTATATTAGGTGATAAAGGACAAAGAAACTAATTAAGAGACTCAAACAAACATATTGTATATAACTTGCATACAGTCTATGTGTCATCACATGAGGCCTCCAAGAAATAATACTATTTCTGTCATACCAGAAAGTAAAGAGACTCAGGAAGTACTGGTTACCAGCTTCTCTGCCACTGTCTGTATCTAATTGGATCTTTCTTTTTGCCACATTTTATAGGAGAGTATATTATTTTGATGTCTTGAGTGACATTCATAATGCTAGCTGAGAATAATTTAGGTCATCTGGACCATGTATTCCTATCTTCCCATCTTTCTTTTTTTCTAACCTTTTGAAGTTCAGAAAAACACTTATTGAGAAGGTTGTAACATACATTATTACTGTATATCCCCATTTTGCTTCACACCTTGGCTAATCTGCAGATTGAAAATAAATGCACAGCATCCAGGGATTTGTCACTATCTCTGTGATGATTAAAGTCTTCATAATTAAAATTAATAAAAGTTTAAAAATCATAGCTTAACTCAGTGCCAAACAAGAGAATATTACTGTTATAAAAGAACACAATTTGTCTCTGCACACACTAACTGACCCAAGGCCTACTTTCTTTTCCAGAAGTGATTTTTAAGGGGTACTAAAACAGGTAAACTTCACAGACACTATTGACCATCAGGTAACTCACAGCTAATAAGAATTCAGAAGTAAACTCAGCAAATAGAAATGCTGGAAACGTCACTGAAGAGAAACATTACATTCTGTGTAAACATATAAGCATGTATCTTAAATAAGCCAATCTCACTTTGGGTAAATTCAAGAATTGCACAGTAATATATAAAAGCTTGAAGGATGAATAACAAATAAAGAGGTGGTTTTGTGTGACTGGGACAGTTAAAGCAGAGGACAATTTTTAGTAGTTTTTAGTAACAGATGAGTCAATGGTCTTGAGAGGAAACAAAACACAGGTCATACAAGACTCTGGCCAATAAAAGATTTTGTACTTTGTAACCTTGGTCATTTAATGGATTTTACCATTGATGGATTTTAAGGAAAAGCAGGTTAATACATGTGTCTTCAAAATTTTACTTTGGCAAATATAATTTGTAGGTAGGCAGATAGATCATTATGCATTCATTGTAATAAACTAAGCAAGAGGTTTTGGCTGCCTGGGTGAAGAGGAAAGAACAGGTAAATGAGGTGATTTTTGGAGAAAAACACTACAGACCTTATTACCCATTGATCATTAAGGGTGTAGGAAAGGAACGAATCCTAGAGAATTCAAGTTATGCTGGTGTGATGAACAGGAGTGAGACACACAAAAGCCTAAGGCAAAAGTAAAGTCAGTATGTACTAATCATGAATTCAGGTTATAAATGTTCATGTTCAAGATGCCTAAAAATGAAAACATATATTTTAAACTTTAAATGATCAAATTAATTAACATATATAAATTATTCACCATGATGTTTACCAGTGTAAGAATTCTACAAATGGTGGACATTACTTATCTACTTCAATTACATTGTCAGATTAGAGACATTACATTTGTGATGTTAGGATCAAGATTTGTTAATAAAAGCATAGGAATAAGCAGTCTTATAGAGAGAAAGGGCATAGAAGAAAACACCTACAACCAAGTGTCCAAGATCGGAAGGGAAGAGAGATGGACCTGATATAAATACTGATGTTAACCATCAGTAAAAGAATGCAGACATTTTGTTCTGTACTCTGACTTTCCTAGTTAAAAATTCAAGGGATCCACGTGCATATTCCAGATTTGTCTGCATGAATAACACAAAGGAGTATTGTTCAAATATATGAACTTCTGGCCTGAATAGGAAATGAGAAGTAACAAGTTCCATATGTTTCAGATTCATTGAAGTCCTGATGATTATGCAAAGTAAACAGTGAAGCATCTACAAAACAGAAACAAAATAAAATCATTTACACAGACAATTAACATACAAAATATCACATATACATATGACACTTCCATAGGCAGTGTCAGCAATGGAAATAACTGTCTTTTACTGAGTTCTTGCCTTCTAGGCATAGGATCTGTCATTGTATAAATAAAATTTGTAATTACCAGCAGGGAAGTCATACTTAATTCTTAATTAGAGAAGAAGAGTGTGAAGTTTAATGCAGGGAAGTGCGCTGTTCAGTGTCACAAGGTAGATGACAGATATGGGAATCAAACTGATGCCTCACTAACTCTAAATTGGAATCTTTCCCGCCTTTGTCAACAGTTTGTAAAAGAAAGCCAGCCACATGGACATGAAGGGGTCCTGAGCAGCACTCTAGTCCTAGTCTTTTTGGCACCAAACCTTTTTTGGACCATTGTAATGGGAGACAACTTCTACATGGGGGTGGGGAAGAAGGTAGCAAGTAGAGGGATTGTTTGGGCTGAGTCAAAGGAGCATACAACTGAGACCCTTGGCCTACGCAGTTCACAGTAGTTGTGCTTCTGTCAGAAACTCATGCAGCAATTGACCTAACAGAAGACAGCACAATGGCTGGGTGCTATAAATACAGATGAAGCTTTGTTCACAGGCCCTCTGGTCACTTCCTGCTGTATGGTCTAGTACTACTCTATGGTCCAGGAGTTGAGGATCTCTGTTCTAAAAGTAGTCAGGAGTACCTGAGAAACATCACATAGGATGAGGATATCTGCATGCACACAGGTGTGGACTCCATATCTTTATGTAGAATTTATTCCTGGTGACTTTTATTTTCTAGGCCCTGGGAAAATAGTAGGAAAAGAATAGATAAATTCACGGTGTTATTACAGTCATTTGGGGTGAGAGTATACAATAGGTTTGGGAAAATAATCCATATCCTATCCAATCTTATTTTATGATAGAAGAGTCCTGCATAGAACTGTGCTAGGTTCAAAGAATAATATACATGACAACTTGTCTCTGGCATGTCAGTTTATCCAGGGGACACAAATTTCAGTACTCTGGACCACTTAGTATGGCCCATCTCTGACAGACTGTAGTTTTCTGATGGATAAAGAATATATGAATGCTCTCATTGGCTCTTGGTAGAGTGGAAAAGTAGTGTAGAGAGAATATAATCCAGAAAATAACACTCAGGGACCAGCTGGCCATACTTCCCAAGGATTAGTATTTGGGTTCCATGCTTCTTACACACTGCTTTTTAGGCCATGTATTTAAAAATACATGGCATCAACACTACTCAGTATTTAAGTTTGGCTTCACTCATACTTGGTTTTGGCCCATTATATTTTGCTCTCATTTTATCTGCTTCCCTTCTCCTTTGGAAATTCTAGATGTTGCTGTCTTCAGTTGTAGTATCCTGGAGCCTGGTCATACTGACTCTCAAGAGTCAACTTTTAAGCTTATAGGAAATTCTGAGACAAATTTTAAAGTCAAAATTAAAAGTTTAACTTTATAAACTTATAATTAAATAAATTAAATTATATTTAGTAATGGGCTAACCAATTGGTCCCTGATTAATAAATAGCAATAACTGATCAGTTATTAATTATTTTAATGTATTTACTCTTTTTTATAATCTCAAGACTATATTCTTCTACCAGATCTATGTGGGTGATTTACTTCAAAATAATATGCCAACATCCATCTATTTAGAACCCAATAGTCAGTAGTAGCACACTAATAGCTTGATATAGGCCAGGATGGGAAAGTATTTAAAGTACAAAGCGTTAGGCACAGCTACGAGTCAAGTATTCACTAGTTGCTTTGTTAATTATTAAGATTTAGCAAGGTGATGGAGAAAATCTGAATAATAAAAATGTTATGCATAAATGTATTGTAGCATTAGCGTTGAATATGACTGATACAAGAAGTCAAAATTATTTTCCAGTATTTGGAAACTCTTATTGGATGAACTGTTGTTCACAGCAGTAACGAGAAAGGGAAACTTCCACACACCCAGTCTCAAAGTCAAAGGTCAGCACTGTGAATTAATAGAGTTTATGTGACATTCTGTTAGAGGAGAAACTCAGATATCTAGGTGAAGGCCACTGCCTCTCATGAGTTTGCAGGGCCCCAGGAGAAGTGTACATAGCTTGAGGAGCTGATGCACAGAGTAACTTGACCTTCTCTTGAGATAATACAGTTTCCACTTGTTCCCTATGAAGCCACCACAGCACGTGTTTTGCTGAAGACTAGACATTCTCCCTGTCCCAGATTCTACTCTCCCTTAAACTCTCCATAAACTTATTTATATGCTGCTTGTCTAAATGAACACTGCAGATGAGGAGCAGTCCCTTTCTCCCATCAGGAGAAGGAGCGCCGCTTGACCTCAGCTTTTGTGTACTGAATCTTGACTTCTTCATCACGTGCCATCCTTCCTCTGGAATTTCAGGAGTGTACTGAATGTGGCTATGTTCAAGAAGAATCTAACAGTAGAATTCATGGATTTACATTTTAAATGTGAAAATTATATGCAACTGTAAACTTTAAGTATAAAAATGTGGAATTATTGAGAAAAAGATGGCCAATTCACAACCATTTCCATGGCTTACATAATTGCTTATTGGAGAAATAGGTCGCCCAGAGATTCGTGAGTTCAGCAAAATCAACAGAATTTTGAGAGTGAGATAATTGTAGATTTCACAATAAAATTATTGTGTATTATTATTTTAAAATGGTGTGCTATACATTTTTGTGCCAGTAACATTTGAAATAAACTGTATTATGTGTGCATGTTTATGTTTAATACCCACAAACATATGTCTATGCTTTTTGTGCCAGAAAGTTGATGGATAACATTTACCAGCACATACTGCTCTCACATCTTTTATTTTTTTGATGTTAGTGACCTCTTTAAGTTCTATCTCTTTTATCCCAAGCAGACTCAATTTTATATGTTATACAATTTTTATACTTGTAAAATTTTGCAACTATGTTTCTTAGTAGTTCAAGAGTTTAGATATGTTCACTGTTCATAAAACACCCAAAAATGAGACACTCAGATTCAGCAATTAAGAGTAAAGCTTGGTACCTTCTCAGTTTAAATGAGGTTATTAAATTCAGCTCTCTACTATCTATGTAACTTTAGAGTCACTTAAACTTTCAGCTTCCAGAGCAGTACAGTTAGGAAATTATTAAGTACATAAAAGAGCTGTTAAAACTGAGTTTGCATCCATAAATTTCTTAGAATGGTACTTGAAAACTTGAAATGTTTACTCCTTTAGAATCATATTATTTCTTAAAAGTTAAGGCTCAATGACTAGGACCTTTTACATGTCTTTTCCATAGTGGATCAGAAATGATGCTTTCCTGTATCTTCCACAGGCTGCCTGCCTGCCATTCCTTTACAGTCAGGAACCACAAGCCTGTGACAATCAGTGCAAGGAAAAGCTATTTTCTGTTAACAGTCCGTGGATACTTCTCTTCTTTTGTAAATAGTGAAATTCCACGACAGAGACCAAGATGTGAATGAAATTTGCATTGATTGTTGACCTGGAGAGCAGTCAGCTCCCCCTGCTTGATGCATGTGCTGTTTATGGGGAGCCCTTCTATTTTATACAGGGACATTTTATTTTACACTGACTCTGGGAAAAGCTCTCTGGGGCATAAGCTCACATAAAGACCCCTGTCCCATTTTCCCCAGTTTAGTTCCAGAGTATGACACATTGATTAGAGATTCAGGTTACACATATAATATCCTTAATAAAAGTATATCTGGACTATTTCATGAGTAAATATATTTATTGAAGTACATTGTTATGAGAAGATGCATTGGAATATTTTGTTTCTTCTCTCTCTAATTGCCTTCTCCTTGTCATCTTCTCCTTCCCTTCCAGTGTTCACTCAGATATTTGCTAATTGCTTTTGCCATGAAATGTTCTCACTAGGCATAGAGGTGTATACTTGAAATCCAAGCACTCTAGAGGCTACAGCAAGAGAATTGCCATGAGTTCAAGGCCAGTCTGGGCTACAAAATTAGTTCAGAGTCAGCCTGACTTACATAGTGAGATCCTGCCTCAGAAAACAATAGATGAATGAATAAGTAATCTGATTTTTTAATCTTTTTCCAATTTTCAAAGTGGTTTTGGTTGCAACTCTATTTGCCTGTATTGTAACCTTTGTTTATCCTCACTTTACATGTCTTTTCTTTTGCTTTATAACTATAACACTTCTATATGCTAAATAGATACTATTTCTCCAGTTGGAAAATATATTGATAAATATTTTTCTCACTATACTCAGTATTCATTATACTCAGAAATCTGAGTGTAATGAAAAATCACTGAAAATTTCACAGTATCCATGCTAGCAATATGAGAACATATGAATTTACTTATGAAGATGAAGTACAAATTTAAGAAAATACTGATCTCTGAAGATATAAATTCTTAAATATTGTTTTTGTTAAAATAACCAACTTTCTTTACCAAGACAATTTTCATATAACACCCATATGTAAATCCTGTAGTTATTATTATTGATATAAATCCAATCTCTGATGTAGCTAAGCTCCCAATTTCTTCTAACATAAACTCTTTGATGCTAAATAAAAGGTGTGGGTTTTTTTTAGTGGATAAAGAGCAAAAGCACTTGAATTAGTAATTTAGGTTGTTTTCATTTGAAAACTGTTTTAGTTCTTTCTTATTTCCAAATCACACTGACATTTTTAAAGCTTCACACAAGAAAATCTATTGGTGATTATCTACCACTTAAATTCAATGAAGATTATAAGCAGAGTATAACATAGTCTCTTTCTTTTATTAAAAAAGAAAATACACAGTCCCTAAATCTCCAAAACAGGTAATTGAGAAAAACCTAATAAAAGACCATTTTAAATTAAACTTTGAATGTGATTAATTGCATTAAAAAGAAAAAGAAAAAACATAGTTAAATAAAGGTTTGTATAATGTTGGCTGATGAAACTCAAACACCTACTGTTAGTTTCTGTGCAAACAGGTTGTGAAATCATTGAGTTACAAGTCGATACTTAGAAATCTATCTTGCATCTTGAAGTTGCTGAGATAATACAGTCCTAAAGGTGGCTACTATTAATTTCTGGCCAATCTTTCATCCTTACACTTTTGATTTTCTATCCTGTCGATATGAATTTGGAAATATAGAGATATTAAGATGTGTTTAAATCTGAGGACTTAGTATCTAGAAATCAGTCAGCCCTATTATCTACTTTTCCTGATCATTAGCTTCACGATAGGGCTCTACCATGCTCACTCACTTGAGGCTTCTCTAAAATGAGATCCATTTTACAAAGGCTTCTCCTGTTAACATCCATGTATGCCTTACTTCACCCACTAATTAACTCTCTTCAGTGGGATGAAGAAATTTGAGGGAGCTACTTCTGACAGCATCAAGGCCTCTCAGGATTATTTTCTAGAGACTACAGTGGAATTTTATTCTTTTTAAACTTGAAATGAAGAGCTTACTAATGTATCCAACATATAGGAAAATATTACCAGGAAAAATGATTATTCAAAAATTGAAAGGAAACATAGAAATCCAAATAACACAAACTGAATTCGATCACACAACTGGCCTGTTACTCCCTCTAAAGCAAATGACAACAACTTATTGAAAATTTTGATTATTGAATCTATCAGGAATGTTTTGGCCTAATAAAATATGTGCACAAACATATAATGATTATTTTGAACTTTTTATACTTAATTATTTTTGGTGTGGAAGCTAGTGGAAAGTTTAACTATTATTTCAGCCAAAAATTAAATTTTATTATTTTTTTAATTTTATTTTTAAAGAGGGTAAAATTAAACAGAACAAAACACATCGTAAGACAACACTGTAAGAGACAGATTTCAAAGTGAGACAACTAGAGATCTTCACTATCATATTGTCTCTTGTTTTCTTACAAATAGTTGTCCATATCTTCATACACAATGAATTCATACAAAACAAGATAGTATAAAACTTACCAGAATAGGATGATGAAGGCATTTTAAGTCTTCAAGACCAGACAATATGGAAGACAACAATGACTGCCATAATGTCTCTCATTCTCTTCAAAATAGCTATCCACACCTTCAAGTATGTTGTTGAAATTAAACAAAACAAAACAGACTAAAAACAATATAATGATAATTGTGGGAAGATATTTTGTCAATAGAGAGAATGAAGTGAATGTGAAAAGAAAGAGACCTTGGGAACACTGGATCCCAGGCTTCTGAAATACAAGGTTAAATTCAGAGCATATCCTCAGGGCGACAGTCAGCAGGATCAACACTAAGTTATTCTCAGAGATGTTTTCTTTAGTCGTTGCTGTCCCCTCTATCCCAAAAGACTATTTAACTCAGGTTGGCATATGTCATATGATTAACTGTCCCACTCCTTTCTGTCCCTCACCCAAATGCTTATACAGATGTTGGGAATGTTATTCTTTTACAACTTTTTCTCATGTACCTGATTTACAAATAAATAACTTCAGAGGTCTTAGCTCACTCTTATTTCCCTGAGGTGCTCTTATGCTGAAGAAATATCCCTTATGAGTCCTCTCCAGGACTGAATTAAATCTCTTCTCTGAGTAATCTTTACATCCTTTATGCCATCAAAGTTGCACACTGTGACAATTAATGATACTAGAATAAGAATAACTAAATTGTGATCTATCCTATACCTTGTTCACTTTGCATAATAAGGTAGGAAGAAAAAGATTTCTGAGAGACAGATGGTATATTACGAGAAATCTGGGCTCAGACAATGGAATAAGCTACTAAAGAATTGAGTAGATTTTAGAGATGTTTAAAAAATGTAAGTTAATATAAATATCAACTTTTCGTGGAAGTGAACATTTTATTCTAGACAAGATTCTCAAGGCCATGTGCAGATTAACACATTACCATATTGATGGTCATATTATCAAAAAGTAAAATAAAGAACATCAGAAGAAATACTGGTGAAGTTGGCTGGCAACATTCCATTTGAAATACACAAATTTAGACATCTTCAAAATAGACCTTGGGCATCTAGATGGCAGATACATGATTCTGGGTTTCACAAAGAATAGTATATTAGAGATAAATATCAGAAGTTAACAGAGCATCAAGACTCACATCTCAAAGACCTCAAAAAAACACATTTGTGGTCAACTATAGCGATGTTCAATGACTTCTAACAGTGAAGAATGCCATCCATCATGCACCATGCACCATGCACTGTGCACCATGGGGAACTACAGAGCATCTTAATGAAGACTTTGGGTAGGGAGATTTTGGTCAGGGTTCAATGAAATTGGGATTTTTGGAAAGCAGGGTAATTCTATGAACATCTGCTGTGGTTTGAATATTTGTACTCTACAAAATTAATTTTTAAACGTGATTGTCATTGTAACAAAATTGGGATTCATGGGAACTGACTCCACCCCTTTATGTGACACCGATGCCTTTATAAAAGGACAAGCTCTGCCTCATTTTCAGTCTTTGCTGTCTTCCCTTCATGGGAAGATGAAGCACTCATTCTTACTGGAGAATACATTTTTACTGGAAAATAAGCTACTATATTGAAATAAGAATTGCCAAATCGGTTAAGCCTTTATACATGATTATTCAGTCTTAAAGAATGTGAGTCAATAAACTATGTATAAATTCTTCTCCAGCATTCTTTATAGTAGCACAAATAGACTAAGAAAATACTTTACGTTTTGTCTCAGAAGTTGGAGGAACGGAGTAGAACTAGGCCTGTAATTGTGGAAGCAGTAACAATTTTCTGTAGAAAACAAAAAGGAGACATTTGGTTTCATTTTATTTATTTAGTGTTCTAGCTTTTGAAGCCACTTGAACATGACTACCATGGTCTATTTTCACTTCAATCCATCGTCACAGAGCAGCCTTGTTTGATGTTGGTGTTCTGTGAGTTTATATTAAGTAGCAAATCCTGTGGTCTAGTTGTTTGATCGTGACAGACATTATCTGATAGATATCAGCAGTTTCTTGGTTTCAAAACAAATGAAGCTATTTAAAAATATGAACATTTCATATAATACCTAGATATCATACCCAGATAGTAAGAAATAACCTTGAAGTATATTATCAATGCCTTGATATACTATCTTCTTCCTTCTCACCTACTATTATCTCTAACTCTTTATAGTTTTCTTTAGGTTCTAGTTAATGTTAAAAAGTTAAGTTTTGGCTCCAATAAGTTGAGAAATTTGGTTGACATGAAGGTAGGGAATTTCAAGAGGACCAGAAATGTGGTTTCATCAGATCATTAAAAAGACATACAGTGATGCTTCATTTCACAAACTTAATTTTTTCCACAATTCTGGTTGTGAATGGAATTGGATGAGAACCCATGAAATTTCCTTTTAAGTTCAACACTGAACCTAATCATGGAAATTGATTTTGTTCTCATCAACTCAGTTTCCAACCAGAATTGTGGAAAGAAATTCTTAAACCAGAGTACCACTTTCCATGTTTTATTAAGTGAAAATTATACAATTCTCTGCCCCCAAAGTTTATGACAAGATAAGAAGCACTGATTAGTACTTCTGAACACATTAAGAATAGTGTGAAGAATATTTAAATTAATGGTTCTTCAATGATAATTAAAGGAATATGAGAGAAAGTATATTGGGGGAAAGATCAGAAATCCTAAGTAATATTAAACTTTGAAATGAAAATAATCACCACACATTGCTTAATAAAAAGCCTGTTCTGTGATTTGACCATTCCCTATAAGTTCATAGGTGTAGTGTCATATAAATCTAAGACACTTGCTATTATATTCTCCATTGAAATGACCTCTATGTTTAAATTTAATGTATCCCTTCACACAGTCAGTGCTATATTGCCCTTAAAAGCACAGTTCTAAGACCATTTCCAAAGATTCCAACCCTTTTTTTTGTATATTTTGCTTGATACTTGAACTTAAGTGAGTTAATTTAATTGGGCTCAATTTCCTCAGCAGTGATATGGAAGTGATAATTCATTAGGTTATTATATGGCATAAATAAGTAACAATATGTAAATTTTCTAAATATACATTGCAAGTTCTTTTAGTCATTTTTATTGCCATTATTTTTGTAATATTTTGTCATTAATGTAGCCTTAGTACACTAAAGTTAATGTAACCTAAAGAGAGTTCTGGTCTTGGTCAGAGCTCTGATTAAGTAAATTCTAAACCTTTGGAATGTCCTAAATTGTAGCAGTGTCTTTGTTTTTCAATATTTATGCTAATGAAAAGATTCAAGTTATACTATACCCAATAGTCTTAAAATGAAGGCCAGCCATGCAGAGACAACAATCTTGTGATCATACACTTCTGCTACTGACCTATGAGTCTGACCTCTGATCAGTGCAGTTCTTCCCAGCAGAAATCTCCTGAGCTGGATTTTTACCAGCAGAACTTCTATCAGCATTCTGGTCTTCTGAGAATCTCCCATGAAGTACAGCCTCAGGCATTCCAGGGTTACATCTTCAGCCAGCTTCTCCAAACCTTTCCAAACTCTTACCACAAGCCAATACCAAACCTTTCCAAACTCTTACCACAAGCTAGTTCCAAATATTTTGAAACTCTTGACACATGGCTAGGTAATGTCACCACAATGATCCTACTCTTGGTTCCATCCAAATTCTGTTTTAGTTACTTTTCTTATTGCTGAGACAAAATTCCTGACACTCAAAGTTAGGGAGGAAATGTTTATTTAGCTCACAGATTTCAGTTCATAGTTGGCTGACTCCAGGCAGAGTGACATTGCTGAGGGGCACTGCAAGGGAGAAACAGTTCATGGAAAACAGAAAGTAAAAGGCAAAATGAAGCAAGCCACAAGTGACAAGTGCCAAGCAACAACCAAACAGCAGTAACAAACTAGCTTTCTTTGTGTTCCTTATGTAGTATTTAGGCTACCTGCTCTTAGAGCAGGATGGGGCATTCTTCTACCCAGAACTATATCAAACCAGTCAATAGACTGATTTAGTAACCAAACATCCTGAGTTGTAGCATCATTTTTTTTTTTTTTATTTAAGAGGAAAAAGAGAAAAACACAAAACAAACCAAAGCGGCGTAAGGGTACACGCAATACAGAACTACAAAAAAACAAAACAAAACAAAACAAAACAAAAAAACATAACAGTAAGAAATCACCTGCTAGTAGATTACACACTATCTTCTTGAAAATAGTTCCTCAAATCACAGTATCAAAGAACACAAGGTGGACATTCAAACAGGGAGACTGCAAACAGCTGTGTTCAATGTTCCAAAAACATTGATAAAGTCAGCTATTTTTTAGATTCAGCTACCTCTGGAAAACCTCATCTAAAACTGCATGAGGCTTTGTGGGGACATCCAGACATAAATCATAGCAATAAACAAATTAATCTTTATGAATATTTAAAGTAAGATTAAAGTTTGAAATGATATAATACTTTCTGTTTCAGTTGACAAAAAATTGAAGAAAAATAATATTTGCCAGGTTGCATACTTTGGCAATGAAAATAGCTTCATGTAGTCTCAATGAAATAATACATTTTCATTTGATTCATGCTATTATACTACTAAATAAAAGAATAATGTTTAACTAGAAAATGAGTTCTACTTTCCAAAACTCATCTTGGGTCATACTTGAGAAGTCATAAACTTGAATAGTTTTAGAACAGTTTTGCCCTTGTTAGTATATATTACTTAGCAATCATAAATTTATGAATCTTACTGGTTATAATTTCAATATGTAAGAAGAGTAATATATAAATTATAAAATATAGATTAATGCATAACATTATATACATATATATATATATATCTACATATACTTAAGTAGTATATATCTACATAAATATTACTTTCATATATTTCTACGTAAATATCACAGAAATCTTGATTTGAGATGGAAGTACTTACTGGCGGTTTTAACTTAGCTAAAGATACAATAAATATATGCACTTCAAAAAAATGCTTACAATATGAAAATTTACAAGAGGAAACTGATATTATTTTTCTTATTTTTAATCTTAACTTCCTTAAACTTAACCACTGTTGTGAATTTTCAGATATTAATAACTTACATTCCTGCAATTAATTCAATAACCCCTCAATGTAACAAAATTTTACAAAGCTCTTATCCATTTTCTAGCCACTGCAATACAGAAGTGAGCATAAAGTAATCTGTCCTGAACTTTGTAATGTAGACAATGAGGCAAATATTTAACAAACAAAAATCAGTGTCAGTGAAAAATGCTACAAAGAATGTTATAACAAGATAAGAGAGCAGAAAGTACAGGGGAGTGATTTTCAAATACAGCCAAAATTTATAGAAGGATTTTGTGAGGTGGTAGAATGTAAGCAGACACCTCGATAATGTGAGTTACCTGGAAACTAAGGAAAGACTTAAACAAGTGTTATGACTAAAGTTATAGTAACAGAATCACTTAGAGATCAGATCTCATCAGGAGAATGCCTGCAGCCCATGACATGAATATCGGCATGATGCATAGCCATAAAATTGTCTCTCCACTCATGTTCCATTGTAAGGACCTCTCAATGGTTTTCTCTGTCACATACATACTTTCTCTGATGGTAATTACAATCTCAAACCTTACTTTTTGTTTATTTATCATAGTCTGTTAGTTTCTTCTTTTCTACACAGTTCTGAGGCCCTTCCTCATCCTACTAAAACTATGTGGGTTTGCTATGCAATACATTTATCATTTGAAGTGAAGTCATGCATCACAAAGGAATTATTGTTAGGGTTCTGCAAGAAAAGAGAGAATAAAGGGTCACACACACTAAGGATCTACAAAATGACTGTTACCTGGCCAGCCTAAGCAAGCAGTTTTTATTGAGATAAAGAACAAAGAAGCTCAAATTGCACATGCTTAGATTATGTAACTTGTTTGCTTCTTGTCCTTACAGGACCTCATGTTGTTTTTTTTTTGTTGTTGTTGTTGTTGTTGTTGTTTTCCCTTGGAGGGGGCAAAGTTTTATGACCTGTACTTTTTTCCCAAAATACTGTAGACAAGATGTGTACAGGACAAAAATGGAATCAGTGTGGCCTTTCTACATCTCACCATTCTTTTTTTTTTTTTTTTTTTTTTTAGTTTAGCCTTAGTTTAGTTTAGTTTAGTTTAGTTTAGAAGCCCGCATTTTAGATATGAACATTTTGTATAAGGATGGGATGCATTATACAAGGCATCTCACACCAATTAAACAGATAAGGACAGTAACATCACAAAGATACACTTGTTTTGCCAATTGATATCTGGTAACCATCCTGTAAGGAAATCGCATAATCCAATATTGAGCCCTTGAGACACATGTATCTGTTTTGTAATTTCTTATAAATCATGAAGTTTCCCATTGATGGATTTACTCTTATCAGACAAATTATAACAGCACATTTGAGCAATTCCATTGCATCTGTGATGATACAATAGTAGATAATCAATTGCAGCACAGTTATCTAAATTTCACTTGTGGGTGCTCATTTTGTTTTTGCTTTAATAATTCCAAAGCTGTGGAATTAAAATTAATTTGTTTTGCCATGAGACAAGCTAGTCCATTAACACTGTGATTGTCCCTGGCTGTCAGGACAGGCACACAAACCAAAAAAAAAAAAAAAAAAAAAAAAAAAAAAAAAAAAAAAACCTGAAGCATTAATTTCTGTTTTGATTTACAGGCTACTACAAAAGTCCCCACATAGGTCAGTGACACTAGTTGTGGACCGTTTGGTGCTAGACAGTTTAAATCCAGGAAAAGACAACAATATAGTAAGGCGACTAAGGCAGTATTTTGTGTTGTAAATTTTCAGGGATCTAACTGAAGGTATCCTCTTCACATGGGAAAACCATCCAGCAGGAGAGGAACATGTTCATGTCCATAAGATATTGGCTCACAGTAGAACAATTCCAAGTACTATTAAGAAAGCAAAGACACTGAGTAGTACAATTTTTAATAGGCACACATGAAGGGTGCTGGCCCCTGCCAGCCTGAGTCTCGAGGTTTTGAAAGAAATGGAACCAATATAGCCAAAGAGACTTGAAGAGCAACAGTAGAGGACAGCAGAAAGGAGAAGTCAGCCTTGGTAAGTGATAGAACAATATCAGTGAGACTAATTCCAAGGAGTGTAAGTAGGCAAGTGCTCCTCGAGAGACAAGAGAAGAAATAGCATTGATAACGAGAAATAACATACTACTAGGCAAGTGGGGTAAATGTAACCATTCTGCAATTCAACCTTGCTGCTCTGGATGGTGACAAGAGCCCTGGATGGCCAAGCAGGTGAAAGAAAACTGAGCAAGGAGAGAGGGCAGTCCTTCGAGACTCGATCCACCGTAACTGTGGTGATTGTGTGAGCAATGCTCTGAAGGGCCTGTTGTAGAGGACATCCCATGGCCCACCTTCGTAGGAGAAAAAGCAGTTCTGCCTTACATTTCTGCTGCGCTTCAGACAGGGAATGTCCCATGACTTCCCTGAGGATTTTCCAAAGAATGAAGTTGACGCGTCAGGGCCCACGTCCCACCCCAGGAACACAGCGAAGGCAAGTCAGCCTCTACAGCAGACGTCTCTGCTGTCGAGTCCCTGTTCAGGTGCCAGATGTTGGGGTTCTGCATGCAAAGGGAAAATAAAGGGTCGCACACAGGTAGGGTCAGCAAAATGGCTGCCATCTGGCCAGCCTAAGTGAGCAGCTTTTATTGAGATAAAGAACAAAGACACTCAAATTGCTCATGCTCAGATTATATAACTTGTTTGCTTCTTTCTTTACAGGATCTCATGTTTTTACCTTGAGGTGGAAGCAATGTTTCTAGGCCTGCGTTTTTCCCCAAAACACTGTAGACAAGATGTGTCCGGAACAAAATGGAGTTAGTGGAGCCTCTCTACAAATTATAATCCTCTAAAATGGTCAACATATCTGTGCTTATGATAAGTACAAGCATTCAACACATATGCTTATATGTAGCATAAACTAAGTATGTTACTAGCTATAACTATTAAGTTTAGCAAACTAGGGCAAACAGTTTCTTGACTAGCATAAAAGAACATACTCTGATACCAGATTTTAATTCACCCTTTATATCTAATTCTCACCAGATTTTTTTCAACAGACTATTGTTTTCTACCATTTGGAGAAATGTAGGCTGCCATGTTCATAATCTTTGCATCTGATTCTAGCCAAAGAACTCATTTGTACATAGAGATTTAATCAGTGACTTGATTCTTGTGAGATTCATTTCTCTTTTAACATCTCATCATCAGGGAGTAACTGGCCCTATAGTACAATGCAAAGAAAAAAAAAATTACTGAAAGGTACAATGGCTGACGGACATCCCAGGAACCTTAGATACTGTGAGAACCATGAGTTCTGCATTGTGAGCTAACAGTCAATATATAGTACAGTTCTTTTAATCATGAAAATTCATGATTAAAAAAATCTCAGGGGTGGAAGCAAAATGAAACCTCTCTTAGTTACTACTTCTATGCTTGAGGAAAATTTTTCACATAGTTATACCTTTTTATTTCACTCAGAGAAGAGTGAGTTAAAGTCAATAATGGGCTTATCTAAGGCATTTGCTAGAATGTTCAATGGTTAAAGATCATGAACTTCTTTGACATCATTCAGGAAAGGCAGTCCAGGTTGAGATATTTCTGCAATGGACTTTCAATCTCACATCACAAAAAGCATCGTGACTAGCTGACATGCTGGATGGGAATGAAAGAAATATTAAACCGTTAAAGAAGCTACAAAATCTATGCATGGCCTCACTTTAGGCTACAGAAATAACTATGGTATATTTTTATCTGGGTTCTAACTATGTAATTTACATGTTTAAGTTAATATTTATATCTTTCCCTATTTTTATATGCAGGAAAGGACAGAGGAGTTACTTTTCCATAATCTAAGCATTGCAAATATCAATTTAGCATTGTGGTAGAATTAGGAAAGCCAGATCTGGGTCTAATTACAGTCAGTGATTAAACACTGATTTGTACTGTTCAGAACAGAAGGTATGTTTACTTTTTTATAATGCATAATTATCAAAAGGTGGTAGAATATGTCACCCCAAAATATGTCATTTTAGAATAAGGGGTGTTTTGAGGTAAAGATGCTTGAAAAAATAGACAGAAGAAGAAAAATTTAATATACCATTTTGTTTCTGGGAAACAAGAATGAGAAACTTTAGATGTGCTTCCTGGAAAAGGAAAAATGAAGAAACTTTCTGTGTTGACCAACTGAGAGTCACTGTCATGGCAGAGGATTCCCTGCAAATATCAAAATAATTCTCTTCCTGTGACACCATATAAATATTTCCAGAACTGGCTTCCTTTGTTCAAAGTAGTATAAAAACATTTATTTTTTTTTTTACTTTTTAATTTTAATTTCATTATGAAGGCTCCTATGTCACATCAGAGTAAGTAAATTTATGTTCTTTACACCTGTTAATTTGTCTTCAGTCAATTTAATTTTCAGGTCCACATTTACAATCCTAAACAAGTAGCAGTAAAGTTTTGCCTCCTTTATATAGCCTACTATTATTAGATTATGGTGCAATATTGCTCAATAAATTGGAAGTTTAAATGTGATATGTTAGAGAGGTAAGAAGTAGCTACTATTGTCATGTATGATCATTGGACACCTTTGAACATTGCATTATTTTTATAATTCTTTCATATACTGTGCGATCTACCTCTCTGTAGTTGAAGCAAGGCACTTTCTTTCTTAACCTCCTTCACATTTGCAGCATGTAAACATCTGTACACAATATGAGGGAATATAAATAGACAGGTACATGAGGAAACCCTTGCATACTGAGTAGGACAACATAGTCAAGTTACTTCATTCAGACAGCTGTAAAAAAGCTCTTGTGAAACTTCAGCTTGAAGAATCAAGTGTGCAACAGGGAGTTTGTGCTAGTTTCTGCAGGGATGTCTATTAGTAATAACTGTGAAACTGTTTTTCTTTTTTTTTTTTCCTTTTGATACCTGGGATCAACTCACACAACCTAGCACATTCCAAGCAGCCACTTACACCACTGAGCTAAATCCCCAGCACTGATGGTGATATTCTTGAAGAATTTCCCAAAAATGCATTTGAGGATTTTGACTACATAATTTAGGAGTTCAAGTATTTGCTCTTCCCAGAGATTTCTCAACATGCAGATATAATTAATAAAATCCTATTCTCCTAATATAATAAGAATTTTATATGGATTTCATTGCTATTTGGAGCGTTTGTTGTTGTTATTGGCAGTAAAGAATATCTCTAAAAATTAGGGCAACAAATTATATTTTATGAGATTGAGAGAGCAAAATCTATTTCATCTTTAATGCCAAAAATACCAGAAGATGAACAGTTAAGAATTGAAGAACATTTATGTCAACTGTTACTGTCATTTTATAATTATTTTCCATTCCAGAAAGAGAAATTTATAGACAGTAGAGAATTTTCTTCAATTTTCATTGACCAAGGTGTGAATGGAATTACTTACAGAAGTACTACTCTGCCATCCAATACACAGAGAAAGTTTCATAAGCAAGATGAGTATGAACTTCTAAAGAATAAAGGCACAGATGCAGCAAAAGGTCAGTGGAGAAAGAAATATGTAAGGTAAGCAGAGCTAACACTTTCTTAGTAAAAATTATTGAATGATAGAGCAAATAAAAAAGCAATGAAATAATGCCCTTTCGGTCAGCCAGAATATTTGCTATTGATACTGCAAAAGGCTTACTTCATCCATAAGTATAAAGAGTTCGCAAAGGTAGGAAACTTTACCTTTGATTTAGTTGGAGTAAAACTGTTTAAGACAGAGAATAAAGTCATTTAAAAGCAGAAATTCATTTTAAAATATCAAAGATCTGGAGGAGCAGCAAGAGTAAATAGAGATCTGAGACAGCAGAAAGACTTTAAAATTAGCAAAACAAAAGGTGTTATATAGCGTTTTACTTTTAAGTAATATTTGAGTAAAGTTGAGCTCAAACAAAGACAAAACACTGGTTTCTGAAACAATTCCCAATCACTGTTTCATCCATCAAATATTTATTCAATGATATTTCTCCAGTGAAACAAGGTTCTGAAGCTCAATAAAAATATTTTCTGATCTAGAATAACTACACTGTTTAAAATTTTTTATTTTAAAGATATTAAGACAACAGAGGACAGAACAAAGCAGATCAGAACAGAACAATGTAAGCAACACAGCACTTCACAACAGGACAATGGGATATTAACAGTAGCTACAATAATGTTTCTTTCTTTGAAATAATTGAGCATACCTTCACATACAATAATATCAAACATAACAAAATAGTATAAAACCATTAAAGAGAATGAAAGTATTACCGGGCATTCAGAATCAAATAAAATAAAATGAGCAATGGCTACTATAGTATCTCATTTTCCATAAAAATTTGTTTATACTATCACACATATTAAAATCCAATAAGATGCAACATGATAGAACAAATGGAAACAGAAGAACAAAAGCATGGTAGGGTTTCAAAGCAAGACGATATTAAAACAGCAATAGTTACCATAATATCTTGTTTTCTTCAAAATAGCTATTCATAATATCACACATAATAAAATCAAACAAAACATAATAAAATAATTCCAACTAATGAATGAAACATTATAAGGCTTCAAAGCAATGTAATGGGAAATCATGATTACCATAAAATCTTATGTACTCTTACCATTTCTTACACTAGAGAGACTATATGGAATTTATATATATGAATTTGATTTTTTTCTCTTATTAGTATGGTCTCAAGTTGCATCCATGTATTTATAAATATCTCAATGTGATCAATCTTTACAGCTGAGTAGTACTCCATTGCATAAAAATATCACAACTTTTTTATTCATTCCTCAGTTGATGGACACTTAGGTTGTTTCCAAGATCTGACTATTACAAATTGTGCTGCTATAAACATGGGTGCACTATATCATGGGTGCTATAAACATGGGTGCATATATCACTGTGGTATGATATTTTCAGTTCTTCTGGGAATATGACTAAAAGTGGAATAGCTGGGTCAGATGGGACTTCTAATCCTAGCTTTTTGAAGAAACTCCAGACTGACCTCCACAGTGGTTGTACCCATCTACATTCCAACCAACAGTGCAGAAGAGTTCCATTTTCCCCACAGCATCTCCAGCATTTGTTGTTGGTAGTTTTCTTGATCCTGGCCATTTTTTCTGGACTGAGATGGTATCTCAGTGTGGTTTTAATTTGCATTGCTCTAATGACATAACCAACAATGATGAACATTTTTTTCATGTATTTATTTGCCATTTATATTTCTTCTTCTGAGAACTGTGTATTCATCTCGGATGCCCATTTTGGGATTGGGTCTTTGAATTTCGAGGGTCTGCTTTTTAAAAATTTTTTATATGTCCTGGACAGAAGTCCTTTGTCTGAGGGACACTAAATCCCTAAATTCACTAAGACTTTTTCCCAGCTTGTAGGTTTCTCTTGACTATGCTGGAGATTTCTTTCGAGATTCAGAAACTCTTTAATAAGACGTGATCCCAGTTATTGATTCTGGGAAGTATTTCCCATATGGTTTGATTCCTGTTCATGAATTCGCTACCTATCCCTATGTTGTCAAGATTTTTACCTAATTTGTTTTCCAACAGATTTTGTGTTTCTGTTTTAATATTTAGATCACTGATCCATTTAGATTTTAGTTTAGTACATGGTGATAAGCATGGGTCTGGTTTTAGTTTTCAGTATAATAACTACACTTAACAGGGGAGACAAAAAACCCATCATAAAATTTAAAGAGAAACTGAAAGTGTTATGGTAACTGGCAGTGTTGGGTGACATAATGGCTTCATTGCAGAGACATGAGGAGCTGGTCAATGAGTGATCTGCCAAACACCCTTCAAGGAGCCAAAAGGAATGGAGATATCTCACAGGAGGAGGACCTGGCATGGTTGACCTTCACTGAATGAAAGAGGACATGTACTTTATTATCTTTTTATACCACTCTACACCTTTTGCTTAGCACTATGTGAACAAAAATGAGTCCACTGATTCACATAATTTAGAGCTAGATTATAAGATTCAGTTGTTTCAACATCCACATGTCCGCTTTTGTCATTCATGTGTATGAAGTGCCTGCTACATGCAGACCTGTTTTTCAGAGCCTGAAATTTGGCACTGGATTACATAAATAAATATTGAACCCTGCTGAGGTATACATTTTGATGTCAAAACCACAAAATCAACAATGACAACAACACCATATCTCTCACTTATTGACTATTTTTCTAGCACAGTACCAGCGAAAATGAAGTTCTAATTCCTATGTAAAGCATACACTTTATCGCATGGTTTCCACTTTGAAATTCCCCTGCCTCTCTTTTTGCTTAATATTTCTTAAGTATTCTTTCATTTTTTAAACCAACATCTTTGTTTACTTGGCCACCAGGTTTTGGTGCTCTAGACATTTCTCTGTGACATTAAGCACCCTTTTAACTGCTTATGTTTTGTCTTCTTTCTTTACAGAATACAAATGTCTTTCTCTTTTCAACTACAAGAGTCCTCGACTTAAAATAAATGTTGTATTTGTTATATTATGATGCATAGTTAATTTTTTTTCAATTCTAAATTATGAGGATTTGGGGGTCTGGGATTTAGCTCAGCAGCATAAGCACCAGCCTGGCAAGCGCTAAGTCATGAGTTTGATCCCTGGTACAAAAAAAAGAAAGAATAAATTTTCAGGATTTGTGGAAAATCTTTTGGTCTTTACTGCTTGCATAAGTTCTTTCCTTTGGCAGTTATAAGAAACTGGGATATAACATTTGATATATCTTGGAATAAATGCAATCTTAGATGGAAACTGATTTTTAAAAATCTATCTGTAGTGGCATAGTGAGTACAATAGACCTTCAAAATGATCTTTCAGTGGTTCTTAAAATACAACTGTAAAATACTGCATTAATTTGTACACTACAAGAAAAACATGATATACAGATGTCATTCAAAGAGAGAGAAAATTTTTGCAAGGTACACATCCATTAAGGGATTAATTTAAAATCTTTAGAAGCTCAAAATTTCTATATCGAAAAATCAAATAAAGCCAATTAACAAATGGGCAAGAGGCCTGCATAGACATTTCTTGAAAGGAGACACTTGACTGCCAGGACATATTTGGGGAGAATGCTCAATGCTGCTTACCATTGGGCTTCTGACGTAATACCTGAATATGCTTGCTTTCCTTAATAAAGAAAAAGTAGAGACAAAAATCAAGGTTCTTTTTGTCTGTTGACACTGTATCCACCTTAGGGATATTTTTTATGCTTATGCTTGTTTATGATTATTATTTGCTTCATGGATAATGTATTTGAAACTTACCCAAAATAATTTTAAAATATATCATTTTGATAAACCTGAAATTCTAAAATTGTCATTCAGATGAGCTTAATTATTCAGATAATTGTGATGACTTGAAAGCCTCACTAATGTTAATCAGTTGTAGTTTAAAACTAAGGAGCTAAGGCTTGCATGTGAGTTATATCTTTCATTTTCTTCCCATCGGCTATTGCTTTGGGTAGTTGAGACCTAAATATTCCCTTTTGAGACATGTAATCGAAGCATTTTTGTTTTATTATTTTAATGAACCAGGAAAGTAAAAGAAACAACACAAAGATAATGGCATCACAAATGCAGATGACACGTTGAAAAGTCTGGAAAGGGAACACTAACACTAGCAGTTTCGAGGAGATAGCAGAGCTTTTTCAGAGTAGGAGTCACTCAGAGGGGCCAAAAGAATCTCGGTTGAAAATTGTGGTGACAATCGATGGGTGGGGGGACACTGACTGCTCACCCCTTCAGTGAAGGCCTACGCTACACAGCAAAGGCAACGATGACAATTAGATTTATTTGTTTAGAAACAAAATTTGATAGGCCATATGGGAAAACTAACAGGAAGAAAGTTGATCTGTAACTGAAACTGGAAAATGACAGCAGAGAAATGGTGCCACCACTTTATTGAACGTGGACACTTCTCCTTAGGGATATGCCGCTGAGTGAATTTGTGGTAAGAATAAGAAATGCCCAAATTCTGGGAAGAATGATGAGCAAGATTAAAGAGCCGAGAGGGGGAGGAATTAAAGCGCTAAGAGAAGGATGCACTCAAGTATGACACAGAAAATAACAGGGAGATGAAGTCAAAGTGTACTTTGAATTTTTTTCTTTTCTCATTGACATTAATAAACGTTTCAGTGAAAGTTCAACACATTTTGGAAATAAAAATTGAAATAATTTAAAGGATTACAAGGTTCAGCAACAGACCTCAAATATGCTAGTAAGAAAATTCCTTTGCAATGAGGGCTTCTGTTTGGAAGATTGCATGAAAGGCAAAATTAAAAAAAGTATATATAGTTCGCTAACTGACACTTCCAGGAATCACATAAATTTTCTGATTTTCTATAAAATTATTTTGGTGTTGGAATTGGGTTTAGATATTTTTAAGGACAGAAAGCCATGTACACTGGAACCTTTTACCTTGAATCTTTCCATGATTGTTGAAAAAATGGCAGTGTTCTTACTCACATAGAAAAGATAGCTGTGGTCATGTTTGTCACCCAATGCAGAACTTGAAGGAAAAATAAAAGTTTGCAAAACTCTTCTGTTTGTGAATCAAATTGTTCCCAAACAAAAGAATTTGTGAACTAAGACAAAATAGTATTAAATATACAGTGAAATATATTGTTTTCTGACTTGATTTGGAAATTAATTTTTTCAGGAGATATAATACTTCTTAGACTACCAACTGTAATATTTAGTTTACATTTTCTAAAATTTTTAATAATATATAATTTTAGTAGCTTACAATTCCACTCATCCTTTACTTAAATAGATGAATATATTCTTTAACATCAACAAATGATCATTCATAGTAGTATATCGGCTAAAAATGTAGTCTTTAATAATGAAACAGACTACAGCTTCTGACCTAAAAACACAAGGAGAGGAAAAAAGAAATACTTCTTTTTTGTTCTTTTTAATATATTTACAAATTTTAAATGCAACCATGTTTCTACAGGCAGAGTATCGGTTTTCAATTAATCTGTGCCAATAGTTGTTACTCTCTGGCCTTAGGATTCTGTAAACAGTTCTTTGATGATAATTGGGAAATAACGTTTTAATACAGAATGCTGTAATGTTGCCTAATGTTTAAGTATCTCAAACTAACTCTAAAAGAGCGTTTAGTATTAAACATCCATTATCTGTTAGATATAATCCTCAAAAATTAATCAAATTTTATTTTGACTCACCAGAAGAATAACTTGATTAATGTGATTTTTATGAGCCGCCTTGGGTGTTCATTTGTTTTTACTGCAGATTCCTAGTTTGTTTGCCCACATTTCCAATGATCTTAGGTATTTGCCATGGATGTGCTTGTGAAAGTGCCCCATTGTGCAGTGCATTTCTGCAGTGTTTTCTCTCCAGTTGTAGTGTGAAAGAATTCCTTCAGGATCACCTTAGGCTGTCCCTAAAATAACATTTTTAAATTTTGTTTCCCCTTCATTCTGCACCCTGAATAAACTTTCTTAAGATATTCTTAATTCATCCCCTGTGCAAAGTGAATCTTGGTTTTCCATAAACTGTAAACAAAGAGAAATCAAAAAGTCATTTTAGGAGTGTAAATATTGATTCAAGACAGAAGCATTGTTTTCACAGTAGTCTGAAAGATTTAACACAAGATAAACTTTTTAAAAATGTCTTCTTGAATTAAACTCTAACTTGAGTCTGTGGCTAAAGAAACAATTCCATGTATAATTTAATTATGATCTACAGGGAATTTCCCATTGTGAAACATTTGCCCGGACTGCAATATATTATATTTAAAACAAAGCTTTATTTGGAACACTCTGTACCTTGTGACTATGGTAAGCTCCTATTTTTATGCTGAATATTTAGAAAATGCTAACAATGTAAGAATACTTTCAGGTAGGTTACAGCTAATGGAAGGTGACGGGTAAATAAAACTAACATTGCAGAGGTGGAAGTTTTTAGCTCTATTTGAGAAGTAAGGTCTCAGAAAAATCTCTGGAAGACTTGAGCATTGCCTTAAAACAAACAAACAAACTAGTGGTAAGATTCATCATCGTGGGAGAACCTGAAAACTGATGCACAATATAGATTTTGAGTTTGCCTTTTTTTAAATCTCAATTTTCATGAAAGAATCTGGTATTAGTTTAAAAATGTAAGTTAACTATTTTGGAAAAATACACATAAGGGAAATAGCTGGATCATATGGAATTTACACATTTAGTTTTTGAAGAATCTCTATACTAATTTACATAGTAGATATTTACATTCTAACAAACCATGTAAAAGGGCTCATTCTTCCCTTCAGGCTTACCAAAATTTATTATTTGATGGTAGCAATTCTTTCTGAAGAAAGGTGGAGTAGCAATGTTGTTTTAGTTACACATATAAATATTCACATTCATGGCAGAAAAATGCATAAAAGCTAAATATTAGAAATGGCCTACCGATGAACTGACTTAAAAATGTGGTGTTCATATACAATGGAGTATTAGTCAGCTATAAAGAAGGTTAAGCTTGAGTTTTGTAGGAAAATGAATGCACATTTAGATCAAATGAAATAAACAGAAACACAAACTTAAAAATTATGTGAGAACTGCAAGTTGTTGATACATTAATCTAGAAAATAAAATATAAATAACAGGACACAGACAGATAGGTCTTTTGCAAAAAAAAAAAGGACATCAAGAAATAGGAGTAGTGGGAGGAGGGCACAGAAAGAAATAAAAATAATTGAGATGTGTTATGTACGTGTATCAACTCTCTGCAATGAGTGTAATCATTATGTACTACAAGTATATACCAATAAAAAAATAAAGATTAAAATTAAAAATAAAACCAGTCAAACATATGATATGAAAGAGTTTGGACTTTGTCTTGAGCAGTACATGCATGTCCGTAGCTCTTTCATTTTACTTTTTAAATCTTTTATTTATTTTTTAACCAGGCCAAGTTTTTATTCTTTTATTCTCGGTGCAGCAAAAGCTTTGGCCTAGATGCAACAAGTTTCCCCCCCCCCTCATGATTTAAAATGCACTCAAGAAAGAAAGGGATGTCCCATTGTGACCATATGTTTATAGTTGTATTCTGGAATTGCCATGGCTATAATTTTGATATTAAGAAAATTAAAGATGAGCTGCTAGTTTTTTCTTTGTATTTGTTTTACATGTTTTTTACTTTGAATTTAAGGATCATACATTTGTCTCATTGTAAAATAGCTGATTTTAGTGTCTTCATATAATTTCAGATTTAAAAATACCCCATTGTGAGAAAATCATAAGATATTAGTATTATTTTTAAATTGAGTGATTGTTTTTCTTTTCACTTATTTTAATTAACAAATTAAAATTATATAGATGGTATACACTCTGAAGTTTGGAAATATGTCTAAATTGTTGAATGACTTAGTCAAGCTAATTAATATATGCAGTATCTTAGATATTTATTTTTACATAATAAAACCACTTAACATTCTTATAGAAATTTTCATGTATGGAGTCATTTTTGTGCAATAGACCTCATCAAAAGTGTTAATGCACTAGAGGAAATTCTTAAGATTGTATTTCAAATGAGGCTTTTTGTCTGAAATATAAAAAATAAATTGGCAGAGACCAGCTGTGTGCACAAGTCTTGCATATAAAAGATGACAGTGGAGTCTGTAACAACAGTCATGAAAATAGGGAAGTTACATAAGATATGCAAGGGAACAGATAGTATAAAACTGGCTGATTATCTTTGAGTTCAAAGGAGAGGTGTCAATGTAAATTATATCCATGATGAAAAATGTGGATGAACAAGGAAGGTGAAACTGAAGAACCTAAATTAAACCCAACCTGAACAAATTGGTGATTTCATGAGACCCTGTTTCAAAATAAGAAATATAAAAATGACTGATGATATAACGAAATACAAAGGCCTTAAGTTCAACGTTCCATAAATAAATAGAAAATATTGAAAAACAATGTGGAGAATAATCAGTGAAAACTGAATAATAAATGGTATATATTTTGGTGAAATAATGTTATTCTCTTGTTCTCACATGCAGGAATTATTCTGAGGTTTTCATTTGTAGCCACTATCTATGTGCTTCGTTACACAAATTTCAGTTTAGTAGAAAAATTTCTGAAATAAATATGGATGCATTTTGTGCACACTTATTAGGTATATATTATGCATAAAGTAGTGTCCGGGGGGGGGGGGCTGCAAAGATGGATAAGCTTTCTTTCAAGGAGCATTTGTTCTTTTACACTACATTAAATATTTTACTCACTAGTAGAAATGGTCATCAGAAATCAAAGGAATTGTTTCTATTAGAATCAAAGAGAAGAGATAGAGGAACAAGTTTAAATAAGAAAAAGGAAAGATGGAAGTGATGAGTGGAGGAATACTACAAAATGGACACTTCCTGAGTGTCAGCATCTAAGGCATCACAAGAAAAGCCATATCAATGAATAAAATTGTCAGAAAAAGAGAAACTAGAATGTTAAACCTCGAAATTGTACCTTTAGAATTCAAAGAATGAGAAAAGCCAAGAATGATGGTCAAAAATTGTTCAATGTTGAAGAAAAAAAAATCTACTGGAATCTATCAGGCCTACTGGAAACCTTTTGATGAACTGATTCAGCAAAATAATAAAATTAAGAGCTTGAGGGTAGGATAGTAAAAATTAGCAGGATATTGAAATAAAGGAGGTGCATATTGACTTTTTAACCAGCATTCCACAGTAGGATAAATAAAAATGTATCACAGAAGAGAAAAAAAGTTTTATATTTGAGTTCACAGAGATAAACATTATGCATATGAAAAAGCAATGATGATAAACAAGAAGAAGAGAGTTAAAAACACCAAAAGGGACTGATTGATAGATGGCCACCTCTTTTAGGAATAAAGGAATAAAAGGAAAATTTTCAGGACTTGTGGAACATGAATAAACAGGCAGATTTCTTACAGTTTGAATGAATTGAAAGATAGATAGACAGACAGACAGACAGACAGACAGACAGACAAATAGATGCTATTTTAACACCTAGACTAAAATTCCATATTTTAAATTATTTATAAAAGAAAGATGGTAGGTCTTATTTATGAAATGAGAAAATACAACCACTTCTTGTTTTCACTGGTTAAAAATTATTCCTTCCCTAAATGTTTACTTGTTGAAGGATCCTTTTGATTGCTGAAAGACTGGATGTTTACACTCTTAAATTGAATAACCTAGCTCGCAGCACATTATATTGGTCAATTGCACATAACTGTAAGGGTGACTGCATTTAATACTCTAACATAATTGCGAGTCTGCTCTTAATAAATTATTGGTGACATCTTTTCTATTGAATTAACTTACACTTTAAAAAAATAACCACAGCCAGCACAAGTGTAACAGGAATAGCAATCTCCTAATATATTTTAAATGCCTTTTATTTTTAAGTGGAATTTATTTTTAACAGATAACACAGTTTCATAATTATCAGGTTATTTAAAGGCATATCTTGAAATTGAGTGTTTTTAAAGCACAGTATTGATTCTTCCCTATTGCTGTTTATCTCATAGAATAACCACAATTCATGTTGAGCCAAAAAAAAAAAAATTAAGCAAATGTTACAATTCTGGGCCCTTATCTCATATTTGCACAAATGCATCAGTAACTCTTGTATCCAACAGTCATCATGGAGATATTCTCTGACACTTTAAAAAGTATCTTCTCATTAACTTCTGTCCTCTTCTCATCTTTAGTTTTTCCTCTAAAAATATCCCCTCCGGACATTATTCCTCCACATTAAATTATAAATTCCATAAGGGCAGGAATACTGTCTTCACCTCTGGTACGTGAAAATAGGATTTAATCAAAATTTTATGAATGAAGGAACGAAGAAAGAATGCATTCCCTATTTGAAAAATCCGTATGATGATTTTCTTCTCTTGCCTGTTTAACCAAGAAGTGAAGAGAGATGGCAGGTAACACTGTGCTGGGAATCTTCGTGTTGCCATGTATGTGAGTGCTGAGGTTTCTAACCTGCTGAGGTTTCTAACCTGAGTAATTGAAAGCTATGAAGACTATAAAGATATGGAGTTTATTTAAAATCTGATTAAGCTGAAAACAGATGACTGAAAATACATAAAGTCAAATCATGGGTATACTAAATTCACACTTTTCATTAACTTTGTATTGTTGTATTGATAAAAATATCTACATTTAAATTTATTTTCTTATGCTGTATAATAGTGTCATATATTGAATATTATATGATATGGATTATAAAATAAACCTTTCAATATATTTAATTTTTATTTGTTGAGCTTAGTGCTGTTTTCATTAGTGATCATTCCAAACCTGCTTCAATTCACAAAAGACCAGAAAATAAATTGATTGGTTGTCTACTAGATTTCTAGGTATAATTAAATTGTCCAAATCTTGGGAACAATTTCACAAAACTATTTTAATATAACCATGGGAATTAAAGACAATCTTTATTATGTACTTTTTATGAACTTCACTTAATCTTTGAGATCTATTGAAATTTATATGTGTGAGCTCTCAAGGTAAAGTGCAATTCCAACTCTGCCCCTTATAAACTAGTTAACACTGTGCAAGTTAAACTTCCCTCAAACACAAATTAGGAGTGTTAGCATGTTTATTCCGTGGGTTGCCTAACAAGCTAAAATAATAATGTATATACAAAGTACTTAGAACAGTGCTTTGTAGAAAATAATCACTAAAGGAATTTCAGTGATTATTCACATACAGATGATACTAGTCTTTATTCCTCACATAGTTCATAATTGTGAAAAACACGACCTACCTTCTTGATTTTCATGCCACATCTAGAAAAGAAGTAAAATGCATGAATTGATACTGAAATATATTCCTGAAAACAGGAAGTGGAACAATTGATTGCTATGTACAATAATACAAAAAAAGAAAAATGAATGTAAGTACACAGGCATTGAAAAAGAGAAATTAAATTCATATCACCTAAATAATCTAGTTCCTACATTTAAATATTTTCACAAATTTTAAGCTTTCTTATCTTTAAAATAGATTTTGATAAAATTTTACTAATATATATAGTTCTAAAGTCATAAATATGATTCAATTTTGAAAGCTGAAAAATAATTATTTTTAAAATTGAAAAAATACCAATTTGCAGTTATCGCCACTGTTATTGATCCTGGCACATTATCTCTATGCCCAGAGCTAAACAATGTTAAATGTCAATTCTAAAACGTGTACCGTGATTACAAAACCAAAATCCTAGAAAGCAGAATTAAAGCTGGAAACAACATTTATAAATCATGATCAAAATGATTAGAAGTAGGTATTGTAAAAAATCATGATAATCCAATTCAAGGACTTGAATTTGAAGCCTTGCCTTTAATTTTAAAGAACTATTTGCAAAGTACCTAATTAAGGACTCTTGCCATAAATTGGGTTCACAAGAAAAATTTCTCATACGTTATCTGTATTTAAGCAAATTCTAATACCTCACACATTCTCCATCTCCGACTGTACTCCAATGAGGCCCTAACCTGACTCTTTTCTGAGGAATAAATGAACCAGTTGTTAATATTTACCTTCCAACATCCAAGAAATTTCTTTGGCTCCTCTTCAAATCTTTTCCTTCTTATTGTGCCAAAGCAAAAGTGTCTCCCTCAATCAGAAGCTAATCTCTCCCGTGGTTCTCCAGAAATCATCCCCTCCAGAGCACAGCTCCTACCGTTCTCCTATCTCCATAGCTCATGAGCTCATCAGAATGCAAATTCTTGTAGCACATTCCTCTAGGTAGCAACTACAGTAACAAAATATGCTCCCTTTACTTTTTTGTTTTAATTTTACTTTGTGACCAAGCATCCCAGTGTGTTCCTGTTTTATATGCCTATTGCCTCAAAACTTTGTGATCAAATTCTGTGATCTTCCTACTAGTACTCAAAGAAAATTAAATACTTCTGAAGGCCCCCATCTGTCAGATTGATTTTATAATTACTGTTAGGTCTCTCTCCCTCCTGTCTTTCCCTTCCTTGGTGTTATCCATAGTTCTAGTCTTGAACCTAACTACATATACAGCCCTTTTTTTTTTTTTTTTTTCTTTTTTTGTCTTTTTCCTTTTTATCGGTACCGGGGATTGAACTCACGACTGCCTGTTTGCAAGGCAGACGCTTATGCTGCTGAGCTAAATCCCCAGCCCCCGCAGCCCTTTTTTATTATATTTTTTTTTTATATTTTGAGGCAAGATCTTGGTAAGTTGCTAAGTTGTCTATGCTGGGCTTGAACTTGCCTCCTCCTGCCTCAGCCACACAGAGTGCTGGAATTACAGGCCTGCACCACAATGCCCTGTCAAAGTTATTGTTTTTTATAGGTTCATATTGTCAGCAGCACTTCATACAGTTCGTAAGTTCTTTCTTCATGAGATAGCTCCTTTTCAAAACAAACTACTCTCATGGGCTTCACTTGGTCAGGTGTCACTTTATGTTCCCAAAGCAGGATCCTCACCTATCCCTCCCTGAATGCTGGCAATGCTCAGGCGAGTCCTCTGGATTTTCTCTATATATCTTCCTATGTATATTTTAATTAATGCTTATTACATTTGATCTATTAGCTACAAATTATACTTCCCAATCTTTGTTAGTTTAAATAATAAAGGAAATTCCTATGTATTTAAATTAAAAGTTTTTTACATCTGGTTTACTAGCTACAAGGAGCAAAATTTTTAACCTTTGTTGATTTAAATAATAAAGTAACAGATAAATGAATCACTGAGGTCCACAAAGTTTGCTGTGATTGACATTGCTTTGTTAGTGGTCTTATGACTACCACATCCTGCAGTGCTTAATTCTTATTCAGAAACAACCAAAGTGGAAAGGAAAGGCAATGATTTCCCCAATATCTCTATGTAACAGAAAAAAAAAAATGTTTTTCAGAAATTTTCTTGGGTGATATTGTTCATAAGTGAGTTACATGTCCTTTTATAGATTAAGTGTTATCAATATGGACAAAACTGTTACATTTTTATTTAAATCAAACTAATTTATTCCTAGTCTGGATCAGTTTCTGCATAATTTCGCAGCTCTACAAAATACTTCGTCTGAATCAAATTCTCTCTTGTTCCTTACAAGTGGAAATTGGTGGAGTTTTTAATGTATCAAATCAAGATCCCTAAATCTAGGGAAAAAAAGAAGAGCTCTTGATCTCCATGTAATATAATTGCTCATTTCTTGCCAAAGTGGAGAAAGAGAATTTTCAGTGAAGGACCATTGGGGATGAATTAGCATCTCTGACAGTGCACGTGCAAAAGAAGGTTCGGTCTTGTGCTCCTCCTTCCTTTCCCTTGCTTGAACCTGATATGATCATTGGTGCTGCAGTAGTGAACATGCGATTATGAGGTGAAGACTAAAATAACAATATACGTAAAACAAACTGAGGCCAGGGATACAGTTCAGCAGCACAGTGCCTGCCTGGCAAGGATGAGGTCATGAGTTCTATTCTCAGTACCAAATAAATAAATCAAAGTGAGACAACACAAATTCCTGACATTATTGAGCTCATGAAACATTAGTTAATCTTCACCTTCAGAGCTATGTAAGCAAGATAAATTTCTGCTATCTAAGCACCATTTGCCAGATGTTTTGTTACTTGTACATACTGAACATTTATCTGGTGTGACATCTATTGATTTTCTAACCTCTATTCCTCAGACCACTGTGAGCTGCTACCTCTTTGGCACAGGATGAGTATTTGCTAACTAGTTAATAAATTAAAGGACTTGCTCTCCTTTAACAAATTCTTCCTGATATCTGCAAGATGATATTTCAAGGTAAATATAATATTGTTGAAACTGGAGTCTCAACTGTCCTCACTACTTTAAAATTATTTATCTCCTTATTATAATATTCAAATAAATAGGATGGTATCTAACACTGCGGTAAACTGAAATAAGGACTCATCTTTGACTATTCTGTTTGAGTAATCTCAGTGCACAGAATTTTCCAGCCTGAGTTTACAAACCACATTTGAGTAAATGCTCCTTCTGCAACCTGGTCTTCTTTACTCATTGCTGTTAGCCACCAGATTCCAGACCCAGATGAAAAGTGGTTTTCCTTTCCTTCTGTTTCTCTTCAAATACCTGCACACCATGTTCTATGTATGATCATGATTCTGTTGGGAATAACTCTGATGTTTGCTGGGCTAGAGTCTTCTTTTCTTGTAGTTCTTATCTTAAAAAAAGGAATTCACAGAGAGACTTTTCCTGATACCATAATGAATTCAGATTTCCCAGTTATATGCCATCACATCACATTTTTTATGTCATTTTTATTATGGATTATTCTTACTCTTGATTAGATAACTGGAAATTTATGTTACATAATATTTTTATTATTAATATCAAGTTATTAGACAGTAGAAAATACATTTGCCTTTTACTGTCACATTTACATTCGAGTGTAAATGTAATCTGTGTTAGCTTTCTATTGCTATATAGCATAATAACCCACAAACAGCCATTGAAGCATTAGCCATTTGTCTTGCAGTCTCTGTGGCTTGTGAGGATGGATGCACCTCAGCTAGGTGCTCCTCACAGGTGAGAAGGAGGTTTCCCACAATCTCAAGGTATACCTACAGGCAAGCTACGATTCCTCATGAGTTGGTGGACAAATGACTTCAGTTCTTCACTGACTATGTGCCCGAGGTTTCCCTGAGTTCTTGTCACAAGTACTCTTTATAGGAAGATTCACCACATGTCAGATGATTTACCACAAAGCAAATTAGTGAGTGAATAAAAATGAATTAAGAAAATACTATCCAGACTTTTTACAAATGTATCTAATTATTCACGAATTCCCTTCCTGGAAAATGAACCTCTATTTGCAGCACAGCCCCGCTTGAAAGAGTTATGTAATACTTTGAATATTAGGAAACAGATCATTTGGGGCCATCCGAGGTTGTCTACACCAAACACTACTTCAGAATTAGAGATTCTGTTCACATCATGTGACTTCTACATAATGTTTTTATCCCCTAGAATGTAAGAACTTGCACACATATGATCAAATGTTTGCTTAAAATTATACCTCTCCCTTCCACATCAGGCATCTTCTATAAATTAAATAATATTCTACCCCCAAAATGATCACCGTTAAGCACTGTAAATGGTACTTTTCCCAATAAACAGGGATTATGAAAATACGATGCTAATTATTATGATATGGACACTTTCTATCTCAGATTATCCGTGTAGGCAAATATAATCACAAAGGCCTTATGAGAGAGAGCAAGAGGATCTGAAGGAATAGAAGGAGATGTGATACAGAAGTAAGAATTCGCCAAGATGGCAGGGAGGGACCGTTATCGCAGGAAAACATGTGGCCTATAGAGGCTGAAAGAGGCAAAGAAAGGGATTCTCCTCTGAAGCCTCCAGTAAAATGTCACTGAAATAGGGCTGCTTTCTAGACTTCTGCCTTCCAACATTATAAGAGAAAAAAATGTATGTTGTTTTAAGCTATAAAATTGTGGTAAATTATGTCAATGATAGTAAACTAACACAGCACTCAAAAGTATTTATTAAATGAGTGAAAAGTTTTATACGTAGAATACTGCCATTGCCAATGCGTATCCTTCCCCTGTAAATTTTTAAACAGGAAACAAGGAATGAATAAAATATTACAATCAAAATAACCAAAGAGAAAGAAAAGGGAGAGGAGAGGAGAGAAGGATGGAAGGACATGTGAAGGAAAAAAGTTAAATGTTAAGTTATCCAACTGATATTACCCAGATTATGGGATATAGAGGTTCAATTATGTATAAACTGTTTCATTATAGAAATAGAATTTACCTGAAATTTGAAAAATTAAAATGCATGCAGAAATCATTGACATGATGGAGACCTCATTGATATAATCATTGATTGTTGCATCATTTCTCTGGTGTGAGATACCAAATGTGTAATAAGGATAGAAGTATATGAAAAGTATCGTAAAGTAGTAAGAATTTTTTTTTTTAAAGATGAGGGGAAGGAACTCTCCTACACTGTTGGTGGGAGTGTAGACTGGTACAACCTTTGTGGAAGTCAGGCTGGAGAATTCTCACAAAGCTGGGATTGGAAGTCCCATTTGTTCCAGCTATTCCACTTCTAGGAATATTCCCAGAAGAACTGAAAGCATCATACCACAGTGATATATGTGCACCTATGTTTATAGCAGCACAATTTGTAATCGCCCAATCTTGGAAACAACCCAAGTGTCCATCAACTGAGGAATGGATAAAAAAGTTGTGGTATTTCTATACAATGGAGTATTACTCAGCAAAAAAGAAGGATCACATTGAGATATTTATCAATAAATGGGCGCAACTTGAGACCGTACTCATAAGTGAAATAAATCAATCTCGCATGTGTGAATACTGAATAGTTTCCCTAATCTAAGTAATGATTCAAATACATAAAAGTAGGTGGTACTCATGATTCCTCATTATGTGGCCTTGAAGCTTTATAAAGTTTTCACCTATTAATTGGAATGGCTTTATACTGGAATGCTTGATATTATTGCCTGTGATGAAATGAACAGCTATTTTGAAGAAAATAAGTCATCATAATAGCTAGTGCTATGTACTATCATCTTGTTTTGAAGCCCCACCAAATTATGGCTCTTCTGTCTCCACTGGTTTTATCATGATGAGTCTTGCTGGGTTTTATTATATGTGATAGTATAAACAAAAATTGTTATAGGCAAAGAGATAATATAGAAGCCATTGTTCATTTTCTGTTGGTTGGTTCTAAAAACCCTACAATGCTTTCATCCACTTGAATGGTTTTACACTGACTTGATATGTTTGAAGCTATAGTATATGAAGTTATATTCAAATATTATTTTTTATGATTTTTTTAATTAAGGGGAAAAACAAAAAATTAGCAGGATATATTATAGTAACTTATTTGATTTCCTATTAACTTGATTTGAAGTCCTGTAATACTCCCACTATCTTGTTTTGACCGATTAGACTCTGTTCCTTTCTGTATGATAGTATTAAGTTTGAGGGTATAGGCAATTACTTTGAAGGCAATAAGATTCACTATGATACCCATTCTGGTTTGACTATTATCTTCTTTGGAAGTCCTGTAATGTTTACAAGGGTTAGGTTTTATTGGTCTTGTTCTCTACTGTTTTGTTCAACTTTATAATACCTTATGAGATAGACAATTCTTTTTAAGGAAGCAAGAGTCATTATGGTAACCATTGTTGATAACCTTGTACTCTGCTCTTATATCATGTACTATGTCTACCCTTGGTTTTGACTGACAGCTTTGTTTTGCCATATTAAACTTTATTCTCTTCCAAAAAAGTAATAAGAGGTAAGGATTAATAAAACCCAAAATGTGTAAATTTTGTTGTAAAAAAAGAGAGGAAAAAAAGTGTTCTAAAGTATACAACTGCAAGTGTATTTAGGGGTGTTAAACAGATGACCATATTAATGTTTTTGGTTGGATCATTGAACACAACTGTTCAGTCTCACTGTTTGAATGTCCACTTTGTATGTTTTGATACTGTGACTTGAGCAACTATCTCTAAGATGAAAATGTGTAATCTATTAAATGGTGATTTCTTACTGTTTTTTTTTTTTTTTGTAGCTCTGTATTAATTGTACCCTTACACTGCTTTGTTTTGTTTTGTTTTTTCTCTTTTTCCTTTTAAATAAAATTAAAAAGAGATGAGGGGAGAAGGGAGAAAAGAATGAATGAAGAGAAAATAAAAAGAGTCCACACTCTTTAAATGAAATAAATCAGACACATGTTTAAAGGTCACATTGTTTCTTTGATGTGAGAAACTGAAAGGTTAAATAAAGACAAAAATGTAAAACAGATTCTGGGAAATAGGAAGATGGTATTCAAATGAGAAAGGAAACAAAGGATGGAGGAGGGAAATAAGAGAGGAAAATAAAAATAAATGAAATAATCATTCCTAGAAACAAAACAATGGAAATTAGTCACTGCTATCATCAGACAGTCATTGAAACATGAATAACAACACAATTTTTCAGCTTTCCAGTTTCTGAATGACTTACTAGGCAGTATAACAGACTTGAAAGTTTCTGACACATTAAGAGAATGTTATATTAGATTGTTTAATCAGTAATTTGCAAATTGAGTCTTTCTGCCTTTATAATCTTTTAAAGTTGTTGTACTGTCAAGCAGAAAATATATCCACATTTAAAATACATGCACAATTCTACAGAATTATGTATAATATGTATATATTATGTGTTATAAAGCCAGTTTGATGAAGAATGCTTCAATAACTAAATTATTCTTAGAGAAAGGTAAAATACAGTTTGGTCTATCTTATTATTTTGTAACTCTTTAAACAGAAAGATTGAATGATATTTATGTTTGAATTATATCTATATGCAAATATAATTTGAACATTTCACAAAATCTACTGAACTTATTTCTACAGTATTTGCTTTTTAGATAAAATTATTTTACATTCACCAATGATCTCAAAATAAGTATTTCCTTTTTTCATTTCATTTTATGATAAAGTTCCGATGATTAGTTTCTCTAATTAAAGTTCCATGATATTTAAATTACATATTCAATAGTAAATTCTACTTCTTTTCAGGTTTGAAATATTCACTATTAAAAAGGTTTGTATTCTAAAATCATTTATAAATCTGTGTAATTTCACTTTTCACCTATTCCAAGGATTTTCCTGAAATCATGCACTTCAATAAAACAAAGTTAATGGGATATTAAGAGAATTAGACAAAAAATAAATCCTTTCTCAGATTCTAATATCAGAATTTCCATCAATAGCTAATCATGAAAGTACTAATACCTTAAAAATATTTATAATAATACAATGTGTTCTTTCCATATGGGATTTAATGAACCTTCTTTCTTCTTTAGTTTACATAATAAATTACTCATGTTTGTTGTGAAATGAATCTTTAGAAAATTCAAGATACTTATTCTAGCCTGGCAGTTCACTATTAAATAGAGAAGAATATATTTATGATTTCTAGCATCTTTGCACCAACATAAATGATAATAGGATGCACACATATACTCCTTGCTTTATGTGGTCCAAGTTTTAGATTTCATACGAGAATAGTTGTTAGTCAGGAAGCATTAAAAATAGAACTTCATGAAGAACAAATAACAACATACACACATGAGTAACAGTGTTACTCAGAGTTATGTGTGTGGGACATATGTATGAGTATGTGCATATTTGTGTTTTCACACTACAGAGGATAAAGATGAATTTAGAGATGGAGAGAACGGCAAGTGTAACTAATTAAAACAATTGACTATAGCTCCCTATGATTTGTTCAGAGAAAGTATCAATCTATCCTTTACTTTGAATTTGTCCCTAGTCTTCTCCTTATTTAGCCTTTATAAATATGAGGCCGTATACAATAAGCACTCAGGTGTACAAACATTGGAGGCAATTTGTGTGAAGGTGAAACAGCTCCATCCCATCTAAATGCACGAAAATAAGCAGTTAATCTATGCAGTTTTCAGTCTCGTCGTCTCTAAAATAGGATTCATAGTTGTTTAGAAATATGTGTGTATAAGCATTTGTATATATACATGTATATATATGCAAACACATTATAATCACTGAAGTTTTTGAGTCATGAAGATTTAAAAGGAGAATTTAAAGTAGTTCATAGAGAAAGGCAATACCACACAGCATGTTTCAGATTCCTTAATGTCAGAGTGTCGACATAACCTGGGATGAATCATTAAGCTATTTCTCATACTTAAAGGAAGAGATGCAGAAATATAAGGTTTCCACATGGCAAATGGTATCAGCTATGGGATAAGAATGCAATGGATGTGAAACCAGAGTTTCAAACCAATAAACTGTGTTCACTAGAAAGTTACTGATTGCAATCTACAACCAAATTTTTTTTCCACAATCTTTCTTTTAAGCGTTGAAATATCTGACACTTTTCCGCTAAACTCCTTTCCTAATTTTGTGAATCAGGGTCAGTTACTGTTATTTATAAGTAAGGATTTTAATATTGAATTTAATGCCAAGAATGAAGGACAGATAACAAACCTTGAGGGAAATGGGAGAAATCTATTAGTTTAGAGGGTAGACTTGTCCAGCTGATAGATGAAGACAGTGAAAACTCCATTAGTGCTTCAGGATAGTAACTTGACACCACATGGCATGCACTGCTGAGTCAGCTAAGTAAATTCCATCAGGAATCAGCTACAGTCAAGTAGCCAATGAAGAAAAGCTTTGGGTAGAATTGCTTGTTACTAAATATAGTGTGTTTTCTGTTTTAGAGAAGTAATAAATAAATTTGAAGCTGTTGTGTGATGTGACTCCTTGTAATGAGATTGAGAAAGTTATAACATATGAAATTCAGCAAGATCATATCCTTATACTCTTAGTTCAAAAGTAGGATAGATTGTTAAAATTTATACCATAAAATTCATTCCGTCTTCGTATGCTCAAATCACCCCACTCTTAAAGAACTAAAATCTTGTCTTTTCTTCCTGAATTCACGTTGGTTTTTTGACTTGATCAGTAGAATGAACTGACAATACTATTGTAAGACTTGGGCTTGAAAGAGCAAATTCACCTGATAGCTTTCTCTTTTACTTTTAGGATTCAGTTCCAATAACAAAGGATTTAGTTGGAACTTGGAATGTTGGAAGAATTCAGTGAGACAGGGGACAATCAGTCTCCAACTCCTTAGTTGCTATAGCTGACAGCCCTGAAACATAGATAAAGCCATCCTGGATCCTCCTGTGCTCACTGTGACTCCAGCCAAAACCTAGGGAATAAAACTAGGGATCTATGGTAGGCTGGCCAATGTCTGGTCCTCTAAAGAGAACCATATCTTCATTCATAGAAAGTTAGAACAATATATATGCCAAAAGAGAATGCACAACTAAGTAAAACATCTTGAAAAGAGATTATCTAATACTATTTGAATGACCCAGAATATAATTATAAAAGTCCTTAATTAATGGGCCAGCAAAGGTCAAAGTCACAATGGAAACAAGAATTTGGAGTAATGCAAGGGAAAAGTCATAAGCCAAGGAGTCAAGCTATAATAAAATAAATATGTATTGTTTTAAGGCTTAGTTTTATATAGTTGATCATAGTAAGTATAAGCAATTAGCAAAACACCTCATTTGAGTGCTGCCAAAACTATAGAATATTAAGAAATAACTATTGAACACTGCTATGTCATATCACCATATTTGGTGAGAGTTTTGAAGCAGTAATCAAAAACTGGAATAAAGAGTGATTAAAAACTCAGAGCTCATTATTACTGAGCTAAAAGAAATTATCAGCAATAGATTCAGGAGTAATATAACTGATTAATGTAAAATTAATATAATTTTACATTAATTTTACATTAATGTAAAATTTTACACTATAGCATTAAATGAATCCAAAGATTAATCAAGATTTTTATGTGAAATTTAGTACTCAGTCACCTCTGAGTAGGAGTAGGAGCACTGGAGTACAAATACAGAGGACTTTGAGACAAAGTATTCAAAAATCACAACAACCCACTGAGCTTCTTTGAGTGCCAAGTAATTTCTCTTCACTTGTCTGATCAGGACATAGTTCTCTAATCTGAAAAATTCACCTTGCAATGCTTCTTTGAATGACAATTTAACTTAGGGCCCAACAACCTGAAGATGATACCACTTATCCAGAACCCATATACAGTGAGATAGAAGGAATAAGTACTAACATTCTACAGCACAAGTGGATGGCTAGAGGTTGTAACTTATTATACATTTTATGAAGACCTGGAGGAAAGAATTTCTAATACAAAGCAATGATAAATATTTATCGAGATAGAAATTCTAATTACCCTGATTTGGTCCTTATGTATTGTATACCTACATAGAATTATCACACTATACCCCAAACTACATAAAATTTGAAAATAAATTTTGAGTGAGAAAGTTGACCCAGAAGAAAATTTATATGACAAAATAATTTTTAAAATGTGTTCATTTATGAATAGTCTACAATTACTGAAAAATCAGTGATAAATTCTGATATGTTGAACAATAAGAGAATGTATTTCTAGACTGAAACATATTAATGTATGGAAGATGCACTCCTCGAGATTATGGATTTTCATCAATTTCTTATGCTATTTAATATTTTATTATTTTATGCACATAACTCACTATTTTTGCTGTACTCAAGTGTGGTTAAAATAATTTTAATGTATTTTATATGTATTTTTATCTTAAATCTGTCTACTGTTCATTTTTGTTTCATATGCCCATACAGCTTACTCAAATACTTACCTTTTGTTTCCTTTTTGATAATTTTTTTTAAATGTTGAGATGCTGGTAATAAATTCTCTCTCTTTTTAGGTTGGTACCCGTTATGGTTTGTATTTAGAGGTGTCCCCAAAGCCTCATGCAGTCATGGATAGGGCTTTTTGGAGGTGGTTGGATCTAGAGTGTGTGATGCTAGATTCAAGCACGTGATGCTGGGATTAAGGATATGAAAGGTGGGTAGATATAAAGTATAAGAGTCAGAAAGAGATCTAGTGTGGTTATTTCTGGTCACTTGCCTGCTGTCTTTTGACCGCCTTGCTTTGCCATGGACCAGTTCTCCCCTGTGATGCCCTTCTGTCATAACACCCTACCTTGGAACCAGCAACTGCAAATTAAAACCTCTACAAACCATGAGTCAAATAAATTTTTTCTCCTTTAACTTTGGGTGTTGACTATTTTTATTTCAACAATCAAAAAGTAAATAACATTGTACCTTACAGTCCTTATTTTTTAGTTTTTACCTTCATTTAAGTAATAGAAGTAGACCATCATTTTGTACCAGATTTGAATCTATTCCAAGCATGTGCCACAGAATTTGTCCACAAATCCTTGATTTTAGGAGCATCATCCTAACACGACTAGGAGAGTAGCAAGTAAGAGGTATCTTCTAGAAGGTGATAGATAATTCACAAAAGTGTACAGGAGTCTGCTACCTTGGTAAAGTTTCCTAGAACCTTGTAGTCTGAAATATGTCAGGGTGCCTAATACGCTTGTGTAATTACCACAAATAAAGGAGATATGCAATACTTGTTTGGGTTCTTCCAATTTTGGTGGCAGTATGTCCTAGTTTTCTTCAATCCTTCTGATTTATGGTAGGCCTCCACCTTCCAGTGAGCTGCTGAAAACTTGAGAAGCTTCTCATTGTTCAGATTGCAGTAAAACATCCCTGATTCAAGGCCTTCGGGACTGCTGTAATACAACGACATGCCAAGAGCCTGCAGCACATCTCCTATAGTATGAGACAGAACCTGGAGGGGTTCCTGGTTTTTATAGCAAAATAACACTTCATAAAGGAATGGTTTTCTTTTCAGAAATGGTTCTTGGCTATATAATGAGTACATACTTGTAGACTAGGCACTACAAGTCACCATACTGTCCAAGGTAGCTCACCATATGTGCTGCTTCTAATGTACAGCAAGATATTTTTCTACCCAAATATCAAGCATATACAGCAGTATTCTATCACTAAAATAAAGTACACAGAACTAGACTGAAAGTAATTCTGATATGTATATAAATTTAACAAGTTATTGTCACTATTAACATATAGTGTTAGCCATGTCAATATCCAGCATCTTTCCAACATGTCATACTACTGGATGCAAAAAGGATACCTTATGGTCACTTGAGAAGGAAAAGAGTGAAGCATAATGCAATCACTGTGGAAAAAAAAAAAAACTAAGAAAGTTGTGTTCCCTAAAAAACTAAGAAAGTTGTGTTCACATCTATGATGTGGTGACTTGGAAACATTGTGCAATTCTTTCAAAAATTCTTCCAAAGAATTTTTAAGTGATATATCTCATTTTCCTAGAAGGTAAGAACCCTAATATACTCTGTGTCAATTTGTTGGCCAGGCAAGCAGGGACCTGCAAGGAATATATTTAAAGAACTACTACCAATCTTATGATTCATTGGTTATGCAAGCATTAGAAGAGAGATGATTTTATAAATTGTTAAAGATATTACTGCACGTGGAAAATATATGATAGAAGATGGAAATGGAGGAGAAAGAAAAGAAATGCAAATGACAAAAGGAATTTTCCTTTAATGATATCATTTACTACCATAACAATTGGGAAAATAATACAAGACTATGTCATCTCTATTCAAAAATAAGTGTGCTGGGGTTTCAACTCTCTTAAGTCTCAAGTTATATTTCAGTGCTAAGTTAAACTCCCTATCATCTGGGATACAGTAAATAGAAATAGTGATTGGAAGAAGAAAATAGAACAAACAAATTATATAACTGCATACTCAGTAGCAGAATTAAGCTTCATAAGAGGTATGATCAAAAATATGGTTAATGTTTAATATTTTAAAAATTATTACAGTAAAATACACATTTCATTAATCTCCCTCTTCCTTGTCCTTTCAAACATGCCGATCCTGTTGTTTTTATCAATTCTGAGCTAGTTCTTTTGTGTCTTAGTTGTGTTGCCTTGACTACTTGAATTGCTTCAAAATCTTTTATCTTTGCTAGTAATTTTGACTCTGGGGAAGAACTGAAAGTCACACCATGTCAGATCCAGTGAATAGGGTAGAAGACCTGCCATATTATTTTTATAGATGTGACTTTTTATTGGATGACACTTGACAGTAGCCTACTCCATTTTTTTATCACATTGTGTTTCGATGCTCATAAAAGAGGACTTCAAGAACTGCTTCAGAAAGTCACAAGAATAAATAAATGAATGACAACCATATTCAACATGGGCAGAATGTTTTGGGGCACTTGCCCTTTAGTACAGTGTTTTTTAAATTGACACATTCACTACATATTTTGATCATCTTGCATTTCCTGTTTTGCTATGACGCATATTCATATTTTTTACAAGAGTGCATATTTAGTTTTCTTTTTCTTTTCTTCAAAAGTACATTAATAGTATGCTGTCACTAATTTAGTTTACAATCTAGAATGTTAAATTGGTCAGCAAAATATATTAGATGAGAGATGAAATAAACATGAAAAAGATCACTCTGATCTGTACAACCTAGTGCATCCAAAAGGGTTTTGATTACCTTCTTAGGCCAGAATGCAAATTAATACAAGCCTATAGAAAATTTCTAAGTGTTAAAAATGAAGGAAATCTATTTGGGCATTATGTTAACTGAAACAAACCAGGAAAAGAAAGATGAACATTTTATGGTTCCACCCATCTAAGCAACTGAAATATAGAGAAGAAGAAAGTACAAGAATAGTTACAAGAGATTGAGAAGAGGTACGCTATAGAGATTTAATTAAATAATGCAAAATTTCAGGTGGAAGAAAATTTCAGAGATCTTTGGGGAAAAGTTATAGAAAGAGGTGTTTGTCAGATTTCTAAAGTATTCTATTCTATTATGTATAATTAACAGTTAAGTACTATCCGTATTATACATGTAAAATTCATTATTAATATACATATACATTGTAAAATAATCATCACCATCAAGGCAATTGATATTTTCATCACCTCAAATAATTATCATTTTATTTTCACTTTTTATGGGAAAAGGAATAAGGACACTAAAGACATGATTATATATGGAATAAATAAGACTAAAAAAAGAAATAGAACTAAGAAGGTAATTTAGTGAACTTCAGAAAATAAAACTAGTATAAAAAGCATTCATATTTCTATACAGAACAATAAATTATCCAAAAATTATTTTAAGAAACAATTCTAGTCACAATAGCAAAAGAATAAAACAAGGCAATTATGGAGTAATACACTTAACCAAAGAGAGAAACGGAAGACTTGCCACTAAAGCTTACCAAAAAAAAAAAAAAAACAAAAACAAAAAAAAAAAACAACAACAACAACAACAACAAAACTGAATAAAAGAGTTAAAGAAGAACCCAGGAAATGCATCCTGTGTTTATGGCCTATAAGAATTAACATTGTGAAAATGTACATAAGCCCTAAGGTTTGTGAATATATTATCTAAGATTTGATAGTTTTAAATGGAATACAAAGTATTTGAACTGAGAAGAGACCACACAATAATCATTAAATCTAGAAAATAAAATTATATTATTGCAAAACAATGATAAAAATATTTAATTACCCAGTTTCAGTGTATGAAAATATGAATAGTTAATAAGTATAGCCTATATTTAATAGTAACATGTATATATATATATATATATATATATATATTCAAATTCAATGGTCAATTGCTTTTTAACTGTAATATAATTATTTGGTTTGCTGAGTATTATAATGCTGTGAAAGCAATGATTGGTTTTGGACTTTACCAAGACTGCTAAACTGTAAATAATGAAACATTCTTGATAAATTTAAATTTTAATCTAAGTTTTTTGCTCAGTAGAAAGTATAATATAGGTCATTATTTCATCTAATAATATTACTTTTGACTGTAATTTAGTGTTTATTATATTCTGTAGTCAATCCTGGTGACATAATAAAACATGTTTAGCTCATGAATTTGCACTAGAATTTTGCACAAAGTTCACACAGGTTTGACTGATCTTACTTGAGGATGAATCCACTGAGGACTGCTGGTATATGGTGACCTCGAAGGGGAGAACGGTAAGAGCTCTGATAAATGTGCTCCTCTGCATTTTTTCTGCTACCTTTCACAAAGTTAGTCTACACTGTTTACATGGATGGCACAGGATTTCTGAAGCAGAAGAGTAAGCCTGTAAGACTTCTTGCTACCTGGTTTAGAACTGTCACAAAATCACTTTCAAGACATTTTTGTAAGAAGTCCTGAGTTTACCAGACAAGCATTCATCTGTTTAATGAAAAGCAAAGGGCAATTCATTCTGATCTTTTTTTTTTTCCTAATTTAACAAAGATTTACCTGAATCTCTAGGGAAGCTGTTAAGCATATGCAGAGAAATCAATCAATATCTCAGCTATCTAAGAAAACCCAGTTTCTTTAATATATATCACATTTGAAAAGAAACTACCCAATATTTTTAGACATTGCCACCATCTTAAACAGAATAAGCAAATAATTTTCATCTCACATTGTGAAGAATTTGTAATAACATCTATGTAGGTAATTAAAATCCTTAAAAAATTAAAAAGTAAAAAATTACAAGAATTGTTACATATGAATATAGCCTAGAGTCATACTTTAAAAAGTAAACATTATAAGCACATACTTTTTGTGTCATTCAGTGTGAAAAACAATGTATTTGTCTACTATTGCTACAGAACAAATTACATTAAGCTTAATAACTTCAATTAGCTTTTAAATGACACATAAAGTAACAGATGAAAGAAAATGAGTAACTAGCAATACAGAGTAGTAAATTATTGAAAGTTAAGTAAAATAAGTCAGTTATACAAGTTCGAATATCACCTGGTTTCTCTTATGTGGGAAAATATACACAATAAAGAGTAAATAGAAGATAGATAAATACATAGTATGGAGAAGTTCAAATAATTCTTCCAATTACCTATTTCACCGTTTCAAAAATATTGTAACACACTAATTTATTTCACTTATGCTACTAGTTTCTCCAACTACATTGAGAAGAAAGTTTTGTACTATTATCTGTTTCTTTGAAGGTAGAAGTAGTTATGATTCTTTTTTTAGTTTTAAAGGAAAATAAAAGAGAACAGAACAAAGCAAATCAGAACAGAACAATGCAAGCAACACAGCATTTCACAACAAGACAACTAGATATGAACAGTAGCTACCATAATGTCTCTTTTCTTTGAAATATTTTAGCATACCTTTACACACAATAATATCAAATATAGCAAAATAGTATAAAACCATTCAAGAGAATGAAAGTATTACAGGACATTCAAAACCAAGTAATGAATAATGAATAATATCTACTATCATATCTCATTTTCCTTAAACATTTTTTATACTATCACACATATTAAAATCCAATAAGACACAACATGATAGAATCAATGGAAACAGAAGAACAAAAGCATGGTAGGACTTCACAGCAAGATGATATTAAATCAGCAATGGCAGCAATAATGTCTTATTTTCTTCAAATTAGGTGTTCATACCATCTCACATAATAAAATCAAACAGAGTAAAACCATTCTAAAAAATGGATGAAAACATTATAACGCTTCAAAGCAATATAATGGGGAATCATGACTACCACAAACTCTTACGTATTCTTACCATTTCTTAAACTGGGGATACTATACAGTATTTATACCCATGCATTTGATTTATTTCACTTATGAGTATGGTCACAAGTTGCATCCATTTATTTATAAATATCTCAATGTGATCATTCTTTATAACTGAATAGTACTCCATTGTATAAAAATATCACAAATTTTTAATCCATTCCTCAATTGATGTGAGTCATTTTCCTTTAGGAGCTGAAATACTTCACTGGATGCTCTTCTTGACTTCATTGTTTGTGCTGAGAATTCTGTGGTGATTCTGATAGGTTTTCCTTTATAGGTGATTTGTCTTTTCTCCCTAATAGCTTTCAGGGAGAAAAGCTATTTGATCTATCTGTTCTTATGTTGGATTTCTGAGATGGTGATTATTATGTGTCTAGAGGTAGTTTTATTTTAGTTATGGTTATTTGGAGTTCTATACACTTCACTGATCTGTATTTCAGTTTCTTCTCATGTTTGGGAAATTTTCAGCCATTACTTCTGTAAATAGCCTCTTGATATCATTTGTGTTGTACCCTTCTTTTTCATTTATCCCTATCAATCTTTTGTTGTTTTTCTTCACATCATCTTGCAGCTGTTGAATTGCTACTTTCTGATTCCTTGTTATTTTTCAAATATCTTTCCTTTTCTGTTCACTAGCTGCAATCTTGTCTTCGGGGTTGAAAATTCTATTTTCATTTTCAATGAGGCAGTTTTAACAACTTTCAATTGAATTTTTGATTTGTTGTATATTTCTTTGAATCTGCTTCAGGCATTTTGGTTGTTACTTATATTGTTCATTCAGGGTTCCATCTTTTTGCATTGTTCCTCTAATGTTTTAACTATGTCTTCTTTAGATGTGTTCAGCATTTCTTTCATTATTTTTATCATTTCTTCTTTGACCTGGGATGTTATTTCTGAATTGAGTTCTTTTATAGCTTCCTAGAGTTGTTTCTTTATTTCGGTTGTTATCATTTCAGGCATCTCAGGTGTACGACTTGTATTTTCTTCTATGTACATGACTTATAGGCTTGCTTGTGATAGGCTGGAGGTTTGAGATTACATTTCGGCCTTTCATTTTGTCATTTTCCTATATTTATGGGTTTCAAGCATGTTCCAAAGCTTCCCTGGGTGTGCTGGAAATCACTTGGAGAGCCCTCAACTCCTAGGACTGAATTGAGGTTACTGGACATGGCCCAGTCAGGTCTTCAGGGACCTCCTATGCATCCTTAGGTGGTCTAGAATGCTGGGTAGAGTCCTAACTGCTTGAACCAATGATCTAAAGCTCTCGCTGAGAACAAGCACACTGGAAGTCATCAGCCCCCAGAACTCAATGGAGGTGGCTAGGCATGGCCCAGTCAGGCCCACAGGACCTCTCATCCCTCCTCTGGTGGTTCAGAAAGCCAGGCAAGCAGTTACATGATTCTTATTCAGTGCTCTTTGATTTTGTACCAGTTAATTAAATTCTCTATACCTTGGGGTCATATTATGTAAAGTTAAAATAATAGTTTTCCCTCCAATTTTTATGGCAATTACATAAATTAAAGCACATAAAAATACTTAGATTAATGCATATCACAAAATAATTTCTTACTACATTTTATATGTAATTATTTCTCTTGGAGTTTCTTTGTTGACAACTCTTAGATGATGGATACTAATTATTATGCACCAATGAATGAATAATTCAATAATTATGTACTTAATAGAATCTTTGGTTTTAACTAGATTTTTGGGTAAATGATATGTAACAGTAAAAAAAACATTATTCCTCCTCATCTGAAGGGACATAATTCAAGATGGTCCACAGATACCTGAAACTACAGATGGTGCTGAACATACATACCTATGGTACTGTTTAATTTTTAAAATATGCACAGTTAGAGATTACATAGAAGTTATAAATATTTAAGGAAGTGAAAATGGCAATTATTTTGATTTTCTCAAAAACAATATACATTTATATCAAAGTATCATATTGCGTCTATGAAAATGTAAAAATATTATGTATTTTAAAATGAAGGCATTGAAACAATAATGTCTTAGTTACTTTTTACTCATCACTGAGAAAAAATACCTGATGCCCAAAGTTGGCAAAGGAAAGGTTTATTTCTTACAGTTTTTGGGGATTTCTCTCCATACTCAGTTGTCTCCAAGGCAGAGTTGCATGGGAGGGCCACAGTTCATAGCAGCTGCAAACAGCAAGCAGGAACTGGCAAGAGAGAGGGACATACCTTCTTCCTGCCATTACAATACATCCTGGCTCCACCCCTAGGTGGGTGTGGCACTGATACTATCAATCCAAGTGCTAGACAATGAACTAATCACAGTGAACAATGCAAACGCATGAGACCTGGGGGGCCACTGACATAAACCATGACAAATAACTAATAAAATGTATGACATTTATGGTGTATTGTAATAAAAGGGTATTTTAAATATTTTTTGTTTAAGGGAAAAAAGACACAGAAATGAAAAACCAAAAGCCAAAGAGACAAACATCAACAAACCCAATACAATAACACTATAGTTGTACAAAATAAGATGATACAAATTTGACAGTGATTATAAAAATGCATATTGTTACCTTCAAAAGGATTAGTTAGAATAACATATATAGCTATGTAAAATTAATCGAATAATATGAATATTAACTGTTATTTTTTAATAACTAATACAATCAGTAACATAAATTCATTTTAGCCATATTATGTATATATACACAAATTTTTGTCTTTTCCTTTTCTCTTCCTCTTTCCTCCTTTCCTGTATCCCAATTACATTTCCTCTTTGAGCAGTTTCTTACCTTTACACAGTATTTGTTGTGAATTTTTTATCACATATACTTTTTCAGTTTCTTAAACTAGAGATACAATACAGTATTTACACACATGAGTTTGATTTATTTCACTTATAAATATGGTCTCAAGTCTGGCCCATTTACTTATAAAAGTCTCAATGCAACCTTTCTTTATAACTAAGTAGTGCTCTATTGTATAAAAATATCACATGTTGAGCCAGGGTATTACCTCAGTGGAATAAGCCCCTTCCTGGAAAGCTCAAGGTTGTGAGTTTAATCCCTGGTTAAAAAAAAAAAAAAAAAGAAGAAAAGAAAAGAAAAGAAAAAGAAAAGAAAAAGAAAAAAGAAAAAATACCACATTTTCTTTGATTGATGGGCACTTGGGTTGCTTCCAAGATTTGGCTATTACAAATTGTGTTGCTATAAATATAGGTGCACACATATCACTGTCGTCTGATGTTTTCCATTCTTCTGGGAAAATGTCCAGAAGTGGGATATCTGGGTCAAATGGAATCTCTAATCTTAGCTTTTTGAGGAATCTCCACAGTGGTTTCCACAGTGACTTCACCAGTCTACACTCCCACATACAGCGGAGAAGTTTCTTTATCCCCACAGCCCCTCCAGAATTTGTTATTGGTTGATTTCTTATCTAAGCCATTCTTTTGGGAGTGAGATGGAATCTCAAAATTGTTTTAATTTGCATTTCCCAAATGACTATTGATGTTGAACATTTTTTCATATACACATTTGCTCTTCATATTTCTTCACCTGAGAAGTATATATTCATCTCAGATGCCTATTTTTGTATTGCATCCTTGAATTTTGGATGAATTTTTAAAAATTCTTTTACGTATTCTAGATAGAAGTCCTTTGTTTGAGGGACAGTTGGCTAAAATATTTTCCAGTTCATGGGTTTTATTTTCACTCTGTTGGAGATTTCTTTTGATATGCAGAATATTTTAATAAATTGAGATCTCAATTGTTGTTCTGGGAAGTATTTCCCATGCAGTTTGGTTTTTGTTCATGAACTCTATACCTACTCATATGTCATAAAGTTTTCTTAGTATTTCATTTTCTAGCAAATTTAGTGTTTCTGTTTTAATATTTAGATCTCTGATCCATTTTTACTTTAGTTTAGTGCATGGTGATAGACATAGATCTAGTTTTAGTTTTTATAACATGGAGAGTCAGTTTTTTCCAGCATCACTTATTAAAGAGGCTATCTTTCTTCCAGTGTAAAGATTTGGTCCCTTTGTCAATGATGAGGTGCCTGTGTATGCTTATAGTTATGTTCTATCTTCTAATCTCTTCCACTGATTTTCAAGTCTGTTTTTATTACAATACCAAACTGGTTTTATCACAGTAACTTTGTAATATAATTTCTATTTGGAGATTGTAATGCCTCCTGCCTTGCCTTTGTTGCCCAAAATTGCAGTTATTGTAGTTCTTTTTAGTGCCAGATGAATTTTATGGATGATTTCTTTAGATCTGTGAGATATGCAAAATGTATTTTGATTGGAATTGCATTAAATCTGTATAGCAATTTAGTGAAAATAGCCATATTCACAATTTTTCTTCTTCTTATCTATAACAGAGAATGTCTTTCCATTTTCTGAAATCCTCTTCAATTTACTTTTTCAGAATAACATAATTTTCACTGTTTAGGTCTTTTACTTGCTTTTTAGATTGATTCCTAAGTATTTCATTTTTTTGGATGCTGTAGTGAAGGGTATTGTTTACCTTATTTCTCACTCAATGAGTTTGTTGTTTGTGTAGAGGAATGTTATTGATTTTTGAGTATTAACCTTGGAACCTGCTGTACTACTGAATTTGATTATTACATCCAGAAATATTTCAATGGAGTTTTGGGGGTCTTCTATGAAGAGTACCATATCATTTGCAAACAATAATTTAACTTCTTCCTTTCTGATCCTTATTCCTTTTATTTATCTCTCTTGTCTAGTTGCTCTGGCTAGTTTCCAGAACTATATTGAATAGGAGTGGTGTTAGTGGATGTAACTGACTTGCTCCAGATTTTAGGTTAAAAGTTTTCCATCTAGTAAGGTATTAGCTATTAGTTTATCATATATGACCTTTATCAGATTGAGGTAGAGACTATTCTGATTTTCTGTAGGGTTTTTATAATGAATAAAATTTAGATTTTGTCAAAAGCTTTTTCTGTCTCTACTGAGATAAGCATGTGTTTCTTGTCCTTGGCACTGTTCATATGCTGTATTACATTTATAGATTTGCATATATTGAATCGCCCATGCATTCCTGGGCTGAATCCCACTTGATCATGTTATGTAATCTTCTTGATGGCTTATTGTATTCTATTTTTCCAATATTTTATTGAGGATTTTTGCACTGATATTCATTAGAGAGACTGGCCTATAATTTTATTTTTTGTTTGGATATTTCTCTGTTTGGGGTATCAGGGTTGCTTCCAAGAACAAGTTCAGGAGACATGCTTCCCTTTCAATTTCTTGAAGACTTTAAATAATGTTGGCATTCATTCTTCCCTATCCATAAACCAGGCTTTAGCCTCCTTGTCCTCTGACAACTGATCATATAGTACTCCCTACAAGGCCATAGGTGCACGCTGGGAAACTGAAGGCAACATAGCAGGTATAGGAGCCAAAGGTATCTGGGCAACTTCCTCATGTAATTTACTTGTACCTTTTGGGCCTGTTCTGGCTTGATCATGAATATACCATTTCCATTTAATGATAGACTGTTGCTGTACACAACCAACTTTATGACTTAGTGGGTCAGATAATATCCAGGCTACCATAGGCAACTCAGGTCGCATAGTGATGTGGTGTACCATAGTCAAGTATTCAGGCCAACAGCTATTTCTCAAAGGAAGAATAGTTGTCCTCAGACAATGGCAGAACCTTACTCCAAAATTCTCAAAGCCTCCACTGTAATTCACCAATGGGGCCTGCCAGAGACTCCAAACAGCATCTTTGTTTGTTACTGACACCACAAAAGTACCATTTGGATCTGTTGGATCGTATGGTCCCATCGGAAGAGCAGCCTGTACAGAAGCCTTGACTTGTTGCAGAGCCTTTTCCTGTTCTGAGCACCACTCAAAATGAGCAGCTTTCCAAGTCACTCAGTAAATGGGATGAGGAATGTGTTGCCTTCAAAATCCAAATAGGCCCACTAAGCATTGTGCCACCTTGTTAGCTGTAGGGGAAGCCAGATGCAACAATTTATCTTTTACCTTGGAAGGTATATCTCTACATGCTCCTTACTACTGGACTCCTAGAAATTTCACTGAGGTAGAAGAACCTTGAATTGTAGTTGGATTTATTTTTCATGCTCTGTCTCTCAAATGCCTAACAAATCCAGTAAGGTTGCTACCTCCTGCTCACTAGGACCAATCAACATAACATCATCAATGTAATGGACCAGTGTGATAATGTGTGGCAGAAAAAGCTACCAGGATCCCTTTGAACCAAATTGTGACATAGGGCTGGCAAGTTAATATATACCTGAGATAAGACAGTGAAGATATATTGCTGGCCTTGCCAGCTAAAAGCAAATTGTTTCTGATGATCCTTATGGATAGGTATGGAGAAAAAGGCATTTGCCAAATCAATAGCTGCATACCAAGTACCAGGAGATGTGTTAATCAGCTCAAGCAAGGAAACCACATCTGGTACTACAGCTGCAATTGTTGTCACCACTTGATTCAGTTTATGGTAATCCACTGTCATTCTCCAAGACTATCTGTCTTTTGCACAGGCCAAAGAGGGGAATTAAATCGAGATGTGGTATGCACCACCATTCCTGCATCCTTCAAGTCCTTAATGGTGGCAGTAATCTCTGGTATCCGTGCAGGAATGCGATAGTGCTTCTGGTTTACTATTTTACCAGACCCGCTGCTTCCTGGGATGCCCTGTGATGATCTTTGTTATCTCTCTGTTCCGTCTCAGCAATCAAAATCTCAGCTCTATCTTTACAATCCACAGTTTTACTAGAGTTTTCTTTCTGGACAAACTCACAGCCTTTTAAATTATCCTGCTGGGCTCTTTGCTCTGTTTGCAACATATATCTGGCTAAAAGCCCCCAACAATGGCCATGCCACAGCCTCAACATTCGACTGCCTTGAAATTTCCTTTGCCAGATTAATCAGTCAATTGCCCTTCATTTCAGTCTCAGGCAAAGTCTCTGGGTATGAGAAAAATGCAGATAAACTTTCTGCTAAGCAATAACACACATTTTGGGGAATCCATCAACCAATGCAGTCCTTCTTCCCAGAAGAAACCTCTCAAGCCTGGTCTTTACTGTCAGACTTTCTATCATCTTTCTGGTCTCTTGAGCTCTGACCAGATTCTTCTCTATTGAACAGTCTAAGCTGCTCCAGCTCTATGCATCCAGGAAACAGGTCTGAACCTTTCCAAACTCTACCCACAAGCCATTTCCAAAGCCTCTTGAAAAACATGGTCAGGTATAGCTACAGCAACAGCCCCACTCCTAGTACCAAACTCTGTCTTAGTCAGGGTTTTACCTGAGAGATATAACACGAGATAAACAGATGTAAAAAAACAAGATTAGCTTACAATGGTCAGCCACAGAGTTGGATGAGAAAGCATTCAAAGGGTGTCTACACACTGGAGGCTGAAGGATTCAATCCAAGGTCTGGATTTCATCCAAGTGTCTCATGCAAGTCCACACCAGCAGACTAGTTTATTGAGGACTCTCCACACTTATTTTCACAGTGATTGCACCAGTCTAAACTCTCAACAGCAATGGAAAAGTGTTCATTTTTCTCACAGTCCCACCAACATCTGTTATTGCTTGATTTAATAATGGCTATTCTTTCTGGAGTGAAATAGAATCTGTGTTATTTTATTTTGCATCTCTTGAATCACCAGTGATGTTCAACATTTTTTCCTGTATTTATTTGCTGTTTCTACTTCTGAGAAATGTGTATTCATTTGAGACTTTGGGAATGGGCTTTAAATTTAGGGGATCTGATTTTTTTTTTTCAGTTCTCTGTATGTTCTAGATATGAGCCTTTTGTGTGAGGAACACCTGTCAAAATTATTTTTTTATATATTGTATGCCATCTCTTCACTCTATTAGTGATTTCTTTTGCTGGACAAAATCTTTTTAATAAGATGTGATCCCACTTGACTCTTTGTAGTATTTTCCATACTACCTGAGTTTTGGTCATTAAGTCTTTGCCTATACTCTCTCTGTTCTAACAGATTTACTGTTTCTGTCTTAATCTTTGATCCATTTTGATTTTAGTTTAGTGCATGGTGGGGGCATGTGGCAAGTCAGTTTTTCCAGCACAATATATTAAAAAGGCTATCTTTCTTTCAGTCAATATAGTTGATCCCTTTTTCACAGATAAGGTAACTAAGTGCATCTTCTAATCTATTCCACTGATTCTTATGTCTGTGTCTTTGCCAGTCTGATGCTGTATTTCATTGCAGTATTTCTGCAGGGTAATTTAAAGTCAGAGATTGTGATGCCCCCTGCCTTGCTTTTGTTGTCGAGAATCATTTTTCTATTTTGGGTCTTTTCTGGTTCCAAGTGAATTTTAGAACTATTTTCTCGATTTCGGTGAAGTATGATTATGGTGTTTTGACTGGGATTGCATAAAATCTTTCCAACAATTTTGGGATGGTATCTGTTTTCACTATGTTGTTTCTTCGTACACAAGCGCTAATTTTCCATTTTATGATATCTTCCCTTTTTTCAGAGTACTGTATTTTTCAATTGAAAGACCTTTTACTTCCTTTTTAAGGAAATAAATTGATTCCTAAATATTTCATTTTCTCAATGTTATCATGAAAGTTGTGGTTTCCCTATTTTTCTCTCAATGAGTTTATTACTGATGTACAGTAATGTTTTTGATATTTGAGTGTTGACGTTGTATCTAGCTTAGCTACTTAATGAATTTGGTTGTGAAATCTAGACATCTTTTGGTGGAATTTTGAGGGTCTTCTATGTAGAGTATCATATGTTCCACAAATAATGATAATTTAACTTCTTCCTTTCCTATCATTATTCTTTTTTTTTTCTCTTGTCTAATTGCTCAGGCTACTGTATGTTGGTTGTTGGTTTGTGATAGATGACTTTTATCAGATTAATTATTCCAGTTTTTGGTAGAGTTTTTATCATAAGTGCATATTGGGCTTTGTCAAATGATTTTTTCTGTGTCTGTTAAGATGATCATGTAAGGGGCTGGGGATTTAGCTCAGCGGCATAAGCACCTGCCTTGCAAGCAGGCGGTCGTGAGTTCGATCCCTGGTACCGATAAAAATGAAAAAGACAAAAAAAAAAAAAAAAAAAAAAAAAAAAAGATGATCATGTAACTTTTGTTCTTCACTCTGCTGATATGGTACATTACATTTATCGATTTTTGTGTGTTTTGAACCATCCCTGTATTCCTGAGATGAACTGTCCTTGGACCAGGTGAACAATCTTATTGATGATATATTATATTCTGTTTGCAAGTATCAGATTGAGATTTTTTGCATCTATGTTCAAGCAGTTATCTTTTCTTGGCAGGATTCTTCTCTGTTTTTATGTCAGAGTAATAGTAATACTTGCTTCCAAAAATGAGTTTGGGAGTACTCCTTCCCTTTCAACTTAAATACAAGTTTGAAGAATGGTGGGATTAGATCATCTCTAAATTTCTTTTGGTCTGGTAGTGAATCTTTCAGAGCCTAGGCTTGCTTTTTGGATTGTTTTATAATTAATTACATCTTCAATTTTATTGACTGACATTTGGTTATTTAGAATTTTTATATCTTCTTGATTCAGCTTTGGTAGTTCATATTTACCAAATATTAATCTAGAAATCTGTCCATTTCTTCGCTTTCTACCTTATTAGAATAAAGTTTCTATAGGTAGATATTGATGATCTTCTGTATTTTTGCAGGATCTATTGTGACTTCGTCACGTTCATTCCTGACAGCATGGATTTGAGTCTTTCTTTTTTTGGATAAGATTGGCTAAAGAATTATCAATTTTATTTAATCATTTAAAGAAACAACTCCTAAATTCATTGATTCTTAATATTATTTACTTAAACTAAATTGCATCAATTTTTCCTCAGATCTTTAAAATGTCTCCTCTTATCCAGGCTTTCAGCTTGACTTGCTTTTCTTTTTTGAGAAATTTGAGGATCAACATTGAGGTTTTGTTGTTACTGCTGTCATTGTTTTTGCTAATTTTTTTTTGAGGTTTCTCTGCTTTCTTGATGTGAGAGTTCATCACTATAAATATCTCTTGTAGAACTGCTTTCACTGAATTCTATAAATTCTGGTTATATTGTATTGGTATTACTGTATAATTGTAGAAACTAATTTCTTTTTTAATTTTAATCTGTGACTCACCAGTTGTTCAGGACAATATACTTAACTTTCACATGTTTATGTAGTTGTGCTGGTTTCTTTTGTCACTGATTTCCAATTTCACTGCACTATGTTTGATAATATGCATGGAATAATGTCAGTGCCTTTCCATTTACATAACTATGTTCCATGAAATAGTATGTGATCTGTTTTGGACAATGTCTCATGTGTAGCTGAGAAAGATGTGTATTCTGATGTTATGAGGTGGAACATTCTGTGGACATCTACTAAATCCATTTGTTTGTAGGTTTTGATCCATTATAATAATAGAAATTTTTGATAATGTTTCCTTTTTATACATTTGATCTCCCATTTAATTACTGTATATTCAATTTAAGATTCAAGTTGCTAATGGTATAATAATATATACTAAAAATCATTTAAAAACCACAAAACTTGTTAACATACATGTGCAAGGTATATCAATTATGTTTGTTCATCACCTGAAACCCAAATAAGGTTTTATGTGAAAATAATTTTTCTCAGTTGACAAAGATAAGCAACATTCAATATCTGAATATGCTATATGATAATACTTATGAATCTTTATCTCAATAGAGAAATATTTTCTTAATATAAATTACTAAACAGTCCAAAAATGATATTTACCACTGAAGAGTGATTACTACCAAATATAATGAAATATAACCGATTTCTAAGGAGCTTCTAATGATTTTTGCTATTAGTGAAATAAAAAAGAAAAAATCCTAACAGTTCTTCATTACATTATGTTCACTTACAGACATGAGCCATTCACAAATTATGATTCAAAATAAGTAATTTTAAAAGAGCAACACAATGAAGATGGTAAGTTCAATTTCAAAAAAATTCCATGTTTGCTTTATATCCAAACATCAGCTAAGAGTTATTTGAGAATTAACTTGTTCCTGTTGCCATTCTGAACCTATATTTGCAACATTTTGAAATAATGCTATTCTATTGTGTCGTTATAAAACAGTGCTGAATAATTTTATTTAAAATTATTGCATAATTTATGGCATTATAATAATTTAAAGTGCAAATCATTATGAAAAAACAATCTCCATCTTGTTGCCCAGGCAAAATTACATTTTTGTAAATGCTGGGTAATATCTCATAATTTTTTTTCTTACTGATGGCTAGACTATAAGAATACTGGTGGTTTTTCCATTCTGAAAATATTTCATACATTTCTTTTCAAACATAGTTTAAAGGATCTTTAGTATAAATATACTAAATATGGTTCAGCTCTAAAGTCAGTATTAGAATCTGAGTGTAACTTGAATTTTACAATGTCTGTTTGAATACGGTATTGTTTTAAGAATGGATAGAAAATATTTATGAATAGAATACATCTGCTTAATGTTTCATTTATTTCAGTTTTATATCATGATGGCCCATGATTTAAACTTTAACGCAATTGTTGCTTTTTATAGAGCAAAACTGTAAGTGACATATAATTCTGGAAATGATTCAAATATGATAAATCTCTTTCTGAGTTTTATATTTGATGATTTTTACAAGTGTTTGACATTGTAAAAAGAGCAAATGAAAAATTAGAAAATAATGTTCTGTGAAAGAAAATGGAGAAAACCTAAGGCTGAAGTTGACAATGTGACACACTCTCTTAGCCGACATCTAATTCAAACTTCTTGAGATTGTTGTTGATTTATCAGTTACAATTTTTATTTTTAAAAGGTTTCAGATATTTTAATTAGTTTTCTATTATTGCTTATTAACATTTTCTCTTTTTCTTTATTCATGTTAACTCATTCCAAAATAATGAGGAAAAGTATATTGATATCAGAATATGAATTCGACTTTTCATATAAATTTATTATATATTATTTTTTGGTATTTCAAGGATTGTCTTCAAAACCATTTTATCAGTGTTGATTTTATCCAAGAAAAATCTTGGGTTTTTATTCTTATTGCTATCCTGAAATCATAACAGCATGATACCTTATTTCTCCAAAGACCCAAATCCCTAAATGTCACAGCTATATCTGAATCAAATGTATGAAGAAACATAGTTCAGAACAAACATAATCTTGTGAAAGAAGTAAGATGAAGGACAATAAAAAAGGATTAAAATTGTATCCACACGAAAAATGTTTTCAATGATGTTTTCAAGAGAATGTATAATTGGTATGATGTGTTATAAGCTAGGTGTGTTAACTTTGCTCTTACCACCCTTTGAAAGACTTTATTGTGTTTATTTCCATTCATTCCTTGCCTCAGAAAGATGATATAATTAGAAAAACACTCTTAGAAAACAAAAATAATATATAAACACTTAAAAATATATTGTCTCTAGTAAAAAAAAACTGTTGAAACATATTCTTCAATATTTTTTGGTCACTTATTCTTTGTATTTTAAATAAATTCACAGATATTCAAATAAATTTATTACAAAATTCATTCGCATTCATTGTGTGCCCCTTAAAATATTTTCATAACACAGGATATATTTACATAAGTTAAAATCAAGCCCTGAAAATGCTTTGCCTGTTGTTTTTGGTTTTGATTTGCTTTGTTTTTGAGGCTGAGTCTCACTATGTAATTCATACTGGTCCTGAACTCACTACATAGCTCAGGTTGGCCTCACACTCACAGCAATCTCCTGCCTCAGCCTCCCAAATTTTGGGTTACAAGCATATGTACCAAGCCAGCCTAAAACCTCTGGAAATGTTATATATCATAAAGCTTTAAATACAAATATGATTTTGCTTTAAATACTACACAGCCTATGTTTCTATTTTTCCTTTTGTACATATTATTATTTTTCTCATTCTTACAGCAATTCTTTATTGCACATATTTAAGGTATTTAATATAAAATTTAAAAATATGCAAAATACACTCAAATAAATAACATTTCCTCAAGCAGGCTCTTGGGAACCTAGTTTTAGCTAATATTCCATATCCAATACATCCTTGGCTATACTTACTAGACTGCATATTAGGTCTGATTTTGTTCATCTGTCATAAAGACAAGTTTGTAGCCTTTGTCCTACATGTGCACATTTGCTCCCCCTTCCCTGTTTCATACCTGATAATGACTATTTTGTCCTCCATATTCTTCCATTTTTAGATTTCAAAAGTGAAATTATGCAATATTTATCTTTCTGAGTCAGGTGTCTCTCTCTTTAGCATAACCTCCAGTTTCTTCCAAATTATTGCACAGTGTAGGTTCTTTATTTTAAAGGTGAATAATATTCCATTGTGCACATGTACCACAATTTATTTCTCCATTTATTTTTTGACTGAAACAAGAGGTCCATACATTGGCTACTGCATATAATGCTGAAGTAATGACAAGAATGCAAATATTTCTGTCTCGTGCGGATTCCATTTCTTCTGGGTATATACCCAGAAGTGGCACTGCTGAGTCATATGGCCATTCTAGTTTCATTTTATTTATTTTCATCGAAACTCTGTGCTATTTTTTAAAAAGACCATACTCATTTACAATCTCGCAAATGGACTACAAAGATTCCCTTTTCTTCCAAACATACTCCCCAATACTTGTGATCACTTTGCTTTTTGATAATAGCAATCTCAATAGATGCATTATGATACATCACTTTTCCTTCTGTGCATCTCTAACAATTAATGTTGTTGAGTATATTTTCATATATCTATTCATTTGTGTGTCTTCTTATGAAAATTTCTACTCAAGTCTTCTGTTCATTTTTCATTTTTTTATTTGTTTCTGTTTTTTGATTTTGCTATTGAGTGAAGTAAATTCCTTATACATCTTCAATATTAACTAAGCATCACAATATGGTATTTAAGTGTTTTCCCCAATTTGTATGCTGCCTTTTCAGCTTGAGAAGTGCTTTTTGTACTGTACAGACTATTTCTAGTTTGAGGCAGTCCAACTTGATTACAATCTCCTTCTTTTTCCAGACTATTTGGTGAGGATCAATATCGTGATGCTTTTCTCCTGTGGTTTCTTCAAGGTGTTTTATACTTTCAGGATCTACTCTTAGGTCTTTAATTCATTTTGAGTTGGATTTTATATATTGTATGATGCAGAATCCAATTTTTTTTCTTTTTTGCATATGAATATCTACTTTTGCTAGTATCATTTACTGAAGAGGTTATCCTTCTCCTTGTCCAAAATTACTTCAGCATGTATGTTACAGTTTTATCTGGAATGCCTCCAAAAGATCATATGCTAAATGACTGGGTGCTCCTGAAATGTGGTAGGACTTTTAGGAGATAAGACCTGAGAGAGGACAAATAAGTCACTGGAAAAGAGTGGGTCCTTTACTTACTGACCATCTTCCTTTACCATGCACTTCCTCTAGGCTGCATGGCCTCTCCATTGGCCCCAAAACAACAGAATCAGTGGATCATGGAATTAAGTCTGTAAAATCATGAATTGAAAGAAATCTTTTTTCCTTTTATAAGTCAATTATTCCAGGTATTTTGTCACAGCAACAGAAAACAGACTAGCATAGAAAATATACTTTAATTCAGTTCTGAAATCTTCATTCTGTTTTGTCTGTGTGATTTTTGCTAGCACCATGCTGTTTTCAATAGTGTGCCTACAATACAGTAATAAATCAAGAAGTGTAATGTTTTTAATCTGGGAGAGTTTTTGGCTACTCAAGCTATTTTTTAGTTTTATGAATTTTAGAGTTCTTCTGAAAAAAAATGTCACTGATACTTTTATCAGGAATGGGTTGAATCTGAATATTGCTTTGGGTAATATGGATATTTTAAAATATTAATTTTTCCAATTTGTGAATAAGGGATAGTTTTAAATTGTGCATTGCTAAGCAATAGAAGAACATACTGAGAAGTGTATAGGTAAACAATTATATCACGAGATGATACTCGTCATTGTTCACATATCACAAGTATATTGATTTACAAAGCAGAATAGTCTTATGGAACCACCATCATGTGTACAGTTCATCACTGACTGCCACACTGTTATGTGATACATGACTGTATTTCTGTACTTCCTACTTTTTCATTAGTGTTTTATAGTTCTTAGTTGTTAAACTAATCCTTAGATATTTTTAATTTTTGTTATCAGAAATGGGTTTTGATTTTTTTTAGGTATACCATTATCTGTATTTTTAAAAATGCAACTGATTTCTGCTATTGACTTCTTCATCATTCAACTGCATTAGGTTTATTATTTTAATATTTTGCTGAATTATTAATATTTTCTTCATATATGACCATGTTATCCATAATAAAATAACTTTATCATTTCCTTTGTGGTTTGGATATTTTTTTCTTATTTCTTTCATTAGTTCACCACTAGTATTTCCATTAGAAGTGGAAAAAATTAGCTTCCCTATAGTGTACTGTAACTTAGAGTAATAGCTTTCACATTTTCCCCATTGGCTTGATTTTTAATTTACTATTAGAAGATTTATGATGTGCCTAGTCGTCACTGAATCACTCAATAGTTATCTAAGAAACAGGAATTCTTCAAAATATTTTAACTACAATCATTTAACAGGAAATTTCATGCTGACACAACCCAAGGTATAGTGGATTTGGGAAGAGAAAAAAAAAGCTTAAAATCAGAATAATCCACCAGTTATGAACCCAACTGTTTAAAAGACTAAAATGTTTGATTGGAGGCTTCTAACAAATCTCCATGGTTGCTACAAATACTGCCAAAGGAGAAAAATGAATTGCCCATTTTTGTCTTTTAAATCTCATTTAAGTGTTCTACAATACAAGAAAGAACTTAGTCCTTTGAAGATGGTGCTACAAATAAAGACAATATCTAAAATACATACTGGTAAATCTTGTAGAAGTGTAGGTTCAACAAGAAGTGTTTATTATAAAATATATCCTTTTTCAGTTTTAATTGCATTGACCTCTTATTTGAAGAAACACACATATCTGACTGTATATTCCATTATATGGTGTCAGCCTTGCTCAATATTAAAATAAAAATAGCAAGGTACACTCTAACAGTAATAGTAAAATATGAATAATTTGAAATCTTCTCTAATGGAAAACAAGTATTACTTATAATGTCTCTTTTATGGTGATTGTTGTTTTTGTTTTTGTGGTGTGGAGGATCAAATCTATGGGTTGTGTATGCTAGACAAGCACTCTACCACTGAGCTACATTCGAGCCACTACCTCTAATATCTTATTATTAAGACTGGTCTTATGCTAATGCTGTGTCCTTTGATTTTCTTACCTTTTAATCTATATAAATTATAAATTTTGCTTGTGTCTTGACTCATTTCACTAGTTTTTCTCTTCCACATTAACCCAAATTAAACTGTCAAAGTATAACTAAACAAGGATAATTACGTATCAAATGGCTTACTCAAGAGCAATACAACAGGTACAAATACTATTGTAATTGAAAAGAGATTGAACTCAACTCCATTGAAACAAAACACAGGAAACTACTGGAAAGATACCACTGTGCATTAGAGAAAAGAATGTTCAATGTGGTTGAGCTATCTTTCTCTGCTTATTGAAGCTAAGCTCTTAACTTCCTACAGAAATGAGAAACAAGCATATCTTTTGTGATGACTACCTTTTGAATGATGGCTCCAAGATCCATAGAAAAGCATTTCTATGTTGTAAAACAGACAAGAGGCTAGAAGAACATGCACAACCCACAAGACAGAGCAATAAGTTATAGTTGAAAACATTTAAAGTTAATACTCTAAAGAAAAGGAAGCCATATTCAGGAAAAAACTTGTCTGATGCTTAGTCAGGTTGAGGGACTCTTCAGGATGGTTTTAGAATACAACTCTCAAGAGGCAGGTCTGGAAGACACCTAGCCCAGAATTTGGATCCTGAGTTCTCTTCAGACTATTTCCATTAGGGGATTTTATTGAAAGCTTTGAGACTATCAAGAAGGGGTAGGAGTGCAGAATTATAGGATATCACCGGTCTTAAAATATTCTCCTAAACTACAGAAATTTATGTCTGTAGAGTTAAGAAATTTTTTTATTATTAGTTGAGGTTCAATAAGATTATGAAGGTGAAGATATAATCTTATAAAAATAGTGACCCTATAAGAAGAAACAGAGAGCAGAGTTTGCTATTTCCTGACAATCACAAGGAAATGCTTTGCGGGGACAGAGAGAGGGGCCAGCTGTCTACAATCCAGAAAGAGAGCTCTCCAAATCCAAATTTTCTGGACCCTCAAGAATGTACTTTTAGCTTCAAGAGCTGTTAAAAGTTAAGTGTATATTGTCTGAACCTCATCTGTGGCAGTTAGATATGAAAACTCAAGCAAACTGATACAATCTCTCTCTTATACTTTGTGTTTCAAGTTTGAAGATTCATTCTATATATACTTTTGTCCTCAGAAACCACTTCTTATTCCCTCATATTCTACTTATTTTGATGTGACCTGTGTATGTATACTTTTACTGTAAAGTTGTAAGTTTTAGTATTTACATACATGTTACTGAAGAGGTAACATGTAAGATATAAGATTTTATATCTTATTATGTGTCCCATTTTTTCCCACTTAGTACCACTTCATCAAGATTCATTAGTTTACCTATGTATAAATCTAATCCTGGGCTACCAATTGCTATATAATGTTCTATAATATGCTTATATGCTTAATTTACTCTTTTTCAAAGGTGATCTCCAAGTCTTGACTTTAAGCAATGTCAAAGGAAATGTGTAATTATCTGAAATATGTAATTATCTTTTATGTAGTATCTAGGCTTAAGCTCTGTTCCTGTTCCTGTTTTTTTTTTTTTTTTTTTTTTTTTTTTTTTTTTGCTTATCACTTGAGCCAAACAGGGAGCAAGAGAGCTTATCCCTTTTCAGCTCCTAACTATATATTTTCTTTCATCTACTTTTTCCAGGATCTCTTTTCAGTAACCACCATGAGAAAAATATTACTCAGACAAATTCAGCTATATTTGTGAGAGGGCCCATATCAGTTTCACTAGGCCTAGGGACTTTGCCTTTAATACCAAAGGAATAAATTAGTGCAGAGATTAAGCTTTGCTAAAATCCAAATTTAGGTAATTTATGGTTTAAAATATTATTTTTGCTTTCAGTGTTTAAATTTGAAAATCATGAATTTTTTTAAGTAAATCTACATTAAAAAAAAAAAAACATTTGCAAGCTATACAGCAAGGTTAAAAATATATTTCACTTTTAACTTTTACCCATTAACCACACTCCTCAATGGCTCCCTCCATGAATTATATGGTATTAGCTGAATCTCAGGGTAGAATAAAATAAACAATGTTTTGAGTCCTGCTTTATGTTTCAATCAAATAAGGCCTTGTCATTTTAAGTGGTCATTGCAAATTCCACGCTTCACTTTCAATTAAAAGAACGCAAGAAGAAGCTCTTTCCTCTCAATAGTCCAGAGCCAAGGACTGCAGGCATTTGGATGTTCTCCTATACATCACTTGCCATTGCCCATTATCTCTCAGCAACAGCTGGTGACACATAGTCACTGTGCCTCTAGGAAAGCTCTCTTCTCCCTTCCATCTGTTTCAGTCCATTTACTTCAGAAATAAAACACTGCTTTAGCTAGTCTGCTTACAGCATCTCATCCACAATGTAATTTAAATCCTTTCAAGATCCAGATTCTGACACTAACTTGTCTTCCAAAACAAACTTACCTTGGCGATCTTCACAACCTGGCCATAACAAAGATATTACCATAAATAGAATAGAAAAGTGTGTGACACTCATCTTATTAAAAGGAAATTAGAGTTGGCATGCAAATACATGTGAAATCAAAAATATGGACTGATATTCTGGTGTTAAATTTAAACTAAAGTGATCAATGTTTTATTTGACTTGGAGAAAAAGAAGATTTGTGATTTTTTTTAAAGTTCTGTATATCATTGTCTTTGAGACAACAGGAAATGTTTGGGAATTGAGGATAAAGGTCAGAGAAGGCAGTGACTGTCCCTTCACTCCTTCTCACCTGGCTTGCCACCTAAACCATCACCATAATAGAGATTTCCTTTATTTTATGTTTTTAAATGTAAGTATGTATGTGACCTGTTCCATCACCTAGATAAAAATCATAAGCTAAATGTCAAGCAAACAAAATCTGAAGCAAACTACATTGTTATGTGGATGACTTGGGCAAGTGATTCAACTTATCTCTCTCATTTTCTTCATCCAAAAACTGAGACATCTATTTCATGACTTTGGCATGAGAATTAAATGAAAGCTTTACATAAGGGTTTAACACAGGACCTGTCCCTGTGATAAGGGATCAAAAACTAGCTATATTAAGTTTTGTAGAAATAGTGAGATTTTCCTTCCCTTGGATTACTCTATTTCTTCCACATTTTAAAGAAAGAATAAAGTCATCTTTTTAAAATTAATCTCTTGCCTTGCTTTTATGAGATAAAAATAAAATTATATTCCTAATATAAGAGATGTAAATCATATTCATTTTAAATTCATTATTGCAACAGAGCTAATTTTGTTCAGCAGAGTATAACATTGTTTATACTGATTTTTTACAGTACACACATGTTTTCACTTTTAACATGAATTTTAAGGTTTTTTTTTTTTTTTTAATCAGTACCAGGGATCGAACTCACGACCCCGGTAAGGCAAGGCAGGTGCTTATGCTGCTGAGCTAAATCCCCAGCCCCCAAATTTTACGTTTTTCAATGATGTTTTTTTACGTTTATTGCTTCTCAAATGAATAATTTTGTTTTGCATTGGAAATATGGAAATGCATGTTCATTCCTTTTTTAGTTTTTCTAAAATTAGATATAATTTTCCCATAAAATAATGTTGTAAGTGACTAAGCTATATTTTAAATTTTATTCATTCCCCACTTGCAGGTCATAAATATGACATTAGTAGCTTCCAATAAACCATTATAGAAGTTGCTATTCTGTTGCACTTTGCACTGCAGACTACACAAAATATCACACTGAAGTCCATTATGATCTTAAAATTGTCAAGACACAACTATAGAGTTCATTTTTCCTCAGTGTGTTTATCCTCAACATTTACAACTCAGTAATGACTTTAGATTTGTGAAAAGATAAAAGTGAAAGTGATCTCCTCTTCCCCTCTCCACTCCATCTCTTTAGAGGTATCAGTAGTTAGCTGTTCAATGTTTATCTGTCAATCCTACATGGTTATACCTGTGTTGTTTTGTTTTGTTTGTTTGTTGCTTTTTTTCAGTACCAAACTTAGGACCTGCAGTTTCCAGACAGGAGCTTATACCACTGAGCTATATCCCTGGTCTCAATATCTAAGGTTCTTAATTAGAGATATTTCCCCACTCCTGGAACATATCATGATTAATAGGGGCACTTTTGATTGACACAGCTGTATGGGATGGCTACTACCATCTGGCCAGGGATGCTGCTAAATTTCAGCAGCATCCTGTGAACAGGACAACACTCATCATAACATAAATATTTTGACCAAAATGTCATTATGGTGAAGTTGAGGAACCCTGTTCTTTTGATATTGCTGCTTATGGTGTACTTGGTAAACAATTCAATGTTTTAATACTAGTAGTTGTCTAGTCAATCGACTTTAGAATAATTTTATAATCATAAAAGAAATCCCACTTCCATTTGAGCTCATTTTTCCTGCTTTGTAACCCTCCCAAAAATAAGCAATCACTAATAACATTTTATCTGCATTGATATGACTATCATACAATATATTGTATTTTGCAATTAGTTTCTTTCTCTTACCATATATTTTTCAGGTTCCTCAGCACATGCTTCTATATTTCATCTCTACTCATTGCCAAATAATACTACAGCATATTGATATACCATTTTTATTTATCCATCAGTTTGGGGGGACTTGGGATACTTCCACTCTTTGGCAACTATTAATAAACTCATTATGAATATCCATGTGTAAATTTTAATACAGACTTTTTTTCTTGGCAGATATCTTGGAGTGTAAAGTAATGGTTCATTCTTGCCAGCAAAATATTATCTCCATTTTCTTTACTATTTTCTGCTTATTAATTATTATTTGATTCTTATGCTACTTTGACTATAGTTATTCAAGCACAGGTAAAGTGGTATTTCACTTAAGCTTTGACATTGATTTCCCTGGTGACTAGAGATAACACATTTTTATCTCTTTCTTAAGCATTAGAGTGTCTTCAATTGAGAATATATGCTTAGATTCTTTGTCCATTTTATAATTCGCTTTATATTTTTATTTATTTATTTAGTACCAGGGATCAAACTCATGACCTTGCATTTGCCAAGGAGGAGCTGTACCTCAGAGCTATCTCTGATCCCTGTTTTGTGTTCTGATTGAATTGAAATATATTTTTATGCATCTGATAGAATTAAAATATATTTTTATGCTACCAGTCCTTTACCAGATATATGAATTATAAATGTTTTCTCTTATTTCCTGGAGTTTTCCCACTATATCTGTGGTATCTTTGAAGCACAAAATTTTTATTTGTGATTCAGGACTTTATTTTTCTACTTTAACTTTTGTAACATAGAAGAAGATAAAAATGTACTCCTATATTATCTTCCAAGAATTTTAAAATTTTTATTGTAATGTTTTTGTCAAGATTCAATTTTAAGATAGTTTGGTATATGGTATAAGGGAGATGTTCAACTTTGTGTTTTTAAACTTTTTTTTTTAAATTGAGAAATAAAATTTTTATGCTTGTATGATATACACTGTGACATGAAATAATAGAATTATGCCAACTGATCTATCACCTCAGATAATTCTTTTTCAAAAGTAAGAACAATTCTCTCTTTTTCCTTGTCCTTTTAGTTGGATTGTTTGACTCACACTTAATTCACACATTCATTGTACAATTTTGTGTTTACGTATTTGTTCTATGATTTGGTATCGTTTCTTTATTTAGTTCAGGTTTATTCCCACCTACTTCATTTGCACTAATTTTGCTAAATTCATTACAATTCCTTGTGGTGAAGTACCAGCAATACATTTATATAGGTAGATACAGGGTTAAGTTACAATGAATTGTTCCTTAAATCAATTACAGAGATAAAGAATTCCCTTCAACTATGGACTGCATTGTGATGCTAATGAAATTTGGCACATCCTAAAATATAAGTCTTCTTTTTCTGTTGTGTTAATGGTGCATGTAAAGTGCTGCTATTTTAATCTACATTTTAAACTATCACCAGTAAGTTTATGATTCCCAAAACAGGATTCTAGTCCTAATTAACCTGGAATTCCAGTACTTAAGTTGAGAGTAATTATTATTCTAGATGACTATCTAAGTACTTCATCAAACTCAGAACTTTTCAATTGAAAATACATTCTCAAATATGTCCAACCACCTGTTTTCGTGCTTTATTGTTCATTAAAAAGACATCACTATTCATTAGTCATTCTAATTGGAAGCTCAGTAATCTTCCTAATTTTTCTCCCAAATTTTGTTAGACAGTTCTTATTCATCTTTTATTTCAATCATTTTTCTTCCAGTCTTCTTGACAGAGTATGAGTATCATCAATCCTCAGAGTCTCTATCCCGTCCTCTCTTTCCTCTACCGTTGAGCAACTCAAAGCAATAAATTTGTAATTCCTTTCTATGGTCCTTCACTATCTGTTATCTCTTCCATGAACATTTTAAAAGATTTTCTGCCACATCATTGAACCATTGAACTCTAATGACTTTGACAATAGTGTGAATAAACAGACACAAGAGCAAAAGAGATAAAAATTTCCACAATCATAGAGTTTGCATTTTAAAGAGGATAAAGAAAATATTAAGCAATAGGTATAGCCACTTAAAGATATGCAGAGCATAAAGTTTAGGGGAACTGGAGTTTGGGTTAAGGGAAGACTGTAGTTTTATAGGGTGAGGTGAAATGAGGTTATTAAGGTGATCCTTGTGCAAGAACTTCAAGTTACATGCACATCTTAAATGCTTGTATTTCCCCTCATCTACAATATTTCCCATATTATTTCTCTATATTTGCATGTATAACTATGTATAATTTATTTATTATGATTAGCCAAAACTAAATAATAACGCTCCTTCAATATTCATACTTGTTCATTGATTCTATGTTCCAGAAATAACCCCCACCACATAGTAGTATCTGAATGCATATTTGATGGCTGTATATTTTACATTAAATGGAACTTCAGCCCTACTTGGAGAGAATCTTAAGTTAGAATAAATTGATGTACTATATATTGTGAAATAAAAGCTTTCCATGTGATCCCTTGTTTCAGATTCAAACATATTCTTGGCTCTGTGTACCAGAGTCTCACAGGTTAACACCAGTGTGGAGAGCCTGAAGCAGGAGCAGCTGGAGCAACATATGCAGCTTTGATCCTTGCTGCTTCTGAAACATAGAAACAATATAGAAGCAGAACTGAGAGCATCATGAATTATACAAATATCCTAGCAGCATCGTTTACTTTAAAATAAACACACATATCATAGCTATCATTGTAAATATCAGAAGTCTGAATGTTTACCTTTCTAACATGTGTATCACTTCTTCTAACATCAGAATGGAAAGTGAATGCAAGCTATCTAAGTTCCATGGAAGTCTGCTCAGGCATAGTTCTGAAATGTCATTCCAACATTAAGTGATAGTTTAAGCTTTTATTTATTGATAACTAATTGCTTTCCAAACATATATTTATATTTAATTATCAAAAATTCTTATAAGGTGAATATTATTCTGTTTTATGGTTGAGCAAACAAGGAAGAAAAAGATGAAGTAACTTACCTCAAAAATCACTTTGTAAATAGCATAATGGGGATTTGAGTCTATATCCCTCATTTTACAAAGTTTGCATGCAGTTCTTTTTTTTTTCCCCCATTGGACAAAGAACAATATCATATGAAAAAAATTTTTTTGTGCAACCAAGCTGTTTCCTAGTGGCTTTTTTTAAAAAGAGAAAGTACCATGATTACATTTTAAAGAGAGCAAATATGAATTCCATCTTTAAATTCTTTTTCAAGAAATTAAAAACTACTTTTATATATTATAATTGAAAAAGCATATATTTAAATGTTTAAGAATTTCCAGTCTTACTATTTATTTTTAATATTTTTTAAATTAAGTAATTAACTGGGGATTTAGCTCAGTGGCATAAGCACCTACCTGGCAAGCACAAGGTTGTGAGTTCAATCCACAATACAAAAAAACATTAAGTTATAACTTTAGGTATACAAAATACAGACACAGAAACATGGACTAGTAGTATATAGTTACATAGTGTTTATATCATACATAAATAATAGACATTAATAACCTTAGTGCTACAGATACTATCTACTGAGTAATAAACACTAAAAAGTGTTACATTCTCAATGTTTAATATTTTTGTAGCAGAATTTAGAACTCATATAGAAATATTGAGTAAAGATTCTTACTTGACAATTCAGATATCTTGGTTATCCAAATAAGATGATTTTTAAATCTTTATTTGGCACATTGAGGTATGTTTAGAAACTAGTAGACCAAAACTTATTGAAAATAGTAAGACGGGAAACAATTTGTTTGTCTTCCTTATGATATTTTTTACATCTAAAAATTGATACTATGACATCTTTGGATCTTTATAATTAGAACATCATAAACCTACAAACACTCAAAACACCACATTTTCTGATTTCTTAAAAAATTATTTTATGTATTGGAAACATTTACCAGAATGACTCAATCCAAACAAAGCCTATTCATGCCATATCACTTCTTTCATCTGCCTTTATATAATATTGATGGTATAAATGTTTTAATCAATATTTCATTTATTTCGGTGGCTTGTAGAGTGTGCTAAGGGCCTAGAGCATCATTAATAATGGAAAGGATTCCCCTGCTTTTGCTGATGCCAAGCTAGCAAAGGTAAAACACCATATGTGACTTACTACAAGCATTTAAGTTCAACCTACTCCACTTTCTGACACATCATGGAATGATAGTGAAGACTACAATTTTAGAGATCTTGATAGAAAATATACTCTCTTGAAATCACTAGAACTTAAATCCTCACATTTATTACAACTATACATAACCACTCTGAAATAATTAAGCAAATTATAAATACAGCAACTAATTTCAAAGAAGCATAGTAAAACATGAAAATCAACGTATATTTATACTACCTGCAGCCTTCTACATTTGCAATTATTTCAAAGTAAAATGTGAATTATGAAAAAAATCCATGTGAAATGTCATGAAATGTCATATATCTTGGAATCTATTTGAGTGAAAAATGAAAATACTAAATCCTAAACTCTAGTCACTATCCTCAGTTGAGATGTATCTGCCAGCACCATAGATTGTTAAGAAAAGCATTAAAAATAATTACAATTTAATATTATGCATAAATAATTATTCTCAAGAAAGCTGGGGGCATATCCTGTTCTTTTGTACAAATGTAAATTTCCTTTCATCTTGAAGACCAATTAGCAATGTAAACTATTTTAAATATTTTACAAGAAATTCAAAGCAGAGATAAAAGGACCATGAAGATTTAGAATTAGTTACTCTTAGCTGTTATGTCGTTCAGTAAAGATTCAGAGAATAATTTGTCCTATGATGTCCCCAGGGGTGTGACTGTCTCATTTCTGTGTGATTATTCAGAATAGCAAGCATCTTTTCCATTTCTATTTGGGTCTTATTTATAGCAAAAAGAAATCATATCTTCTAATTTTATCAATCAATCTTTGCTGCATAATCTGAACTAACTTGAAATTAGTCCATCTAAATACCTTTCAAATATTTAAAATACCTTTCATCTATTTTTGCAAGCTAGATATTTTAAACAGTACTCCCATAACAGTCACTACCGCTTCTTTAATGCTATTGTTTATAGAATATAATGTTTACCATAATAACATATTGGAGACATAGTCAGACAAATTCCTAATACTGCGAGTGAGGAAATGTTGGTAGTCAACACAGTTTCCAGAGGCAAAGAAAAGATAGCAGTGCCACAGTTAGATGTCCAGTGTGGGTCTGTAAATTAGAACAAGTGATGGTACTTGTGGTTCCAAATGTTCATTGTGGTAACTTCCAAACCCATGCTGCAGAGCAATTTTGTGGTCTTCAAATTCACCTAGCATCCATTGTTCATATGCTTATTACAATTTTAATCTCCCATCCTCTTTAGCAATTTTTTAATATATTTCCTTGCAGCTTCCTAAACCACAGGCAATTTATTTTGCTTAGTTCTGAAAGTCCTGACTGGTATCTACATTTCTTTCCAACTAAGCACTTGTTAATGGAACACTTAGGCAGTGATTGCTAGATGCTAGATTGAATATTGCAAATGTTAACAAGATGTACTCCCAGGGCAAACGGTCATTGTCTCCATTAAACTCAATCTAAAAATGTCTTTTATGAATTGATTTAAAAGGTTTATTTCAATTTACATATTGCATATGAAAAAGTTAAGCTGTGCGATATTTTCAGTCATAAATTCCATACACTACAAACATCAGAGCTCAAACTGGAAACATGGTACTCTTGTCCTGGGATGAGTGAGGTGAAAGTAGAAATAGCTAGAAGTCTTTAAGCTAATGTGTTTGGATGGACGAAATGAGAAGAAACTGGGGTTTAAAATAATAATATGATTACAGAAAGGGAAGTCAATGAATTTACTATGCTGTGATCAGAAGTGAAAAAATAAATGGTATGCAATGATGCAAATGTCTGAAATAATCTGAAATTCCTGGACATCTTTATTCAAAGCATATAATCAACTTGTTAGCTTTGTGGGATGTCTTCAGACTTCACCAGAGGAGTGCTGCTGTGTTTAAATATCCTAGTACATCAGGAAAAGTTCTGACTGCAAAGAATAGCAGTTCCATTGTACCTATAGTGGTCTACAAGCAGACCTCAATGGAGTATCCATGTATTAACCTCAATCCTAGATCATGAAGCCTTTCTTAAGTCTAGTACACTGAAATGAGCCCATATTAACTTGGCATATTATATTTGATTGCTCTGGTATTCTGGAATTTTGTCATAATTTAAATCATTCTATATTTAACTTCTTCCATTTTTACAACATGAAAAACAAACCTGATTCAATGATGTTATACTTAAATGTGAGAGTAAGTCTTGAGGTTAGCTTGTTAATCACCTTATTTCTTCATGATAGCATAACTTGTGAAAAGCAACAGGAGCTTTGAAATTAGGGCTGGAGGTTTAGCTCAGTGGCATAAGTGCCCGCCTGGCAAGCACGAGATTGTGAGTTTGATCCCCACTACCAAAAAAAAAAAAAAAAAAAAAAAAAAAAAAAAAAAAAGAAAAGAAAAAGAAAAAAAGAAATTAACTGAACTCTCTCAGCCACTCCTTGCCTGTGAGATACAGAGAAAGTAACAGGCCCTCTCTGGACTTTCAGGTTCTCACTGAAATTATTTTGCCACCTCATATGGAATTTGAAAATAACATATGAAGTACTGAAAACGGATCAAACCTATCACAGAAACTGGAACAAAGCCGGTGGGTAGAAAATAAAGCTCTTCCCTTTTCCTATCTCCTTCTCCTGCTTTTGTTATTTTGGCTTCAGTCTTCGTTTTGATTTCCACTTGCTCTTTTGGGGTGACTTCCTGGTGATTTACAAGTATAAGAGGATTTTTTTTTTTACAATTCCATGAGAATTAATGTACTTAATACTTTCTGTGAAATTGCCACAAGTTTTCTAACAAAGTCCATGGATATATATAGCCAAGTCCTTGCAACTAAGAAGAAATACCTATAACATTTTTTATTGTAATCACATTTCTGACATTTCTATTAATATTATTTAGCTTCTTGGTTTTTGTTATTTAGTTTGTTTGTGGCTAGAATGCCATAGTATATGTCAAAGATTAAAAATATTTCAGCAAGAAAACTTAAAACTGAAAAATTCTATTAACATTTATTTTCAAAGTTTATGTATTGGTGAGATGAGAAAAATTGACATTATTTGACTTTTGTGTGAGCATTTTACTCAGCAGTATATGGTTAAAAAATTTAAGGTTCAATACTGTGATTCTATAACGCTTTCATCTGTCAGACTACTCTACTGAAATACTTTCCAATTTCTGAAACATCTATCAACTCCTTACTTTACTATCCAAATTTTATTGTATTTAGCAGACAATATATTTGCTAAATTTAAAACTGCTATTTGTCATGCTAATTTTTCAGTAACAGTTAGCTTTTAATTAATATGTAGAAAACTCTTGGAGATTATAACCTGATGATACCTTTAATATAATTACAAAGGTAATATCTGCAAATAGATTAAATAGATTTTCCCCATTGCTTAGGATGTTCTTCTGTTAAACAGTTCTTTATTTTAAGGGGAAAGTATGTATTTTTGATTTGTTTGAGAATCAAGAATTTCCACTCTATTCCAAAAGAATCTCTTGAATGCCATTAAATCTTTTCTATTATACTATTGACTTCACGTGAGTTTTATAAATTTTCACTCAAAATTAAATTTTCTTCCTGTCTTATGTATATTTCTTAATCTGAATATGTTTTCTTAAATAAATAAAAAAGGCGAAACTAGGCAAAAGTTAACTTATTCAAGATTTGAATTATTTTTAAATAATTGATGAAAATGGAGAAGTAATACAATTTGAGAAATTATTTAAAGATTGTAATCATTTTAATATTCTGGTATCATCTCTTAATTATCAACACATTCTTTAAAAAACAGCTGAAATAATTTTATTCTACAACAGAGCTCTCTTTTGGTGATGGCTTACTATATAGGTGCTCTGTAATAAATACTAGTCAGATGGACAGCTAAACGGATTCAGTTAATGTTGTCCTTGCCTCTTCTCTGTTTTCTATTTAGATTTTTTAATACCACATTTTTATCATGATAAGACAGCCTTCCTATTTTAATGTTACTTCTGTATTTGGAAAAATGGGAAATATGAATAAATTTTCATTAATCACCTTTATCCAAAAACTAATTTGATAAATTATCTTTTCTCCTTTAGTTCACATTGTTGTTCACACCATGAGTAATATATCCTTAAACATTATCAAGTCTGAAAACATTTCTAAAATGAGAATGAGGGTTACTGAAGTGTTTCCAGGGTACACAATGACACATTAGATGTAAACTTCTACAATTAGTAAGTATTGGTAAAATCAGAAAAAAAAAATCATACTACTAATTTTTGAAGTTTATGTGCTTTATTTACCTTATTTATATTATGGATACTTTACATCTATGTGCATTTACTTGTATTTTAAATAACATTGTCTATTATTAAATCTCTTGTATGCAGAGATACAGTAAGCATTTTAATGCACTGTTATACAATAGAGTATATGTATATTATTTTTCTTTTAAGATAAAATTTTTCTAGATATATATACTTCTTTAAAATATCAAGTATTATTTAAGAAGTTACCAAAGTCATGATTTCTGAAGCATTAAAATCAGTTATTTTCAAAAGTCCAAATGAGGGAATTTTACATTAATTATTTTGAAATAACACACGATGATTATATCAAGCTTCTGAAACTTGTAAAGATGTCTGAATCAAGAGAAGTGTAATGTGTAAAATCGGAAAACTATACTGTACTTAGATATGCAATTAGAAACACATTAAACAGTTGGCACCTAAGAGTGTAAGGGAAAACTCAGTTGTTGTTATATAAGAATTAAAATTGGCACAAAATGGACAGTCACCAGATGCAAAGGTACAGATGGTGACTGCTCAGGACATAAAGAAATAGGGAGGTCAATAAGGAGAATTTGATAATTGAGAGCCTTAGCTTCAAGACTGTTAATTAGAACTTTTGACATTAAATAGATGATTTGGTGACAGTTCATTCATTCAGAAAATCATATAAAAATGACATAATTTAAATAAACAAGTAGGTTTACTTTGATAATTCAAAATGGTGATTTTTATATCAACATTTAAAATTTCAGTAGAAAGTAAAAGATCAGTTTTTCAAAACATATTATTTAAAAATACATATTTGAAAAGTTACACTATAGTAATGATTGACAACATGATTTGATAAGTCACAGTATCTGCTATTCACAATTAACTATATAAAATATAATACATGAAATAGACATGTATAAAACATGGAAATAAATTTTAGTATATAATCAAGGATAATTCTGTTTCCTATAATCAGTGTTTTCGTCTTTGTACATGCACAAGCATCTGAATTACACAGTGTAATTCATAGAGAAAGCTCTCTTTATCATTAACTAGAGCTCAAAATCAATCTAAAAATCTGTTCTGGGTTTTTTAAAGTATGGACACAGAGATATAGATCATTGAACACATTTCAGTGATTCCTGCCTACAATTAGCTTTTCTAAAACAAAATTTCTCTGCTTTTGCTAATTTCCAAGGGATCACTGGCAATGGGACACAGTACTGATTTATTTAAAAAATGTGGTATACAGTGTTTTAAATGTTCTATACTTTTAGGTCAAGACATTTAAGAGGTTCTAATGAACAAAATGTATTAAAACATGAGATGAAATCTACTTGGGGGGAAACGTAAAGGCTGTTATTCCATTGCTGTTTTTAGTGTTTATTATTGACATGCTTATATCTACAATTGATTTCAATTGCCTCCGGTTGGCAATTATTATGCCTGACTCTGAGAGTAGCAAAAATTCAAATTAGCATTAGAATGAACTTCTCATATATAAGTCATAGTAATAATTGAAGTGCTTTAAATAATAGGAACTGCTATTTTAAAACCCAATTATACAAAAGAAGTTTATATAAGTTTTATCACTATTTTATGGCTTTCTGCAATATGCAAAAACAGATCTCTGTTTCTTTCTGCTCATGTAACATGAGTGATTTTCTTTGGGTATTATGTAAAAAAGCACGATGCAAACACAAAAGCAGATGTGATGATTAATGCAACAGTATTGAGAAGCAAAAACGACTCAAACACATTTAGTCATCTGATCTTTGATAAAGAACTCAAGAACATATGTGGAAGAAGGTAGCCTCACAGATGAGTCTGTGAAAACTGGTTATCCTCATGCAGAAGAATGACTAGACCTATATCTCTTATCATGTATTAAAATCAAATCAAAATAGACCAGACAGCTAGATATTAAAACAGAAACACTAAATCTACCTGGGCATAACAGATAGAACACCTGAAACTCCTAAACACACAGACATAAGTAACAATTTAAATCACACCAAGAATCAACAAGTGGCATTATATCAACCATCAAATAAAAATTTTCCATACAGCAAAGGAAACACCCTCTAGAGTAAAAAACAATACACAGAAGGGAAAAAAAAAATACTGCCAGCTATCCCTAGGACAGAAGGCTAATACAAACCAAACAAAAGGAACTCAGAAAAACTAGAACCCAAAAAGAGATACAATCAAGAATTGGGCAATTACAATGAATGTACGCTTCCATTAAGTACATAAAAATATTCATTCAGTATCTTTGGACATTAGACTTATACAAGCCAAAACAACAGAGCTTTCATTCTATATCCAAAAAAAAAAAAAAAAAAATGGCTATTCTAACGAACTCAAAAATGTGTGTGTGGTGGGGGAGTTATAAGGAAAAAACAACACTTTTACCTTGCTGGTAGAAATATAAACTAGTAAAGCCACTGTGGAGATCAGTATGGATGTTTCTAAAGACAAAAAAAAAAAAAAAAAAAAAAAGAAAACGTAAGTTCTATCCCAGCTAACTCCTCTTCTAAAGCTATTTTCCTGAAAGATCTAAAGTAAAATCATAGAACAGGTTTTGTAGTTGCAAAATCACAATTGCTAAATCTTGAAAGTGGCCTCTATGACTATCAGCAGATGACTAGAGAGCACATTTTTTTATGTCATGCATTGCACATTAGTTACTTCATCCACTAGTGCTCAGGAGATTTGTAAAATATTGTTTTAAAGTGTATGTCTTTAGTAACTATTCAATTTGAAAATATATAGGTATTAAAATTCTTGATTGTTTTCTGAGATGACCGTGGCATATAATTTCTCCATTACTTCTACTTATTTATTTGTCTGAAAGTATATTTACAAAAGCTAATTTTGCTACTATTCTCTTGGTGAATTTCAAAGGATGGGAAAACATGCCTTTACATTGCCCTCTTTACATAAAATTTTCAACAATAATTCACTTTTCTGTTTTTTAAACATTAAAGTAAGCTAAAACAATCTAGATTTTCCAAGTTCTCAAGACTGTCCCACTTTCATAGATTATAACTTTCATAACAGCTGTCAGGTAATTTTAGAATAATATAATGTTGTTTTTACAGAACTATTCTTACCCCATGTAATATTTATCCAGTCTTTCTACAATTGTATTTTGGTATAAACATTTGTCACTTTCATTTTGTTAGTTTTCGTCTAGTTTATATTTTTTTAGTTTCTTGTTAGAACCATTCTATGTTGTTTGGATTCAAGTTTAATTTTCTTGAAGAGCCAAAATAGAATTTCTTTTGTAGTATTCTGCTGGAATTTTAAGCTGAACATAATTTGTATTTTTAAAAAAATAAATGTATTCTTTTAATATTAGTGTATAATTTATGTACATGAATTGTTTGTGGCATACATTCTGTTTAACATAATTAGAATTTTACATTGTATTTAATTTCTTTATACTTAATATATTCTTTCTGGATGAAATTGACAAACAAACAAATGACATCATTAATTAAAACAAACGCTAATTAAAACATTTGTTAGTATATTTTTTGTGCTATAACAATGTACACAAGGCTGGAAATTTAATAAAGACGACGCTTCGCTCACAGTCTGAGAGGGCAGAGGCAAAAGTGCCTACTGTGGTAAACATGTCTTAGTGATATCATTACAAATTATGGGCTACTGAGTGAGAACAGGTTACATGACAAGGAGAGAACCAGAGGGGAGAAACTAATCTTGCTGTTTTATAACGACACCCTCTGGGGAGTTAACTCAGGGTTCTCTTAATTCCTCTTGAAGGCAGTGAACTCCATGATCCTAACAACCTCTCACAAGGCCCAGTCTCATAAAGGTGTCATCTCTTAACACAACTGCAATAGAGCCCTACTTTCTGACACACGGCACTGCGGGGGATAAATCATTTCTAATCCATAGCACAAGGTACCTGCATCCAACTATACTAATTCATCTTTTCAGGTAGCCTGCTCACAGACTGATGATTTCATACATTATTAGCGCTCCTTTCCCATGACAGGGGGTAGAATATTTGTCCCTATTTCCTTAACATGTTGGGTAACAGAAATATTTTCAAGCTGTGTTTTATGTACTTAAGATGCAATATATCTATTGCAGTATTAATAGTGTAATCATCCACCCAGTTTTAAAGTATGGTTGTAGATATATTCCTGAAAACTTATTTACAAGTTTATTTCTCTCCCAAGTTTTGCTAGTTTTGCTAACTAAACTCATTTAATAAAATATTTTTCTTTAATTTTTAATTTTTCTTTAATTTTTAAAAAATTCTTTCTTTAATTTTTCTTTAAATTTTACTAAAATCATTTAATAAAATATTTTTTTCTGTAAATCTGACAGAGTAGTAGCAGGTAGCAGTAAGAGTTAAATTCTAGTAACAAGTTTATAAATGCAATACATTTTATTTTTAAAAAGTGGGAAGTATAAGAACAGCATGATAGTGCTGCTCATAAAGTATTTATTCCACTTGTACAATATAGTAGAACTATCCAATATAAAAACACTTTTATTCTTCCTAAATTCAAAACCTGAGATAAGTCACTGGGGCTCTGTATCATCTTTCATCTTTAATATCAGCAAAAACAAATTTTATTGAATTTAACATTTAGTTTAATTTAAAATTAGAAAATATGACTTGATTCATCTTCAGCAGAACAACACTGGTACCATTTATAATAAAGAAAATTTAGTCAGCTTCAGCATAACGGTTGCTCACAAACATCTATGCTAGCCACTTTTCAAGTTGACAAAACTGAATTACTAGGAAACTCACAAATTAGTGATTTGCAACCACCTTATGAAGATGAGAAGAGGTGATCTAAATTATATAGAGTTCAAAATACTGTGCATGGGCTATGTTGACACTGAATAAATGTAAGTAATAGGAAACACATTTCATTACATTTATAGTAACAAGAATTTTGAAATAGTGGGAGAAGCACCAGCAACCTAATGCCACACCCACAAACCTGATAACTTTCTTTCTGAAATTCTTCTTGGGAAAATGGGTACTGATATGAGAAAAAAATAGGTTGAAGTGTTGTCAGCTTCAATTTTTGTTTTCCACCTATTCCATTCTTTGTGCTTTGCTATGCGTCAAGGTGATCTTTCAATACTCTAGAATCATCAGATCTGAAATGTCACGTTAGCTTTGGAATATAAATATTTCAAATTAGAATGAGTAACATATCAGAAATCTCCACAGGATTTAGCTTACGAACAGTTTTAGATTGTGAACTGAGGCCAGAGTTTATGCCTGTGGTGAAATACAAAGTTGCTCTGATTTGTTGGTGATTTTTCTAGATATATTTCATTTGGCAAAGTCATTGGATGTGGCAGCTCAGCAAAAGCATATTTGAATTTTTTCCTGAGGTCTTGTCTAGAACTAAGTAAATTACATTGTTTTCAACAGCACCATTTCAACATTAACCTTTAGTATCATTTACTTTATGTTACAATGAGGATGTAAATTTTGAAAAATGATCCTGATTTCTCCATAACACTTGGACATCTGTATGATGCTGAAGGAAAGTACAGAATTTTTCTTTGGTTCTTTTCTGACCTTATCATTTTGACTTTCCATAACTGTGCTAGTCAAGGCTTAGTAGGGTCAGATATAAAAGAGTGCAAACGTCTGTACACATGCAGGAGACCAAAAGAATCCAGGCAAAGGCTGGAGCCTAAAGCAACATCTCCATGAAAAAGTGTATCAAGGATTTGCTTTGGAAAAGCTCACAGCCCAGTGGTTGAAGCTGGAAAGTCAGTGCCATGCCAGCATGGTGAAGAATCTGTGCCAGAATGCTGAGAGATCTACACTCAAAACCAGAAACTTCACACAAGATGAAAACAAGGTTTGAAGTTCTCCCAAAGGAAGACAGCAGCCACGCTCCTTGAAGAAAGTATATGTAAAAGGAGCTCCTTCGGGAAAATCAGCATCATGAAATCTTCCTCTCCCAGTCTCCTTTTGTGTCACTCTGGAAACAAGTCTCTTCCATGCTCAGCACCATGCTAACTCAGTTCAGATGGGTATTTCTGCTCAAGGTGATCATTTAATTAGTCCACCATAATATCAGTGCAAGGTTAAAATTACCTTAAGAGTCACATTCAACTTAAATGGTTATATTTTTTTTGGCAAATAGAATTTATAGATATTGGTTTGGTTTTATGTGTAATTTATTATGTGTAATAAATTTATCAAAATTAATAAAATCAACCCTTTTGGAATACAATTCTTATGGAGTAGAGTAATCTTCATTATACTCATAATCACAATAGAAAGCAAATTTATCACATACCAAACCTTCATCATCTTGTTTATTACACCCAAACCCAAGTGCTCTGGAAACTGATGCCTTTTTCTATGTCTGAGTCTTAAAATGACACATTTGGCATTTTAAGAATTTCACGTACCTGGGGCATATGCATAAACTCTAAAATCTGAGTTTTTCATTTGGATTACTACTGTGTTTCTGATTGATCCATTTTATGAATGTATTGATAATTTGATATTTCCTGGATAAAAGTGTTCCATGGTATGAATATATATTGTAGTTTGTTTGTTCATTTGCCAGTTGACAGATATTTTGTTTACAAGATATAATCATCATACATAAAGCTGTTATAAACAATTACAGGAGATTTCAATGTGCTTATTTCTCTTGGATAAATATTTAGGAGCAGTATTGCTCAGTCTTAACATAAGTATATGCTTCATTTTGTAAGAAACTGTTGAATCTTTCCAAGGTGAACATATTTTGTAATAGCATCCTTGAAGCGGGAAAATTCCTGCTGTGCTGTAATATTGCCACCATTCAACACTGTGACTTTACAAACATTCAAATAGATATTTAATGTCATTCCTTCAATGCTTAATTTGAATTTTTCTAATGGTTTAATAGCATTGAACATCATTATATTTACTTCATTCCAATTTTAGCCTTCTTTATTAGAAAATTCATTTAAATATTTTGGGTGCTTTAACTGGTCATTTTTGTCTGTATTATTTTAAACTTTACTTACATATTCTGTATATAGGAACTTTTGATATGAGATTTACAAATATTGTTGCTCAGAAAATGGCTTTAAGTTTTCATTCTCTTAACTGACTTTCAAGCAAAAATTTGAATTACTTCTAATTTAATTTTTCTATTATACTTGTACTTGAAAATAATTTGTAGGATATCAGAATTTTTCTTCTTTTTATTGTTTTATAATGCTAGATTTTACATAGAAGTCATTGACTCATTTTGACTCAATTCTTTTACATAATTAATTTTTTGTTGTTGTTATTCATTACTATTTTGCATAAGCGTATTCAACTGTCCTAGCAACACGTGTTGAGAATGTTTTTTTTTTTTTTCACCAAAATGGCTTTGCACCTTCCATAAAAAATCAACTTGTTATTTGTGAGGAGCTATTTTCAAGGAAAACAAATATCAGTTACTGTTGGTGTACTAAAGCATAAACACATCTATTTGTTAGTATACTCTATTTTCCTACTATAATAAGAGTTGAATATATTAAAAATGACTACATAATTCACAAAAGTGGAAATATTTATATCTTTTCTTTACTAATGTTTGTCAATATCTGCAATTATGGATTGGATTTCATACTCTAAAAATTCATTTCTTTAAATCCTTACTCTTAGCACATTAGAATATAATCATTTGAAGACAGGGATTTTATAAAAGCAACTGAGGTTAAATGGAGTCCTACGGAAGAGTGTGTTCATGGAGGAAGAGACACATGGAGGCATCTACATGAAAAAAACGACAATGTGAAACCACAATAAAAGGCTGCCTATCTGCACCCAAGTAGAAGATCACAGGGGAAACAAAATCTGGCATCTTGGTCTTAGAATGTCATGCCAGAGAACTCTAATGTAATAAAATTCTGTATTTAAACTAATCATCCATTGTGGGGCATTCTATCATGGCAAATAGATACCTACAATAATTTATTTCTAGTTCCACTGATTTTGGCCCATGCTTTTGCTAATACCATGCTATCTTTAGGTTAAGATTTTGGCACAAGGTTTCTCAAGACTCTTTATAAAGAAAATTAAGACTGTAATTTTTAAAGACATACATAGTAGTGCACACTTGTAATCTCTATACTGGAGGGCTGAAAAAAGAGGGCCTCAAGGTCTAGTCCTGCCTGGGCAACTTAGTGATTTAGTGAGATCTTGTCTCAAAATAAAAATAGAGGAGGGTTGTGGATGTAGTACAGTGAGAAAGCCATGGGTTTACTGCATGGACATGAAATGAATGAATATCTAAGTGAATGAATATAAAAATTAATAAAAGCATATTAACACTATGAAGAATGGTAACTCTTGAAGTATTTATACCACTAAATAGCAAAACTGTACAGACCTTTTGGAAGAAAGAATGGCAGTTTCTTCAAAACTAGTCACTTATCAATGTTTAAGAAATTGAGCTTATTTGGTGTTTACACAGGAGAGTTGAAAATTTATGTTCACAAAACCCCGAAAATGGATATTTACAGTATCTTTATTTCCAAAATATGAGAACAGTAAGGATGGACTTTAATTCAGGAATAAATAAATTACAGTGAATCCAGATGATGGCATACTCTTTGGCATAAAAAATGAAGAGAGTGAAAATGTTCTGTATGATAATGGCAGATACAGGCTATAATATGTGTACCCAAGTTCACAGAGTGAATGGTAATGTAAACTCTGAACTTCAGGTGATTAGGTTGTGTAAATGTAGATTTATCAATGATTAAAAATGCACAAATCTAGTAGAGTGTGTCACTAATAGGAAGAGATTATGCATCTGTGGAGATGTGTGGAGTAGGTGATACATGAGAAATCTCTGTGCTGTGTACTTCATTTTGACACAAACCTAGTGCCTCTGAAAAATGAACTGTAAGAATATTTTCAGTAGTTTGAGAGACACCATACTGCAAAGTACTTCCAATCGTAAAACAATTAATTATCAATAAACCTTCCTTTTCACATATTTGAGAACTTTAGAGAATTAAAGGAAATCTCTATAGGTTGCCCTTTTTAATGATTAATATATTGTGCTAATTTAAAGTGTTTAAAAGCTCGACTAAGCTACTCAGCAGTTCTACGTCCTAGGGTATAGAAGACACGTCCTAGGGTGGCTGTTTACGCCTTAGCATGTTGTAATGGTTAATTCATTTTGTCAATTTAAGAAGTTTAGAAGTTTAACTAAGTGACTCATCAATCCTGCATCCTGGAGTGTGGAGAGCTGACCCTAGTGGAATGTAAGGGAGAAAAGGAGGCTTGCTCTCCCTTTCTGTTCCTTCAATTTTTGGTGTCTTTCACCACCATAAACTTTCTGGGACGCCACCCTATGCTGGAGCCAACTGATTATGGACTGAAGCCTTACAAATTGTAAGCTAAGTAAATCTTTCCTTCCTTAATTTTGGGCATCAGGTATTTTATCTCAGCAGTGGGAAAAAATTGCCAAGACACACCTCCATGTATGTAAATCCCCAAAAACAAAATATGTGACTGATACCTTACATAAATGCAGACATTATCAATATCTATCTACAAAGTGATCATATAAAATTTGGAATTCTTAAGTTTGGTCCAAGATTTAGAGGTTAAAGAAATCCTTGATTCCTATCAGAAAAATGCAACTATTTTCTGGAAGAAAAAATTCTCAATAGAAAATTTAAGATTCATAAAAAGTAAGAGATAGCAAAAAAGATCCCAACACACAGTGAACTAGCCCCATTTTATGTTTGAGACAAAAGGTGTAATAATATCTATACATACTCCTACTTCATTCATATATTTACATTATCAAAAATAGAATACCAATTAAGCATGGATGTGTATATATTCACCTACAAAGAAAAAGTATAAAGTTAGATATTACAAATATTTCTTTAAAAAGTTAACTAGATACTAAATTAAATGTTGATCAACAAATTAAAAGAAACAATTTTTAAAATACAAAAGACCCAGTAGGTTCAGAATTAAAGTAGATAGTTGAAAAACTTAACAGAAATACATTAAAAATATAAAAAATGAAAGCAACAAATAGGATATAGTAAGAAGATACGGTGCACTCATAAAATTGTTACTCCAAGTAAAGATTGCATTGATTTTCTGGTATAAAATCAGTAAACAGTCCCGAATGGTAGAAACTTAAAAAACAATAAACAATAGGTGAATTTTATGGCTCAATATGTCTTATTAGTTTTTGGAAAAATTGTGGCCTGAAATTGCTATCTCCAACAGTTTGACAGAACTCAAATTTCTCTTGCAAGCTCACTAACATTTCTTTAGTCAGTCTTGAAGATTCCTATCGACCACTTTTCTTCCTGTATGAGTCAAAACTAGACTGAAAAACTACTTGAGATAATCAGCTTATCAAGAGAAAAAGTGTACACTAGCTCTCAGTTTTGGAGAGTTTTAGTTAAAGATAACTCAGATCCATCACTTCTGGGCCTATGACAAGCTAGTATAGAATGGTGAGAGAGTGAGATGGATGAGATCTATATTTCCAGTGTATTCATGTTGAATGAAAACAAAGACAAGACTTTGTTACTTTATTATAATCTCCAAATTTCTGCCCCTGCACCTGTACCAGACCAATGAGTGGGTTAAAATGAGGTTTCAGGTATACAAGAGACATTGATAACTCACCCTGTATTTAAAATGCCTTTCTAGACATGTAATTTAGTGCACAGGTACATTAATAAGTTGCCACAGATATTTTGGGGAAAGATTTGAGGGACATTTACAATATTCATTCCTTGGGGTAAAAATATCTTATTAGTACTTAATCTCTCTCTTTCTTTAGTAATATAGTGATTATAAGTGGCTTATACAAAGCAAATGCACAAGGAATTGCATTTTTCACTGGAGAATTTTGTGATCATTGCATCAGTGATTTTTTTCTGCTTGCATAGATTTACTTACTAGTTTTTCTGCCCATCTAACTTGCCCAAGAGTATCATATTTTGTAACCATATCAATAGATCTCTGTGCATCGCTACCCCAACATGGCCACTCATTAAAATAATTCCAACCACAATGCTAAAATTGATCATCATTTTTCCAGGAGAGTATTTAATTAAAAGCAAAACAAAACCATTTTTCCACATCCTACCTGCTTTTGTACAGCACCTTAAAAAATCTCATCTCAACATGTTCCTCAGATTCTTTTCTGCACACGTTATGAGTAAGTAATATTGAGTAATACTGTCTCTTTTATTATTGATTCCTATCTTTCCCTAACCCAGCACTGTGACACCCAGTCACAAGGATGGAGGAGGTTTGGAAAGGAGAGGAATGATGAATGGTGTCTTGAAAGGCAGAGGCTTCCTCTTATCATAGAACAAGTAGGACGATATGGGTGAGGTGCAGGTTGGCCTTTATCAAAGAAGAGGGGTCACTTCAGAGCATCAGCATTCTGAGTCCATACATTTCCCATTTGAAGTAAAGACTCTTGGCATCTGAGATTTTCTTACTTAAGGTCAAGCCTTTCAAGTAGAAGACCTCTTGCATTCAATATTCAGTTTTCACTGGAATTTCACTACACAGAATTAAATACAGAGCTAATTCTAATTCCTCCTTTCTACTAGTTTCTAAAGCTACTCTGGTAAGTGCTCTAATTTTATGCTTAACCTAAAAATGGTGGTTAATCACTCTCAGACTTTCTTTAGCTTTCTTCAGAGAATCTCTAACACTGACACTAGTCATTTTAATTATTACTTTGACTGATTCTCAAATATCTGAGGCATTTTATCAGTAGTGTATATGTTCCAAATTCTATTCTATCCCCAATGACCTCTGATAAAAATATAACAGTTGCACTATCGCTGGGTACTGGGAATAATCACAATATTGCCTTTCACTAATACGGGTTCTCATTGCAAGGCTTATGAGGAGAATGGAAATATTAGTAATTGGTCTTAATAGAAATCAGAATTGGTTTTTTTTGCTTTATCATTGTTGAATATTAGAGTGGGATTTGCATGCTTTTGTAATAAAAATAAACACATAAAATGGTACCGATAGATACTTCATAAGAATGTATTGGTAAAATGGTAAAGTAAGTACATAAAAAGTTAAGACAATAATTTTATATAGTTTTTCTTTGTTTTTATTTTAGGAAAATCCTCTTGAAAGCTTAAATACATTAGTTCTGACATTTTTGTTGTTGTTGTTTTTAAGTCAGGCTCTCACTATGTAGCCCAGGCTACTTTGAAACCACTATATATACCAGGATATCCCCGAACTTGTGGTGATCCTCCTGCCTCAGCCTTTCCAGTGCTAGAAATGTAGGCATGTACCACCACATTTATTCATGTTTCAGCCGATTTACTGTGGTAGGACATTTATTACATGTATTTTATATATTCTGCTCAAAATATAGAGGAGTTTTTTCAATTTGTGGCTCCATATCTTTTGTCAGTTCTGGGAAATTTTCCAATATTAGCTCCTCAAATAGTTCATTTACCATATCTTATTGCACCTCTGATTTTGAAGCTTTAATGACAAGCTGTCAGACTATTGTTTTTTAAACTGCCTGTGGTAATATAGAGTATTTTTTCAATCTTATCTTTATGGATATCTTTGAAAAAATGGGTAAAAATTGAATGGTGATATACTCTAACAAATTTCTGCATTTTATGTACTGGTGTAGAGTCATGGAATGGCACTTCTTAACATAATACTTTGGATAACACTATTTAGGCCTTTAACTTTATCTTATCCTTCTTTTGTTTTTGCTTATTCTACCTTAGTTTAAATGATTTTTGAGATGTCTCACAGTTTATTAATTTGTTCCTCAACTATATCTTCTTTCTTGTCTAATATATATGCAGAATTCTTAATTTCTGTGGCTTTTAAGTTTTAGAATTTCCATTTTTTATTTGAAGATTGTAGCTCAATTCTGAAATTACAAATGTGCTCTCTTATTTAAAGTTTTTTTTTTTTTTTTTGTACCAGGGATTGAACTCACAACCTCATGATTGCCAGGCAGGCGCTTAAGCCGTTGAGCTAACTCCCCAGCCCTGCTCTCTTATTTATTGAAGTACAATTTTTTAAGTAGTATAAGACTCACATCACGGTTTAGCTTTCTTCTGTTATGACATAACACCTAAGAGAAACAGTTTAAGGGGGAAGGGTTTATTTTGGCCCACAGTTTCAGAGGTTTGGGTCCATAGTTACCTGGCTTCACTGCTTCTGGATCTGCAGTAAGCAAAATGTAATGGTGGGCAGCATGCAGTAGAACAAAGTGGTATAAGACATAACGCCCAAGAAGCAAAGAAAGAGAAGGTGCAAGGGTCTAACGATCTCCTCCAGGCATACCTCACTGACCTAAAACTCCTAAAGCAAGGCTCCAGGATGTTTATCAAGAGCCTCCTACTTAGGAATGCAAGCACTGGAATTTTTTCTACCCATCTGGAAACCCACAACTCATTTGAATTTTCTTTTAGATGCATACAGAATATTTAGATGAAAGACAATCACAAATACTAGTCTCTCTTTTCCTAATATTCTTCTAAATCTTTTGCTCATTATTCATTAAATCCTGTACAATCTTCTGATGTTTTCTAATGATCATTCATCATGTACTATTCAGTAATTTCTTTGCTTTCAGTTAGCCATTACAGTAAACAAAACTGAGAATTTAGTATTTTTTTCAAGGTCAGGTACCCTGTATAAGATTCTTTCTAAGGCCATGTACCTTTTAGAAAATAACAATACTTCTTTCAGGAAATATTTCTAATTCTCCCAAACCCCTGACAGAAGCTGAATGTTTGATTATGAAAGCTCTTGCAATATTGTGCCCTGGCCCCTGAGCAATGAATCAAAAAAGCCTAGCTGTGAACTCTCATTAAATGAAATGGTGTAGATCTGACCGTACTTCCCGATCATGTAAGCACAAAGAAACAATCATAACCATGTGTCTTATGGCACTGTTTCCAATTCTTAGAAATTGAAAATATCCATATATCTTTCAGTACAAAAATGATAAAGAAATTTTTGTAAAAAATGCAATGAAATATGATAAAGCATCAATAATATATAAAGTGAGACACATTGAATCTTTCTGAAAAGTTTTACACTATAAAGTTGTGAAGAAAATGAACTGAAAGAAAAAATCTATACTCTTATATTCTTGTACAATGTAGCTGGCGAATAAGACTCACTAAATAATACTCTACATATCTATTATAGTTGTATAAATCTTTATATAATATACACACTTGTGAAATTATCAATGATAAAGTTTCATAGGGTTAAAATGATGAAAATTGCTTGAATTATATAGAAGTCTTCTATTGTATATATGATTTTTAAGCAAACATAGAAGAATGTTGAAATTAGACTGGAGTTTTGTAGAACTATGTAGCATTCTGTGTACTTGAGCTATGTCTATGCAAAATAGATTTTTCTCTTTTTCTTTTCTTTTTCTTGATTCCTTTTGCTATTTGAGGTTGCTGGGGACTAAACCCAGGACTTTATGCAAATGAGATACCTCACTACTGAGCATTGTCTTAAGTCCCCAATATAAATTTTTCATGATATAAATTCTTAAACAATAATGGTTATATTATCAGGTGTGTTGATTATTTTCTTTGTCCTATTGCAATTGTCACATCTGTACTCTGTGTCTCCCCGAGATGTGGCCTGTGAACTGCATTTTCACATTCTCTGCCTGTCTTGAAGTAGGGTCAACACAATGTAAGTCCTGTAATACTGGAGAGGGATTATGAAAGCCCACAACGGTTCTCCCCTGTCCTTTTCTTTCTGCATTTGGTATTTTTAAATATCCTAAAGCCAGATGGCCTCTTCGTCAAGGTTCTGGTTCTCAGTATCTAACAAGCCTCCCTGTGTGCCCTTATACTCCAGGAATGGTGACGGCTTTGTCTGCTGCTATGAGTATTTCTCTGTTCCTTTCTGTTTCTTTACCCCGCCTACTGATTCCTAAGTTTGCTCCTTGAGGCATTCATGTTTTCGGCTGACCCTTAGCTAATGCACTAATAGCATGAAAAAATGGAGGAATATAACAGTCCAATAGGTGGTAAAACTACAAAAATATATAACTTAATTTGTTACAAAAGGCACAAAATCAAACAAAAGTCTGAATTAATGTTAGTGGTCACTAGTATTTAGGACAATGAAACTAGGGCTATACGCTAATGCAATTTTCAACATACATTATGTACTATTTTAAGAGGAATAACTGTAATAACTATTGTGATTATCAATTCAATAGTCAAATTCTGATAAGGTTATAGTGATTTAAAATTTTTAACATATAACATTCATGTTATAATTAATTTTCCAAATATTATTCACTAGAAATAATGTATCTCATTAGAAGCTCAAGGGTTTTTCTAAATGGAAGACAACCATATTCCTCCAGAAAAACTGATTGTTCTGTTCTCCTACCTCAGCATGTTTATTTATTGAAGCCAAAGACTAATTAACAAATTCACTAATGAGGCTTTCTATATTTTTGTAAGGCAAAATCTTTCCTGAGCAATGTTGTTATTGAAATATTAAGTTAGAATCCACCTAATCTTGCCAAAATTCTGCAATCCATACATGACAAATACAAGCATATTTTCTTTTATGTCCTGCAGTATTTGCTGGTAATTACAGAATCTCAACTGAAGCAAATAATTAGAGCTGATGACAAAAGAGTAAGCATAACCCTAGTTAATGAATTTACTAAAAGTGGTGACTTAAGACATTAATCCAAGTCCATTGTTTAGCTCCCTCATACTTACTAATCTATATGAAATATTTATTTAATGCACAATTGGATAATGTGTGACTATATCCCTGAGGTGTCACTAATGTTAATTGCTTGTCTGTTTTGTACTATGCCAATGCTGACTACTGTCAGGTTTCTTTGTGGGCAATGGATTCCATTACCACATACTATTTGAAGTGACTGCAAGTAATTTTATCACTATAGAACCCTTGAAGTCAACAGTGCTTACCAACTGTCTGCAAGCAGAAGTTCTTCTTAGTACTGTGTAGTAATTGCTATACCAAATCAAAAGCTCTCATTTTGCCTTTGAATCAAACATGCAATGAGTTTTAAAAATTTAGATCCAGGAAATTATGATTTCTTTAAAGATCTAACATAATCTCAATAAAACAACAAGAAATGATTAGAGGTGAGCCTGACAATGAAGTTGTAGAGCATCATTTGGAGATTCACAAAGCATGCTAAGGATTAAGAATTTTATTATGCAGGTAATTGACATCATTGATAGGCATGAAACCCAGAAATAATATGATCTGATTACATTCTTCTTCTCTCTAATTTATTCTTATAGTTAATCCTACTTGACTGAGGTGACTTGAACATGTCTTTTTTTACAGCTTTAGAAGATACCACACTTCTTATTGGTATGGTCACAAGCTTCATTTTCAAAACAAGCCAGCTGAACCCTACCATTTTCTTAGAATATGAAATCAGTACCTACCTCTATTAGGAAGCTTTTAAATTTTCTATTCTTGCTCATATTCTTCCAGTCTAGATTGTGTCTAATAAGCCATGTTTTACCTCCACTTAAAGCCTGCCTCAATAAGCCTTTTAATTTTCCCTGAGTTTTGTAGTAAGAAGTATACATCTTGACTCTGCCCCTTGCTAGCAAGAAGGATTGCACTCCATCCCATCAAATTCCCTTGTTTTGAATTTATTTTTCTATATATTTCTATAAATTTATAAAATGTATTTTCTAGACTTATTGTAAAAGAAAAGTAGCACGTCTAGACGAGGATATTACAAATATGAGATGATCTGTGATTTGTTGCCATGGCAAAATGAGTTTGATTCACAGATATTACTGAGACTTTGTGTCTCAGCCTCGTAAGTAACTGGGATTGTAAATTTATGCCATTGCACCTGTATTTTCCTGACCCTTATGATGAAAGAAAATTCCAGTCTCAAATCTCCTTTGTCTGCCCAGGTAACAGAGAAACTCAGTGAATTTTCTTTCTCTTATGTACCTGTGACTGCACTGTGAAAAACAGACAGAGAGCCCAGATACTGAAATCCACAGCAGGGTATAGCCAAAAAAGTTGTACGACCATTCCATGGAAAAAGAAGAGTTTGTTTCTTCATGTCACTGCTGAAGTGGCTGTCATAACCCTGGGAGAGGACATTTTTGATACCCTGACATTTCTAAGAATTGCAGTTAATGGATATTCCTGAAAGAAAAACAAATCTGCTGTACATCTCTAAGTGATTAGATTATTCTGGTTTTAATGCAACATTGGAACATGAGCATGAGCTGGGTCATGATTGAAGGGTTTCAGTAGCTAAAAAATTTAAGCATTTTATAATTTTTGCTTTCTATTTATCAATGAGTATTGTATCTTGTGCATTTCTATCCTTCTGTTCAATTGATAGAAATATATGTAGACTCACCTGTTCAGTAGAGAGATCCCCTATGTATTATAAACAGTGAGCGGCAAGCAAAAATGAAAGAATGTGTGTTTCAGATCCATACATATACACAGGCTTACACACACACACACACACACACACACGCGCACGCACGCGCGCACACACACACACACACACAGACTTTCTTTTAACTTCTTTTTGTTCATTAGAAGTGAACTTCCATTTCATAATTGTTTGGAAACTTGACTTATTTTTTTGCTTTTCCTGCCTTCTTTTGTTAATCATTTCCTAGGGTCTGCTTTTCTAAGCTTGCATTTCTTGTGGCTTCAGGGAATCAATCATTATTTGGCAAGTCTTATTTCTCCAGGCTTGTTGCATTTTTTTCCTACAATAGTAAAGCCCTCTGGGATAGAACATGCCTTTCAGTCTGTCTCTGCAGTATGCAAGTACTGGTGAGATACTTTAGTTGTTATTCAATATTTAGGCATGTACTATTTATTGAGCAACTATTTTGTGCCACATTTGTGCTATTTACTAGTCAATAACATTTTAGCATTATTCTTCAAAATGCAATTAATATTAAAAATGAAAACACTTTGTCTTGTAAATTGTACATATAAATGAAGTCACATGGTGTTCTGTGATATGTGACAACATGCATGAGTTTACAGGACTTTACAAGTGAAATTAATTAGGATCAGTTTTCAGACCTTGTAATGTCATCTTGCAGCATTCTGTTTGATTAGTATGAAGTTCTGAATGTTGTATAAAAACTCCTTCCATTATGCCATTCTTTTTCTGGCTACTGGATTTATCTTCTTTCCCTATGTTGTGTGAAACACTAAAATACCAAGATCTGCCTTTCTTTCCTCAAGGTATTTTATACTCACTTTTCAAGGTTCCTGTTCTGAAAGATTAACCCATTTTTTCAATAGCCACTATTTCTAATAGAAGTTGATGATTTTGGTCACTTGCTTATGTCTAATCTTAGGATAGCATCTTAGTTCTCAGAAGTAAGGACCTTTGTTCACACTCTGAGAAGGAAAGAAATCCATTTTCCAGGAAGTCTCTGGAACAGCCCTAAATACCCAGGGTGTGCAGGAGTTATTAACCTGGGAGTTTCACTCAATTTAGAGTCTAAATTACTCACCACTGATTGTGTCATGACCTCATCATCTCTTTCAATGTTTCTATCTAGTCCTTTACTTCCAACAACAGTTTCTGATTTACTGCTCTTTCCACCACAATCTTTTCAAGTCTTCAAAGTTTCCATTCTTGTCTCCTCCCTCATTTATCCCTGCAGATAGGAAGCATGCTTACCAGCCGGCATTCTCTGTAACTTTAGATTTCCTCAGGACTCACTATCTTCCTCAGGAATACACCTGGCACTGAGCACAGCTAAATGGTAAAATAATCATAAAGCTAAGAAGACCATCATGATTTTCTTGTGAAGAATAAACAAAAGTGTTTTGTGTTTTTTTTTTTTTTTGCAATATATCAAACTGATGCAAAAGCAAATTGTAAAGAAAAACTAGGAGGTCTAGATGAGGACATTACAAATATGAGATCATCTGTTATTATATGTTGTCATGGTAAAATGAATTTGATTCACAGATATTGTAGAGACTTCCTGGAAAATCAACATAACTGAAATTTCTTTAATTTTTCTCATTAGCTTATCCTTTCTTTATGTGATTGAATAATATCAACTAACCCTACTGTATACTACCCTTGCTCTCTGCAAATTCTTTATGCTGCTTTTCAGTAAGCTCATGTTATACACCACACACACAAACACACACACACACACACACACACACACACACACACACACACATGTACACTGCTATTTTCCCAATTTGTCAAAATTCTGTTCACTTTTCAATTCAATTCATACTATGCCTCACAATCCCACGTTTAAAATTTGTTCCAGTTCCCTATTTCATGGTACCAACACATCACATTTCATGTGACAAGCCAATTTCACATCTAGTGTGCAGAGTATTATTCAGTATGTTTCATGTTCAATAGCTTTATGTAGCCTAATCTTTAAGGAATTGTTTTTGTTTGTTTTCAGAACTGTGGGAAAGATTTAATGAATTCCATATAAATACTTGCTATTTGTGACCAATTGTAGAGCACATTTCAATCAATATGGAATTTCCCACTATAACAGCATTGCCTGCTCAAGTTAGAAGCCAGAAATTCACATTCCCAGTTCTTCCTTCTCTTGAGATATAGATTCCATTGATCAGTCTTGCTTTCTTAGATAGCTCTAGAGGGAAGCAGAAGAAGACTGTAAAAATGATATAGCTTTTATTTTCTCCCAGAAAGAGCAGCAGATTCTGACATTCTGTATCTTGCCTTACCAGTGCAAGCTGCCGTGTTTGTGCCCAGTGGCAGAGGGATTAGGTTCTTACCGTCACAGCCTCTGTGTGCAGTGGACCCTGGTGACCATTTCATGTATGATCCTGATCATCCCTCTTCACCTTTCTTTATGCCTGCATTAGTTGCAGTGGATTGTGTTGTGCTCTAAAACTCTGGCTGATACTTAGCTTCCGACTACAGAACTCAAAATACCAAAAATAGTTACAATAATTAGTCTATCCTGACATGTTCGATGTGCCACGTGATTCTTTTTATTATTAAACATCTCATCTTAATATTTTTTCATCAGTACAAATTTTTTCCTTTAGTCTTTCTTGCAGGTGAATGAATTTTGTCTTTACTCCATTGATCTTAAAAGTCTGTGTGAGCTGGGATGAGATGGCACACATTCCAAGTCCCCATGTGGGAAGTTAGAAGGAGGAAGCAGGTTCCAACACAGTCAGGAAAGTAAAAAGCAGGCAAGTGATGTAGCTTTGTGTGAAGTCCATGGACTCCAACCCACTACTGCAAAACAAGCAAGTATCTTTGAAAGCACAACTGTGAATTTTGTAAGAAATCATGATCTAAAGAATTCATACTCTCATAACTGCATTTGATTATAAAGATTAGAAAAATTTATTAAGGTAAGTAGGAGATTTTAGAAGATGTTTTTAAATTAATCAGTAACTGAAACAGCTGCATATCATCTTTTTTCTAAAGAAAGGATGACATACATATACTGTTTTCTATCTTTATAAACTTAAAATGCAAAAGTGGTCATTGCAGACTACTTTTCTATGAATGGATTTATTTTCAAAAGAACCTGTTTCTGTGTATGTTTCACAGGCTTCATTCACTTTACCATACTTTTTTTCTTCTTCAGTATTTGTCTCATTTTGTTTTTGTTGTGTTTTGTTTTTCCAGGTATCAATATACAGAAATCAAAACAAAATTAACCAGAATGCTGGATCAAAACGGTACTGATTCTGCACGGGTGACTGGGGACTGCATCTAACCTCATCATGTCATACTCTCACTGAATTTTTTTATTTTTTTTAAATCAGGAAGAAAAACAAGACAAAACAGAAAAAAGGGTAGAATTAATACAGAATTGCAAAAAAATATATTAACACTAAGAAATTACAAATTGATAAGTTACATGTTGTTCTCTTAGAAACAGTTGCTCAAGTTACAAAATCAATGCATAAAAAGTGGACTCTCAAACATTGACAGTGCAAACCTCTCTAGTTGTAGAGGAGGAACAAAACAAAGCAAGACAACAAAAAATATTCCTATAGACACCTAAAACTAAAAAGACATATAAGACTGCTGTACAAGGAGTTCTTACTGAGTTGCCTCTTATTATCATCAATAGAATTGGCTATATCATCAGATAAAGTATAATTGAATATATCAGTACAGAACAGTATTAATAGAAATACAACTTTGTAGATAGTGTAGAATTACAAAAACAGGTAGTAATCAAATCAGAATAGGTATGGTAGTGAATCATTGTCATTTTCAGTATAGCTGTCTATACTCTCTGACTTGATACTATAAACCTAACAGTTTTGAATAAAATCTATCAATAACAAGCAGCAATCAAACAAATCAGATTTAACTAAGATCAGTCATGATATAACAGTATAAGTTATACTGGGATCCAGACTAAGTTAATAGGAAATTAAAGCTGATTACTGTGCTACTTCCTGATATTTTTGGGATAGCTCTCTTTGCCCTCAGATCTAGTGCTTGTATACAAACTGGCATGGAATAAGTTCTATCTAAGGAGAGTGGTGCGAGTAATATGTGTATTAATTCCTGATACACTATTAGCAATATCTTCTGCTGTCTTTTTTAAGACTATTCCTCCCCTTTCACTCTCCCAGAGTGTACTGAGCATTTTTGGGTCTCTCCAACATCCTCGGTTTTATATTGGGGGAGGCAACCTGCTATTTACCTAAGTGTTTCTGAACTTTCTCACCCCTGGACTTGATCTCTAGTTGTATTTCTTTACCTATTAAAGCGTGTCTTTCCAACCTATCCACAAATACTGGTCTAGTGGCCCCTATTACTCTCTGGTTCTCTGTCACATAGAGCATTGTTTTCTCATATTTGATTTTCAGTCCATGTACTTTTTTCATGTTCATTATATTTCCTAAAAATAGCAACTTGGTGCACCCTATCTCCTGATCTACTCTATGTGTGGTTCTTTTTTTTTTTTTTAATTTGGTGTATCAAGGCCATCTATATTAGAGATTATAACCAACCTTTTCTGCCTCGTTTCTGTTATGCTCTTTTTTGCCATTGGTCACCTGCTTGTCTTCTTCATTCTGTTTTCTGCTCCATTCAGTGAGGCCTCTCTACCACTGTTCCTGGAATCCTAGTACTTTTCTCTCTCTAGAATTCCCTGCAGTATTCTCTATAGAGTTGGATTGGTGGTTGTAAATTTTCCAAGGTCCTCTTTGTATTGGAAGCATATTGTTTCTCCATTAATTTCTAGAGACAATTTTGAAGGGTATATCAATCTGGGCTAGAGATCATTTTTGTCAGGGCTTGGAATATTTCACTCCAGGCTCTTCTTGACTTGATGGTTTGTGTAGAGAAGTCTGCTATTATTCTGATGGGTCTTCCTTTATAGGTTATCTGTTTCTTGTCTCTAACAGCTTCTAATATTCTGTTCTTATATTGAATTTCTGGGATCTTGATTATTATATGCCTGGGTGTAGCTCTGTTTTGGTTGTAGGTGGCTGGAGTTCTGTATGCCTCAAATATCTGAATAGCATTTCCTTTTCCTATGTTTGGTAAGTTTTCCTTCATTATTTCTGTGAATAGCTTTTGTAGTTCCCATGACTGTACCCCTGATTCTTCATTCACATTCTTTATTCTTAAGTTATAGACCCTCTGGTCATCTTCTAGCCTTTGTATTGTCACTGCTTGTTTCCTTGTTATTTTTAAGAATTTTTTTCCTTTCATGATCCCACATTGCAAACCTGTCCTGTAGTTTGGATAATCTATCCTTAGCATCTTTCAAGCAGTTTTTCTAGCTTTCAATAGAATTTTTAATTTCCTGGTAATCTCGTTGAACCTGTTTCATGTATTCTATGTTTTCTCTATTTTCTTCCTCAAACAATTCTCTCCTTTTTTGTGTTCTTCCTTTCTTCCATCTGTTTTTTCTTAAGATATGCTTAACATTTCTTTAATTATTCTATTTATATCTTGCTCTACTTGGTTAAATATTTCACTTTTGAACAAGTCTATGAGGTCCTAAATATATCGCTTTAGGTCTACTGGTGCTGTGTCTGATACTGCACGTTTGCAGTCCTCATTCTCCTTTGCATTTACTTTCCTGGATCAATGTGCTCAGGATTGCAGACTGGGGATGCTTTCTTGCTGCTTCCTCTTCTCATATTTTTTGTTCCTTCCATACAGGCGTATATGGGAGGCCCAGCTTCTTTCTTGGTTGGTTATAGTTTTTCTGAAGCACTGACTAGGTGCCACCACTTACTGTAATTTACTATGAAGATACAGACCAGGAAAGCCTATGCTGGGTGTTCCCATATAGGTCAATCAAACTGCTGAAGGCTTCACTGCATTAGGGTGCACTGCCAGGCATAGGGACTTGGTGTGGACTAGCCTACTGGGTCTCAGTCCGGGGCATGATCCAGGTCAAGTGCTCCCTACCAATCCTGCTTGAGAAGGGAGCAGCTGACTGACTTCACGGCAGCCCCTTGTTCTAGCCAGTTTACCCAGACCCAGAATGTTATCTGTTGGAGCCTGTTGTAGTCAGTGATTATATACAGAGAACAATTAGGCCCAGGACATGGAGTTTATAATATTTTTATAATGGTCACTGGAAGTTAACACAGGAAAATGAAGGAAATCTATCTGCAACACAAAGACATAAATTATTTAGTCAAGAGCCTAAACCCCATGACAATGTCCCACATGAGTCCAGATAAAAATCCAGAGCTCAGGACACTGCCTCCCACCAGTCCAACTGAAGGTCCAGAGCTCACAAGAAGGACTCACGCCAGTCTCATTTATGGATCTGTGCTGGGAAGACCCAAAGGCCAATGGTGGAAGCCAGAAAATCTATGTCAGCAAGATGAAGGAGCTGTGCTAGTGGGATGAGGGTTCTACACTGGAGCTGAGAAATCACACTCACAGCAAAGACCAGGGCTAGACTGAAAGGCACCACAGCCATCCTCAGCAACACAGAGGTCCCGAGCTCCTCCAATGACAAGCAAAGTCAGATATAGGCCAGGAAGCAGCATGACGAGTTCATCCTGGAGACCAAGCAGCACATGTCTCCCTCCAGAGCCAGGAAGCAATGCTCGATGTGAGGACCAAAGCCTCTCCAGGAGAATCAACAGCTCAGACAGCAACAAGTAGGAGAACCTACAATGCCTCCTTAATGCCTCAACCCTCAACACATCCCTTCTTCTCCACATATATATCCTGGCAAATTTCCTCGGGTGGAGCATCTTCATCCAATGCCATGCTGATGTAATCCAGCTGGTGATACGTTGACCATCAGTTCTTGATCCATAAAATCCACCCCTGGTCTATTTAATAACCACACACTTTTCCTTAATCTATAGTCCTTAGTGGCAGATTTGTTACATTAATACAACAATTACATATATACACAAATCTTTTTACACTTAATTCCTGCATCAAAACCAAAACATTTAAAATGTGACCAAGATTCAACATTAAAACACAGTATTTTGACAAGTTAACCTGCTTACAAATATATAAAACATTAAAATCACACTAATAGAACAATTACACTCATAGTCCTTGCTTCCCATTAACTTTTAACATGGCATGGCAAGACTAAAATATAAGAATCTCCTGCAATTAAAATGTACTCTTGATTTTTCCATTACGCTATTCTTCTAAACAACCATGTTCTCTGTTTCATGTTTACAACCCACTAGTCAAATGGAGCCTTCTTAGCCAAGTGTTTTAAATTACTCTACTGGCTCTTTGCTCTACATTTGCAAAATAGATCTGGTCAAAAGTTCTCTAAAGTAACGGTGCTACCATCCCAACAGTAGACTGCACTAAAATTCCTCTGCCACCCAGGTAACATCTCTAAATACAAACAAGAAGACAACTATCATCTAAAGCATAATATACTACCTGGACTCCAGCAGACATTGCAGTCTTTCCTAACAGAAGCTTCCCAACCTTCATCTTAATTGGCAGCATTTCCATCAGCACTCTTGATTTTCCAGGTTCCGACCAGAGTCTCCAAAATAATACAGCACACAGGGGCTGTCTCTTTGGCCAGGCTCTCAAAAACTTTCCAAATCAATTTCTAAGGCTCTTAAGTCACTTGGCCAGGCAACATAACAGCAATGACCCCTCTTCTGGTAGCAAATTCTGTCTTAGTTACTTTTTACTCATCGCAGAGACAAAATACCTGAAGTCCAAGTTGAGAAAGGAAAGGTTAATTTCTTTCAGTTATGAAATTGTTGTACTAATGTAATAAATCTGCCACTAAGGACTATAGATTAAGGAAACACATGTGGTTATTAAGTTAACAAGAGGTGGATTGTTATGAATTAAGTACTGGTAGTCAATTTAACGACAGCTAGATTACATCAGCATGGCTTTGAGTGAAGATGCTCCACCTGAGGAAAGTTGCCAGGATATATAGGTGGAGAAGAAGGGAGGTGTTGAGGGTTAAGGCATTAGGGAAGCATTGTGGGTTCTCCTATGTGTTGCTGTCTGAGCTGTTGGTTCTCCTGGAGAAGCTTTGGTCCTCACATTGAGCATTGCTTCCTGGCTCTGGAGGGGAAGATATGTGCTGCCTGGTCTCCAGGATGAACTCGTCATGCTGCTTCCTGGCACACACCTGACTGTGCTTGTCATCGGAGGAGCTCGGGGCCTCTGTCTTTGTTGTGAGTGTGATTTCTCAGCTCCAGTGTAGAACCCTCATCCTACTAGCACAGCTCCTTCATCCTGCTGGCATACTTTCTGGCTTCCACCACTGACCTTTGGGTCTTCCTGGCACAGATGCATAAAAAACACTGGTGTGAGTCCTTCTTGTGAGCTCTGGACCTTCAGTTGGACTGGTGGGAGGCATTGTCCTGAGCTCTAGATTTTTATCTGGTCTCATGTGGGACATTGCCATGGATTTAGGTTCTTGACTAAATAATCTATGTCTTTGTGTTGCAGATAGATTTACTTCATTTTCCTGTGTTAACTTCCAGTGACCATTATAAAAATATTATAAACTCCAAGTCCTGGGCCTAATTTTTCTCTGTGTATACCCCTGACTACAACAGAATTTGGTACCGAGGAATGGGGTCCTTTGCTGTGATTATACCTGACCATGTTTTTGAGAGGCTTTGGAAATGGCTTGTGGGCAGAGTTTGGAAAGATTTGGACATGTTGCCTGGGTGCATAGAGCTGGAGCAGCTTAGGCTGTTCTGTAGAGGAGATTCTGGTCAGAGCTCAGGAGACCAAAAGGCTGATAGAAAGCCTCATGGTAATGACCAGTCTTGGGAGGTTTCTGCTGGAAAGAAGGACTGCATTGGTTGTTGGACTCCCATGATGTGTGTTATGGCATGGCAGAATGTTTGTCAGCATTTGCTCCTGCGCAGAGACTTTGCCTGAGACTGAGACAAAAGGCAATGGACTGATTAATCTTGAAAAGGAAATTAAAAAGCAAATGAATGTTCAGGCTGTGGCACTGCTATTATTGGGGGCTTTTAGACAGCTTTATGTTGCAAATCAAAGCAAAGTGCCCAGCTGGATAATTTGCAATACTGTGACTTTGGCCAGAAGGATAATGCCAGGAAAGGCTGTGGATTGTAAAGACAGAGTTGAAATGTTGAATGCTGAAGAGAAACAGAGAGATAAGAAAGATGGCCCTGGGGCACGTAGAGAAGCTTTTCCTCACAATCAGGTAAACAGAGTCCTGTGATCCAGAGTCCTGTGGCCCCTACAGCCAAGAGAGAGAAAAGCCTGGCTCTGCTTAAGCTAGCAGCAAACCTTGGCGGCATCCACAATGTGCTGATTGTAGGTGCAAGGAAAATGCACAAATTATGAGGGTAAGACAGCTTCCACCTCGATTGCAAAGGACCCGGCAGGCCAAGCAGTGTGCCCCTGAGAAGGAAATTTGTGAAGATGTAAAGGTGAAACCAAAGGTGTAGTGGAGACTCCAGAGGTTTGGAAAAGCCAGGAATGTGGATGATCCAAGGGCAGCTGCAAAAAGCAAGCAAAGAGGATTTAAGAGAAAATCTGTGGGAGCTGAAACTGGCAGAAGTGCCATTGGGGTGGAATCATCCAAGCCTTCTGGAGCTTGCAACCAGATTGCTTCAGATGCTGAGCATGGAACCCTAGGACTTAATGTTCATCCTGCTGGATGTCAGACTTGCTTTGTTTATAGTGCTTTCTATTCCCCTGTTTGTAACTTTTGGAATGGTAATGTTTATCTTGTGCCTTTGCATTTCAGAAATGTTTAACCTTGTTTCATTTATATAGGGGGTTACAGTTAAGAGTTTGCCATGGATCTTAGAGGACACTTGGAGCTTGGACCTTTCAGCAATGCTGAAATTTAGGCCTTTGGCAACTCTTGGAGGTTGACTAAATATCTTTTGTATAAAAGATGTACATGAGTCTTGGGGGCTAGGGGTGAAATGTCATGGTTTATGTCTGTGGCCCCTAGGCCTCATGAGTTTACATTGTGTATTTGTGATGGTTCATTGTCTAGTGCTTGGATTGATGGTGTCAGTGCCACACTCACCTAGGGGTGGAGCCAGGATGTGGTGTAATGGCAGGAGGAAGGTGTGTCTTGCTCTTTGCTGGTTCCTGCTTGCTGTTTGCAACCACCATGAACTGCAGCCCAGCCATGGCCGCCTGCCTTGGGGCCAACCGAGTGTGGACTGAACCTCCAAAAACTGTAAGAAATAAACCTTTCCTTTCCCAACTTGGGCTTCAGATATTTTGTCTCAGCGATGAGTAAAAAGTAACTAAGACAGAGTCTCTTTGTATATGGAAGGGTTTTTATTCCTGTCACTCACTGCAAGTCGATGCAGGTTCCCCGCTAGCTCGGCTCTCATTTCAGTTTGCCAATTCCAATCCTTAATGCAAATGCAACTCCAATGCGTTGAAATTGATGGACTTTTGGGCAGTTTGGTAAGTTTTGGCTGTGTGGGTTCAAACACAGCTGTGGCAGTGAGTTCAAGCAGCAAGTTCAAGCGACAGTACCAAGACTGTAGCTGTTCCATTAGTCACACCAGGATTGTATTTTTAATTGGTTTCTCTCAGCTTAGTTTGTTCCTGGGTCAGGAGGGTCTATCTCCCTCTGTTTGGGACTCCTCATGCTGTATAATTTTTGGAATCTAAGTTGACTATCTCAGGGCTCTGTAGCCTGCTGTTATCTATCTGCCACCTTTTTTGAGACTGCTCTAGGTATTTAACTTTTTTAGATGCTATTGTGAAAGGTGATATTTCCATAATTTCTCTCTTGGTGTGTTTTTGTTTGTGTACAGGAATGTTATTAATTTTTGAGTGTTGACTTTGTATCCAGCTTCACTGCTGAATTTATTACCTCTAGTAGTCCTTTAATGGACTTTTTTGTGTCTTCTATATAGAGTATCATGTCATCTGCAAATAATGATAATTTTATTAGTTCGTTTCCTATCTTTATTCCTTTCATTTCTCTCTCTTGTCTGATTACTCTGGCTAGTATTTCCAAAAATATATTGAATAGGAATGGTGACAGTGGACATCTTTGTCTTGTTTCTGAATTTAAAGTGAAGGCTTTCAGTTTTTGCCCATTTAGTACAATGTTGGCTGTTGGTTTAGATGGCCCTTATAAAATTGGAGTAGATACTATGTATTCCAAGTTTCTGTAAGGTTTTTGTCATGAACAAGTGTTGGACTTTATCAAAAGCTTTTTCTGCATCTATTGAGATGATCATGTGTTTTTTCTGTTTTTGGCTCTATTGATGTGATGTATTACATTTATTGATTTACATATGTTAAACCATCCCTGTATTCCTGAAATAAGTCCCACTTGATCGTGGTGTATAATCTTCTTGATGACTTGCTGCATTCTATTTCAGTATTTTATTGGGAATCTTTGCATCATTGTTCATTAATGAGATTGGCCTTTAGTTCCCCTTTTTGATAGGTCTTTCTCTGGTTTTGGTATCAGAGTAATGCTGGCCTCCAGGAATGAGTTAAAGAGAATTGCTTCTCTTTCAATTTCATTGAAGAGTTTAAGAAGTATTGGCATTAAATCTTCTCTAAGTTTCTTGTAGAATTCATCCTTGAATCCATCAGGCTTTTCTGCTTGGTAAGTTTTTAATCCTGTTTTCAATTTCAGTAGCTGATATTGGGTTATTCAAAATGTTATATCTTCTAGATGGAGCTTTGGTAGTTCATATGTTTCTAATAATCTGCCCATTTCCTCTCTGTTTTCCACCCTATGTGAATAGAGATTTTCAAAGTGATCTTTTGAATTTCCATGGGATCTGTAGTGATTTCTCTCTTATCCATCCTTATTGCATGAATTTGAGTTTTTTATTTCTTTTTCTTGATAAGGTTGGCTAGAGGTTTATCAATTTCCTTTATTCTCTCAACAAACCAGCTCTTTGCTTTGTTTATTCTTTGCATAGCTTTTTTTTTTTGTCTCAATTGCATTACTTCGTGCTCTGATCTTTATATTTCTTATTATATTTCCTCACTTCTATGAGCTTTGGGTTTGAGTTACTCTTTGCTTTCTAGAATCTTGAGATGTAGCATCAGGTTGTTTATTTGTGCTTGTCTGCCTTCTTGATGTGACAATTCATTGCTATATATTTCCCTCTTAGGACCAATTTCATTGTTTCCCACAGGTTATGGTAAGTTGTATCTGCATTTTCATTGAATTACAAGTATTGCTTTATTTCTTTTTTAAATTCTTCTGTAGTCCAGTGGTTGTTCAGAAGGTTGTTATTTAATTTCTATGTATTTATACAGGTTTTGCAATCTCTTTTGACATTAATTTCCAATTTCATTGCACTATGATCAGATATTATGCATAGGATGATTTTTCCCTTTGTGATTTTTTGATTTACTTAAGAGTATTTTATGGGGTAATATATGGTCTACTTTGGAGAACATCCCATGTGAAGCTGAGAAGAATGTATATTCTGATGTGATTGAGTGAAACACTCTGTAAACATCTACTAAGTCCAATTGCTCACAGGTGTGATTCAGTTCTATCATTTCTTTGCTGACTTTTTTGTCGAGTTCATCTAGCTTTTTGTAACAATGGGATGTTAAGGTCCCCTGTTATAATTGTGTTCTTGTGTATTTGGTTTTTCATGTCCATTAGTATTTGTCTTATATAGTTGGGTGCTCCTGCATTTGGTACATGTATATTTATAATTGTTCTTCTTTTAGTAGTTTTCCACTAACAAGTATGTAGTGACCTTCTTTATCTCTTTTAATCATTTTAGGTTTGAAGTTCACATTGTCTGCAAATAGAATAGCGACCCCTGATTTTTTTTTCTGGGTTCCTGTTGCATGGAATATTGTTTTTCATCCTTTGACTTTTAATCTATGACTTACATTTTTGAGTCATGTCTGTTTCTTGTATACAGCCTATTATGGGATTCTGTTTCTTGATTCATTCTGTCAACCTATTTCTTTTGATACATGAATTGTGGTCATTTACATTTATGGATATAACTTGATATGCACTGGCTAAACTTTGTCATGTTGTGTTCCTTTGGTTTGTTTCTGCTTTCCCACCTTGATTATTTGTTTGGCCTACATGGAGTGTCTTTCTATTGTTCTGGAGATTGTAGTCATTTTTGTCTCTATCTAGTATGTCTTTCAATACTCTTTCTAGGGTTGATTTGGTGGACATGAATTTCTTCAGTTGAGGATTGTTGCCAACAGAATAAAAGGGGAACTGGAAGGGACGATAGGGGCTGTTGTTTCTCTTTGAGAAGCTTGTCACATTAGCTTTCTTGATATGAATGTCCTTTTCTTATGGGCAGCATACTTTTGGATCTCATTTTTGTATCTATTTAGTTATTGTTTCTTTTAATTAGGAAGTCTCATCCACTTATATTCTAGGTTATTATTCATGAGTAATCCTGTGCTACTGTGAGCTTGTTAAATTTATTTGGTTTCTTTTGAATGTTCTTTATCTATTCTTTGACTTGTTCATTTTGTGATTTGGTAGTTTATAGTATCAATAAGGTTTGATTCTTTTGCATTTTGCTTTTGTATACTGGCTGTCCCCATGGGTTTTATTTTGTCATGCATTTTAGCTCTATTGCTTTAGAGCTTAAGCAATCACCAGATCAAGTGTTAGATCATCTATACACTTCTTAAACTGTTGTCTCCTTGGCTTATCAATAGTAGAAAAAATAATTTTAAAAATACATCTTGGTCTCATGTATTTTTCTCTGTAGATCTACTTTTGAATCTTGCTTTTATCTTTTAAGTTGATTTTATCACTTATATATGATTTTAAATTGATTTTTTCTTATCTAATTCATTTTTATTTCATTCCTAAATATTTACTTTCTTTTAGAAAAATTGGCTATTGTTTCTAACATTAATATTGTGGTACTTGTCTTTTTTAAATTTTTTTATTTATAGCAAAAAAGCAAAACAGAAAAAAGGGTAGAATACTTATACTAACTCTACTGGAAGTATTTGTTTTATATGTACTACCCATCCTTATACTTTAGTGTTTTTGCTCCCATTTTAAGCTGTGTTATGCTGATTATGACTTATAATCAATGGATTTCCATAATTTTTTATTGTATTTAATTTGTCCAGTTTTATCTTTCATTTCTTAAGTTTAGATCATTTGCATCAATAATTTGCATGTTTGGACTTGTTTCATTTTTATTTATTATATAATTCTATAACTTTTAAGGTATACTTATGTTTTCTCTTATTCATAATTTTAAAATGAAATTGTCTTATCAATCCCTCTCTAAAATTAAGTAGATATTAATATTACGTAAAATTTCATTCAAGACTATTATGAATATTTATCTTTCCTTTGGTGGTATTACCTGATTTGAGACAATATTAATCTTTTCTAGATATTTGACAATAATAACTTCCTATTTGTATAGCACCATCTGATTTCTTTTACAATCCAAGGACAGGATAAAAGAAAAAAGTCTATTTAATATGTTTTTTCAAGCTGCATTACCAGTGCTTATGAGGTCATGACACTGAAGAGATTATGCATCATTTATAAAATCTGTAACAATATTATTTGACTGGCATTGTTTTTGCTAATTTATTCTACTTATTTCATTTCATAACAGTTCACTTGAATAGCTTCCCCACAGGATACCCTTTTTTCTTCATATATTTTGCCACAAAACCTGTCAACCTTGCTTTTGTGCTATTTAGAATAATTAGAATAGACTCTAAACAAATCAGTTTTGTTAATTAGTGTTTCTTTTTTAAATTATTCTTTCTCTTATCACAGTTAGATCAAAGAACATGGGATAAAATGATATGGGTTCTGAACTAGAATTTAAACATGGGTTTATTTAAATTATGTCTCACATTTTTGATTGTAAAATTTTCGTTTTTAAAATTAATCTGAAGTACAGATGGGTGTGATTATACACATATAAATATAAGTTACTTATAAATGAGAAGATATTCATGTAAGTATGTTCTGACACATCTGGCTAACAAAAAGAGCATAGCATCACATATACATTAAGAAGTCTTTTAAAGTATTAGTGATAGACAAGTCATTTTATGAAATATTTGGCATACATTATTGTCTACCATATCTAAAGGATTTTAAACAGTTTTAAAGTCTCATATATTGGTAGAACATCGAATATTGGTGAAAATATTTATGAATAATTATAATAAAATGAATATTAAAATGCAAAACCTTGTGGGACTTACTTTCCTGTGATAGACAGCTTTAATACATCAGCAATTTCAACTGATTTCCTGGCATGAGCAAGATGTTTTGTTAGATATTTGGGTTTTCAATATCTCATTAATGTATGTGTTATTGAAAAACAAATGTGTTTTCATGCTATATTAAATTATTGGCAGCTGTATGACATTCCAAAAGCCATACTAATTCTAGATAGTTCTACTTATTCACTTTTTAAGTGAAGGAGTTTGTGTAGGAGACAGTAAAGATTCATTGTAACATTAAATATTCCAAGTCTATACATGCAGTTCCTAATCTTACATCCAGTTTCAATGAACTGAGTCCAAATTATTTTAAGATATTTCCTAAAACATATTTTTAGAGAAAAAGCTTTCATTATTTTTTGTAACCTTTAAAAATATTTTGTTACCCAAAGTTAAATCTCACTGTTAGAATGGGATATTATCACAATACAATAGATTCTTCTTTAATGATTGAATTTTGCACAGCCATTCATTATCAGTGAAACTGTAAAATAATTTTTAGTACATAATGATTTTTCTCACACATTTAACTTTATGTAGAGCTTCTATTTTATTTCTTTGAAACGCTACATTGAGAAGCAAACTTATTGCACAAATTTCAAACAGTAACTAACATCTAATTAATAACTGGCTTTTATTAATTATGTGAAATATTTCCAAAGAAGACAATAACAGATTTTGATTAAATATACTCATGCATTCATCAGACACACACTGAACCACTCTTATGTAACAGGCGTTATTCTCAACACAGCAGTATGTTAAATTTGCTACTTTCATGGTACTTAAATATAACCATTGTCAGAGGAAACACAAAAATTATAAACATAAAATATATAAAATTACAAGTTAAAAAATCAAATACAAGACATAGAAGTCTTGTTCTATGACAGGCATGCATTCTTCTTCAAATATAGTGTTCAAGAAAGAATTTTATAAATAGCTGACTTCTAAGCACAAACCTAAATGAAGTGAGTGTGACAGAGACCTCTGCGACTTGTGTGGAGAGATCTAGGCAGAAGAAAGAGTAAGACTAAAAGCATTACATTAGATTTACAATTAGCCTGTTAATAACAGGTGAGTAAGATGACAGTAAGCAGAATATCTGCTTCCTAATTTTGTTATAGTCTTAGTTAGCAATTTAGCAAATTGGTTTAGCAAATTACCATAGATTGAGTGTCTTACAAATAAAAGCAATTTATTTCTCACAGTTTTGAAAATCTAAGAGAAGGGGTCAGCATCGTCATTTCAACTAAGAACCCCTGCCTAGGCTTTGGACTGCTGACTTCTTATATCTTTATGTGGCAGAAAAAAATCTACCTAATTTCCTGGCCATTTCTCAGTAAAGTACTGACCACATATATGACAACTCCATTGTTCTGAGCACATACCTTTTGTGGACCTAATCCTGATGATATATTAGTGTTTGAGTCTATGAAATTTAGAGACATATAACGTACACTCACACACATGTACATGCAACTCTTATTGTCTCTAACAAAATGCCAAGAAAACATTCTATAATTTCATAGTGAAATAAAGACTGGCTGCCAGAGCCAACTGTAGAAAGAATAGAAATTTTAATTTCTTCAACTGAATGATTCATAACAAAGAAGCTGGTGAAATATTACATTGTCTCAATGAAGAAATTCATATCTTTCCTACAAATGCTTATAATTCTACCCAGAAAAGGTTTGAGTTGCAGGAATTTTTGTCTTAAAATATATGGTTTTAGAACTCTATTGATAGTCTCTATACATTGTCTCTCCTCAGCTTAAAGCACACTTACAAAGATTATATCCGATTTAAGAATTTCCTTTAAAAAGTATGAAAAGAACTTGGAATGCACAAAATTGTATAAGTGGTGAAATCAGTTAAAAGCAAGATTAGGATTAAAGGAGATAATTCACTAGAAAGTACTTTGATCACTTTAGAGAAAAATTACGTAAGTTATGTCATTGTTCTATATTTTGTGTTTAACTATTATATTTAACTTTTTTTACAAATAAATTTCTTTCTACAATAAAAATTATATCCTCAGTGCAAGACTGACTATTTCCCAATATTTTAATTTTGCTGTATACTGTTTCATTGGAAATTTGTGTAACATGTACCCACAGACATTTGATATGTGTAATATTACTGAGAGAAAAATGCATATGTATTTAGTAAATTGATTTTTACTTCTTCATATAAATTTACAGAAGAAATCTCTTTATCCAGTAAGTTTTCTGATATACTGTTTCATTGTAAATTTGTGTAACATGTGCCCACACATTTGAATATGTGTAATATGATTGAGAGAAAAATGCATACGTATTTAGTAAATTGATTTTTGCTTTTTCGTATAAATTTACAGAAGAAATTCCTTTGTCTAGCAAGTTTTCTGTTATATTTGTGTGCTTTAATAGTGAAAGTATTCTATTATAAAATATGTTTATAAGTATCGTAGAGATATATTTATTGTGATACTATTGTTTTCATGAATCCTGGCAGCTTCATTACAGACTTCTTTATTGGATGGCTTTAATCTCTGCTTCCTAGACATACTACCAAAGAAACATCATATAACATACCTCAGGGATAGAACTCCAGCAAAACAAAATAACATTTCTAGCCTGTTATATGAGTTGCTTAACATGATATACCCTGTCATCTGTCATTCTGTATCACTGTCAGAGATTTCCTCAGGTCTGTCATCAAAACTGGAGTTTTTAGTGATTGCCACTGAAAATTTAAGTTCCTCTAATTTAAATTAAATAATTCAAAAAATATTTTAAGCATAATATTTTAACACTGTACATCAATATGCTTTTAGCAAGTGGGCAAAAAAAAATCCTTATTCAAACTATACATTTTATTCTAAAGTACCAAGACACTTTTTCATGGTTTGTGTGTGTGTGGGTGTGTGGGTGTGTGTGTACCAAGATGGATGTATTTTGTTTCTGGAACCCATGGGAAAATTACACACAACCTTAGTCCTTTCTTAGAAATAATAATCTTGCTGTTACCAGTTTTAGGGGTGGGTGCTTTCTCATTCAGTAAGTACAGCTTGATGCCGGTCAGTTTATTTACTTGGGTTGATATGGGGGAAATGAAACTCCCAACCTACATGAGTTTGTGTTCTTTAAAATCCAAGAATGAATTTTAGGAACAATGGAGGTTAAGAATAGAATATATTTATTTTGAGAGAAAGAACGCTCTGTCTGAAGAAAGGCAGAAGGGATCCTTAACAGGTAGCAAAAGACTCTGTCTTCTCCAGAGGCTTTTATAGAGCAAAACCATGGAATGAGATGGAGGAAACCTGGGAACTCACAAGGCAGATGGGCATAAAGTGGGAAGGAACTATAGTTAACCAATGAGATTACTAGTTCAGATAAAATTGTTTAAATTGCGGGCAAGTGGAGAAGTGAGTCATTGCACAAAGGCATTTTAGAGAGCCTTGACTCTTCCTAGGGGGTTGGAATGGGGACTCTGGCTTCCTCAGGGTGATAGGGAACTATTTAGAATCTCATTCCTTAGGATATGGGTACATTTGATTGATCCTTTGTCTTGAGACATGGCCCACAGCTGGAGGTGTCTGTCTCCCTGACAAGATATCTTGGCTTCTGCACTGGCTACTTTGAGATTTAGCCCTGTCTCACTACCTCTAATATTTCTAACTGACTCAGTGGCCTGCAACTGAGTCATCTGAATGGCAGCTAGTAGTGACATTTTCTCCCACATGAACACTTTGCATCTGGTTGTAAGGTATCAGTTGTCTTTCTTTTGTTGTAAGGATGGCATTGATGAAAAAGTTATTTGTGCCTAAAGTTTAAGGTGACACTAGACCTACCCATTCCTTAACACTATCCTTTTCACAGAATTGTCATTGCACAGGTATGTAATGGGGGGTGCCATCCTAATCTATGACTTTAAGAGAACAGAATGTGCCACTCCAATACAGAAATTGTTACCATATTGCTTATTTTGAACTGGCTATCTTAAGAAGCTTCAAATACAGAAATATCTCTGAAAAGTAGGCTTTCTGTAAGAGAAATTATTATCTATGAAGAAAATTCCTCTCATTGGTTAACTATAGTTCTGTCCTATGTACAAAGAAGAGAAGGATGATACCAGACACCCATAAAAATGGAGAAGATATAGATTTAAGTCTGCATAAGAAACTTTAGCTTTCCAGAGCGGGCTTTGTTTTGGGTGACAACTGGTCATATTGGAATCTTGCCTCACATCATTTTTCTTTGTTTCTAGAAACAATTATGTGTAAGCTTAAAAGTTAGTAAGGTTTTGTGAGGACTTTTTGAATAATTTACTGATGTCTGTTTTCTCTTGTGTGTTGTATAAGGTACACATTAATGGGTGTGTTTTTAAAAATTAATCCATTTTTTGTTACAGGCATCTGCAGTCAGGGATAGTGAAACTAGCGAAACAATTATTTTTATTTTCCTACAAATTTTAATGTTACAATTTGCTATGCAAATCTACATTTTCAGGTGAACTTGATGTGTACTCTGGATGCTCCTGCATTGCTATGCTACATTTATAGGCAATATATGATCAGTAATGGAAAGTGGTTAATCGTCAGTAATAGGTTAAGATAAAGCAGGTATGTAGATTACTAAAGATGGTATGTTTTCACTAATCATGGGGAAATTTTAAAAGTTGTACACTAGTAGTTTATAAGTTAGGCACTATGATAAGCATATTGCTTGGGAAAAACAATACTTGAATTTTTTAAGTATGACAATGTAATTGGAAAAATGTTTGTGTTCAATTCTGTGTGTGTATGTGTATGTGTGTTCAATTCTTGAGCTCTTTGTATTCTCTAGTTGCAGATCTTAGAATAGATAAAAATAAAAAAATTTACAGAGATGGTTATCTGTGAAGAAACAGATGAGCAAGACAAAAAGAGTATTCAGACCATGATGCAAGTCTGATCAAGTATATTAGCATGGTCAGTCTTAAGCAAACACTGCCCACAGGAAGCTTCCCACAATGGAAGAACACTATTAGACTCCTCACCACCACCACCCATGGTATTGGGAAATGAATTTAGAGCCTTTGCACCAAGCTACGAAACAGGCCCTTTTTTTACTTTTATTTGTTTAATTTTTTGAGACAGCTTCTCATTAAATTGACCAAGCTGGGATCATATTTCTTGACTCATCTTCCGGTGTGCTGGTATTACAGTATGACCAGCTTGCTATACCATTTCTGAATGACTGTCTGATAAGTGTGTCAAGAATAACAGGACTATGAATACTGACAGGAGCTTCTGAAGGCCTGACTAAAGCAGGCAGCTTTTTCGTAGCAGGAAAGCAAGCATTTATTTTGGGTTGAGGGAGGGGGATCCTTGTGCCTCATATCTGTTCCTGCCACACTTGTAATTTAGATTTTTCTCTGATTTGTGTTTCCCTGCCTGCAAATTGTTATTGCAATAAAGTGTCAGAAAGCATTGAATATATGAGAGAACCTGATAAATATCACTTTCCAACCCTTAAAATAAAGACATCATGAAATTTTCTAGCATGGTCCCCACTGAAAACATTGGTTGAAAACTGTGTCAGTTTGTCAAACATAAAAAATAATAAATTATATAATCTTGATTCCAGATGGTAATTTTAAAAAATGTAGTATATTACATATACCCAGATAATTAATTTTATGACATTCACCAATTATAAATTATATTTATTTAATTTTTATACCCCATATAACATTCTGGCAGCATCTGATCAATTGCATTTTCATGCTTCAAATGCAGCAGTAATATATATCTGAATAATTTATTAAAAAAGATTTCCTAATTTTCTAGCTGTATGGCATGAAATATGTGTGGGAAAAATACACAAATGAGCAAATATAGCTGTGGCAGAATTTGGGAAAAGATGATTTTTCAAGCTTAATTGATATTTAGATTATATATGAACTCAAAAACACCGAGACATTAAACATTTTAGAATGAATCTTTTATTTCATTTGCTAGAACACTTTGTAGTTTGAGATATGTCTAAAGCAATATTAAATGTGTTACACACGTAGGCATTAAAAACCAAACTTTAATATTTCATGGGTAAAAAACTGTGTAACCCATAGTTTTTAAATTCTGAATGTAGGAGCTCACAATACTCCTAAAATTCTCCTTCTTCATACATATTTTAATTTCTGCTATAGTTTTGGATTAGAAATAGTAAAATAGTGTTCATATTGAACATTTTCCTTTAGGTTTTAAACAAAGTATCTCAGAAAGTATTCCAGAGAAAGTATCTCTGTTCAGCTTTTGACTTATATCTTAAAACATTTTAAGAAAACCAGTACAGAATGAAATAAGCTATGTCAGCTTGTAATGCAAAATGCATATTACACACACTCATTTCATTCTCTTGTTCTTTAATGTAGTCATTCCTGCAGTGCTGGATACAAATATTATTTGACTTTTATCAGCAGAGAAATAATTGTACAAAGGTATGTTAGATGAGTTATCATCAGATTAGTAAGTGATAATTTAGCATGTGTAAAATCTTTTTACTTGAAGCCTAATCATTCGTAATATTATCTTAACATACTTGCAAATGGATAAATTCATTTTTCATACATCCAGTTATATATACACGAAGTCATATTTGCTAACTGATAAGGAAGAAACAAAGAGTGTACCTAATTTTTAAAAAAACACAAATCACCAATAAGTACAGTGAATAATTTGATATCTAGAAATATATAAAATAATATAAGTTTTATGAGTCATAAATGAAAGTACATAAGTTAAAATAAAAGAAATTTCTTATTAATATTTCTGATGCAGAGATTACTCAGATTGGTAATCTCTTCCTATCAATACTATCTCAATATAGGTAAAACCACAAAAACAGGCTGACTTTAATTGCAACCTAAAAAATGCAAATCAGACTTTATCCAAGAGACAGAGTTTCTTTCTCTACTGCTAAGGAAACTAAGGAAGTAAGCATTACAGTAGAAACATATATGGGAATGAATACTACTTTTGTGGAGCAGATGAAACCGTGAATTTGCTAAATTATTATCTCAGTAAAATTTTTTTATTTTAAAAAGCAAAACAGAAAAAAATCATAGATATGATACATAATTTCAAAGAAATTTGGAAATTTAATGCTATCAATAAACCATACTGTCAGATGTATATGTACATATATGATAAAGATTAAAAGAAAGAATGAAAAAAACTAATCAAAATAAAAAAGAAAATAAAAGATGCATAAAATTCTGGCATGCAGAGAACTTTCCTAAACTTTTTACAAACCAGAACAAATGAGGAACAATATAGATAGACAGATACATAAAAGTAAAACTTTACAAAATAAATTTAAGGACAATATGTTGGAAAAGAAACAAATAGTTATGCTTTTATATGATCATTCAAAATCAGTGAAAAGTCTGTTGACAAATGTCAAAGCGTGTGAAATCACCGGCCAAAACGGTTGATATGTATTTGTTCAACTCCACAAGTAATGGGCTGAATGACAATTAAAACAGCATAAGGAGATCACTTTTAAATCAATTTGCCTAGTGAAAATCAAGAAGAGTCAAAACATCCAGTGTTCAGGCAATGATGAAGTAGAATGAATATTGGAATTATTTTAGAGGATAATGCGGCTAAATATTTATAAATATAGGCGGTGCTTACATTTAGACTCAGAAATTGGACATATAGCAATCTATTAAACCCAAATGCATGTATATAACAGACTGTATTTGTAAGTAGACTTATTGCAACATTATGATTAAAGTAAATTGGCATTCCAACGTTGTGATTAAAGAAAATTGTTATTTATCTAATTATATATCAATGGGGGAAGTTTTTAAACCCTTGATTGATGCAAAATATGGAGCCATATGCACAGTGTGAAAATATTTAAAGCTATATTAAAAGTAGATATAATTCAGGGGGCTGGGGATTTAGCTCAGCAGCATAAGCGTCTGCCTTGCAAGCCAGCAGTTGTGAGTTCGATCCCTGGTACCGATAAAAATGAAAAAGACAAAAAAAAAAGATATAATATCACATATTCTTATAAAAGAAAACTAGGAATTAAATATGCACCAGCAAAAAATGTTTCATTAGTTTTATGTTATATATATATATATATATATATATATATATATATATATATAGAACAGGAGATGTGGGGAGGTTAAAAACAAGGAAAAAGTTTATTTGTTTATTTATTCCATTGTTTTATTGTTAATCAATCTATGTATCATCTATCTATCTCTCTATTTATTTATTTATGCACCTGAAGCCAGGGCATCTCCACCTTTCTTTGTTTGCTTGTTTCAAGACATGTTTTTATAACCTTAAATTGTCCAGACTGGGTTTTAACTTGCAATTATCCTGCTTCAGCCTCCCAGTGTCCTAAAATAACAGACATTGTGCCACCGTATCCAGGGAGGATTTTGTTTTTATGTTATATTTCTAATATTTCTTGAATTTTAAAACATGAACGTTGTGTAGTTACTTAAGAGTAATGAATATTTCTCTCACATATCAGTGTGTTAAATCAAGTTTTCAAAAAATGTGATATTCACAGCAGTTCTAAAGTCACAAAATAACTGACACACAGCCCCATCCTCTCCAGGTAGCAACATCCTCCATTACTGAGCCATTTAGTACAGTCTATGAACCTCCTTTAGCACATCATTATCACCTAAGACTCAGTTGCCTTAGATCTCACTCTTAGTGATGAGCATTCTTTGGGGGTCACCGAATGTATAGAACATATATGCACCCATGTAATATTACATAGAGCATTTTCACGGAGCAGAAACTCCTCTGTACTCTGCTTATTCATGCCCTTGACCCCCAAACATTGGCCATCACAGATCTTTTCTATTACCTCAGTATTTATTTTTCTTTTCCAGAACGTCATATTACACATTACCTGCCTTTACTTTGACTTCATTCACTTTCTGATGAATATTTAGGTTTTGTGTTTTGGTAGCTCATTTCCTTTTAGGGCTGCAATATCCCATTTTATATCTATGTCACAGTTTATCAACTGACCAACTCAAAGGCATCTTGTTTGCTTCCTTGTTTTGTGAATGACTCTGCTATAAGCACTCATGCAGAGCTTTTGTATAGTCACAAATTTTCAACTCTTAGGAAAATGGTAGAGATGTAAAACATTTAGATTATTTCTCAAACGTTGGCATTGTGTAATGAATTGAATCAAATTGTCCCTTTGATAAGGCAGAATTTTGGCATTTTCCCCTTTTCAGAAAAAAGATGAAAACTAGTAAATGTACTTTTCTCAATTCTATATTGGTATATGATTTTGTTAGCAAATCAGTGATCCCTGAATCACTATATAGAGAAAATAAACATATACTCCAATAGAATATTTGTTAGATTCTTACATAAAAGAAAAATAAATCCCTAGTTCGTCAAATCATAGGAAAATGATGTTATTGGACAATTATAAATAAACACATGTGTTAGAAAATTGAATAGATTAAAGAAATTCTTAACAGAGAGAAGCTGCATATGTCTCACTAAACTTTGAATTGAACTACTACTGAAGTATAGTATTTCTTATAAGTTTTTATGGTCATTACTGAAAAACAGACATGATGTATGTGTCAGGATATATGTGGTGTCTGTTAGAAGGGTAATGTATTTGCATATTCATTTAAAACATTTTAAAAATCTCATTACTTTCCTTGTTTTAGCCACAAAACAATTTGTTTCTTCTAAATTTATTCCACTTATTTATTGAAAGACACTGCAAGATCATTGCACAAAATTAATGCAGCAATGATTAAGAATAAATTCATTACATATCTTGGGCCCCTATTTCATGAGAATGTGTGACTATTACTTTCCAATCTAATTTGAGCCTTTTTTTGATGTTATAAAATATAGGACACAGATGTCCATTTTTCTGCTTTCCTTTGTTTTTCTAGGAGGCACAGAGCTAAACTGTAGCCAATTTCTAGGAGCAGGGCAAGAGGTATATTCTCTCTTCAGTTTATCTGTTTAATTTTTATATGTTTGTTAGTAAGTTGCCTCAACTATTCACAAAATAAAGGAATAAAAAGAAATGTAAATATATAAAATTAAAGCACTTTGCTCTGTGTCATAAGTTCATCTTTCTGTTGCATTTATTTATTTATCTTTTTAATACATTCTTCGACAAATGTCCTTTGAGTCCCTATTTTGTACTACTTTCTCAGCCATTGAGATATAATGAGAAACAAAACAAAACACAAACAAATGAACAAACAACAAAAATACCCTTGTTCTCTTTCATGAAGGATTCTGGAATATGATGGGAAAGACACTGGTAAGCAAATCTACACAACTAAGCAAGCAGACATGAATTTTGATAAGATATCTGGTGACATTTCTCACTCCATGAGCCTGGGCCCCTGTCAGAAAGATTCCCTCATGTTTACAGAGTGCTGTTTCAGCATTCATCCTATTTGAGGCTGTACACATGGATGTCAAATTATTCCGCAGAATGGTGCCTGAATTTGAAATGAGTAGATAACTCTGTCCTGAGGTAAAATTTTCAGTGAATAACAACTGGGTATGGTAATGAATATGAAAAAGCAGAAGGTAAGGGGAAACAGAAGAGGAGGATTATTTTCAAAAAGGAAGACAGAGTAATGCTCTAAAGGCAGAAAAAGACAGACCATACATACACTTTCTACTCTGAAAGTTGAAGGTTGTGAGACTGAAATAGTGTGTGCTTGTGACTTCATGGAACAGCAACATTAAGTAAAGATGAGATCTCAAAATGGGAATTGTACTTTCAGAATGGTTGGGCTTTTCACCTATATTAGCATTCTTGAATTCTACATCCAATCATTCATACCAGGACTTTTGTTTCACATGAATGGTAAACTAATTATAGTGAACATGAACTATATTACCTAAATTGAAATAAAATTGACTAGAACAATCCCTAATAAACCTGATGTCCCCAATTATGAGGTACTAAGGAAGTATCACTTTTCATTTGCCTTGGTGGCCTGCACCTGGAATCCAATGCTAGGATATCAATTCACTTCTGAAGGTGACAAACAATGAAATCACTGATGGAGAAGATAGAAAACAAGCAAATTTATTTAAAAGATATAAGGACACAGAAGTTAAAGGTTAAAATCAAAGAAGTAGAACTTCTGCTTTGCTAGAGGGTCCTGGGCAGAATACTCACAAAGGTCTTTCTCTAAATATATGTCAGGGGCTAGAAAAAAGCATAAGGTATTGTGCAAGCAGTATAATTTTTATGCTATATGAAACCATATATGTTACAAGGTACAACCTATGCAGTGTTCATATAGTGCCCATGTTTGAACCAGTGCCTGCCTGATAATGCTCTGAGGAGGTTCCTGATATACAAAGACACCTGGCAGATGTTTTTGAATTATATCAAGAGAGTAATGAGCAACCAAGCTTTATTTTGAGCTTCTCAACTCCACTTTGGAGGCACTGTCCTACTGCCCAATAGAATTCTAACTCCTTTGCATTAGCTTCTGTCTCAATCCCAGAACCTTGGTAGGTTGGGACAGATGAATCACAAGTTGGAGCCTAGCCTCGAAACTTTGGCAAGGCATTGTTTTGGGGGGAAAACAGTGCTGAGTATGTAGTTCGTTGTAAAGATCTGGATTCAGTCCCCAGTACCAAAACAAAAAACACATATTTTGGGGGACCAGGTTTCATTATGAAGTTTAAGCTGGTCTGGAACTCACTATGCAGCAAAAGGCTGGCCTTGAAATCAAAGATCCTCTACCTTAGCCTCCCAGAATGCTAGAATTAAGATAGGCGCACATCACCACACCTGGTGTTCTTATAATTTATAACTGATACTGGACTGTAATTCACATTTATTGAAACTTTTTGTTCATATATTTCATCTCATATAATCTGGTGAGAATGTAAATAGTATCCGATAATATTCCTATATAAACATTTTGGCTGTTACTGAGGCAGAAGGTGAGTTATAGCAGACTACCTGGGGAAGTAAGTTTGATCTGTTAATTGTAAATCTCCAAGCCAAAAGCACTGAATTCTTCCCAAAGTCCCTGCAGATGGATTTCTCATGAGAACTTGAGCAGTGTTGGATAGGATGACCCAGATCTGACACCAGGCTGAAAACTGGAAGATACAAAAAGACAGATGCTGGTGAACTCAGGGCCACTGTGCTCTCACACATTAGTCCACTCTTGTCCTGTACAGTGCATTCATTTTCCAGCTTTTCTTGGTCCAAACTCGCCCTGAATGTCCTGTCTCTTTTCCTAACTTTAATAAGTGTAGAATCATGATGCTATATACATTATTTTGAACACAATGGAAACCACCTCTAGAAAGAGATTCAAATGTCCAAAACTTGATGACATTGCTGAATTTAAAATAAAATACAAAACCTTCAGGACAGGTATGATTCAAGATCATTAAGAATTGATGTACTTATACATATTTTAATTGCAGAATTTTTATGACCTTATCTAAACATTTAGCATGATCTGCTGATTCATCCACTAACACGATTTTAATTGGAGTCATTATCTGTCCATGCTGAAAATCTTTAGGGTTGATATATGTACTCACCTTGCTCAAGTTCTCTTCTTTAGGCAAAAGAGATTTACTAGTCTGAATTTTAAAAGTATATATTCAAAGAAAGAGAGTACAGGGTCTCAGGAAAGAAATATACTATAGTCTAGAGCATGGATATTTGTGTATTGTAGAGGTAGAATTCTGTGGAATTTGTGAATTCATAGGAAGTTTGGATTTGTTTTGCAGGAGAAAAATCATGGCCCATCCCTAGGTACAAATAATAAGATCATGAATTGTTTTGAAGGTGGAAGGATGGCACACTTAAAGGAGAAACTCATGGGCTTCATCTATTGTGCTTTCTGTTTTGTTTTATTATGTTTTTTCCTCTTTATTTTTTTAATATGGATTATCTAAAATATTTTCCTAAAGACATTCTTTCATACTTTTGACTCTGTATCTCTTATATCAGGTTTTTTGTCCTTTACCTTGTGAACTAAGCTTATACTTACACTACTTTTAAAGGGTTTTGTTTGTGATATGACTAGAAGAAAAGAGGCATAAACAAGTCTAGAGAGTTACATATATTGATATTCTTGCATAACTTTGTGTCCTAAAATTGCACACCTAAACCTACAAGTTTTAAATTGTAACTTTTCCTTGTCTCATTTCTAATTGTAATTAATCACTTTTGATTTCTCACTTTCATCCACCATTTACATACAGTTCATAGCAAATATTGTCAATTCCACATTTCTGTTTCCAATGTCACTACCCATGTTTGTGCTATAAAACATTATGATATGAACTGTAAGCCACACCAGGTAACTTGTACCTATAATTCAAATTCATTCCATATTTTTCTCTCGTGCACAATTCCAAATTATCTGCTAAAATTATAATCATATAATGTTCTTGTTTGAGGTTTTTATCTAAATATAGTACAATACAATACAAATTATTCACCATGTTCTAACGAGCACATATGACGCGGATCTTCTCTATCCCAGGGCGCTTTTATAAATGTGACTTTGTAAAACAATTTCATTTTTATAGCATTCTTTCTTATATGTTTATATATTTGAATAGCTTATTTTTTTCTTAAAATTTTTTCCTAGTCTGTTAGACTTATCTTCCTCCAACTTTATACTTAAGAGCCTTACACTTTAATATTTTCCCTAATAGCCTTAATAATTTTATATTGACCACAGTGTCTTTTTATTTTTCCTCTACTATAATATAGAGAAGAAAAATAAAAGTATCTGACTTGTTTACAGTTAAACTTCTTGAGCTAACTCAGAGCATAGCCAATGCATTTATATTTTTGCAATAAAAATAAAATTCTGTTAAAACAATTCCATAAAGTTCTTTTCTTGTCAGATCTAAATGTTAATAACAAATTTGGTTCAATTGGATCATGCAGTTAAATTTTAGAAAACCTGGAAAGACTACATATGTTGGGAATTTACAAAGACATGAAGATGGTATAAAGAATGACTCTACAGTCAGAAAATAAAGTGTTGCATAGATTAATTCAGAACAAATTAAAGAATATTTTAAGATGTGTTTTATATCATTGTACAAATAAGCATCTGGAAGGATTTAGTGGAAATGCATAAACAAAGAGGCTGGGTTTCTTAAGGTACAGCGGAGATCCTTTTTTTAAACTATTTGCCTTTGCTCCATTCTGAAACATCTTAGCCAGAATGTCTATCTGCTTCAAGGAGCTCGTTATTAACCTTAGCAAATGCCTTATCTTCGTAAGTCCTGTGAGAAATCAGTGTGTATGAGTTGATCTTATACATGAACTTAGGAACATTTTCTCAAAACTAGCTATTGTTTTTGCTTTTAAATGGAAGTGACTGTGGCACAGAAGCTCTTATTTTCTCTAACATAAACACTGTGTGAGTGTGTGTGTGTGTGTGTGTGTGTTTGTGTGTGTGTGTTGTGTTGTGTTCTATTGTAAACTTAGCTTCTGCTTACTGGGTGGTAGTTTGCATGTTTTAAATCCTTCTAGTAAAATAGTTCTGTTGTGTTTTGCTTTGTTTTCATTTTGTTTGCTTGGTATCAAGCTTAAAATGAATCCCCTGATGTGAAGCAACAAAAATACCATTTATTATGCATTTCCTTTATTGTTAAATTTTCTTCTCAGAGGAAAAGTTCAGAGAAACATGTTTAATCACCGTATGATAAATGTTGTGCTAGTTTTCCTAGTATTAACTCACAGAAAGACATTTTAGGTGTAAACAAACCAAAACTCCCTCATGTTATAATTCAAGAAATTCAAAGTCCTCATCTCAAAAATTTTACTTGTATTTTCACAAAGCATAATATATATGTTTTGTTTGTATTTTCTAGTACTTGTGGCTTTACATATAAGCAATATTTTAAAATTTTATAAACAAATGACTGGTTATCATTTCTGTACACTAATATAATACTGAAGAGATATACACACTAGAAGATTGCTAACATTGTACATAATTATTTGAAAAATATTAAGAGAACTAATTAAATGAGTAATAACAAATTGGTAACAAAGGAAACAATGTGAAAAGTAAATGAGACAGCTTTTGTTATAGCAAGTATATAACATAGATACAAGCAAGAGCTAACCCATAATTTATTATAAGTATTCAGTAGGCTGAAGTAAGTTTTCTAATGTATTTCCTATTGGAAGTAATGCAAACTAATCAAGTAGATGAACACAGTGACCGTTTTCTGGGAAATCAATAGGAACACAAACTACCAAAAACACAGAAAGCTGAGCCAGATATATCACCTATTATGGATTTAGAGAGGGAAAAAGCAGTATAAAGTAGCACAGTGGCTTTCTAATTCGTGATATTCAAGTTACCCAAAGCAAGTGTTAGAATTGTTTGTTGGATTCATTTCCTAGCACATTGGCTTTGATAGGTGTGGAATGTGGCCTATACATTGGTCTCTCTAACAAACACTCAGGCCATGCAGCTCCTGTGGGTCTGAGGACCACATTTTGGAAATAATTGCAAATCTAATCACAGAGGGAAGTTCAACAAGTGTGAACTAATATTAGTGTATCCTTAGGTTAGAAGCATTCTATTCTACATATGAGGAGAAACAGTGAATGAGGACAGAAACCAGGAGATAAGGGAAAGCCAAAGAAACAGAGTTAAAAATGGGTAAAGACAAAAGTTCCCATGATGTCTGGTTGCCCTATCAAATAGTTGCTGTGATTTGAATATGTATCTCCCAAAACTGAAGTACTGGTAGTGTGATAGTATATTAGCCCATTTTCCACTAAAGTTATTAAATAAATCATGAAATGTAACATATTGTAACATATTACAACAATTTTGGTAGCTGAAATTCTAACCATGGTATTGTCAGCTCTGTCAGAGTTTCCGTAACTTCATTAACTCAGTAATGAAGACAACACAATAGTGGGAGCACATGTAAAACTTAAAAGATTCTGTAGAGGGACAGCAAGCAGGAGATAAGAGAGGCGGATTATTCTCTTTTATAACAAGTCACCATCCTAAGAATTAACTGAGGTCCTGCGATGTTCATGTAAGTCATTTTAAGGGCAATGTTCCAAGATGGTCCGAACAGGTTTTCACCTCTTACAGGTTCCAGTCTCTCAACACTGACAACCAGACTTCCCACACAAGAATTCTTTGGAGACAAACCTCATCTAAACTATGCAGATCATGGGGGGGGGGGGTGGAGATTAGGACATGTTCTTCCTGTGTGATCTAGGTTCCAGCTGGTATTGTGTGTAGCAGGGGAAAACTGTTGCTGGTGATGTTGACACAGAAACAGAAAGCCCAGTCTCTGCTTCCAACTTTTCTTCCTACTTAAATCAGAATCTCCACTTCCAGATTTACACTTTTCCTAAATGAATGTATTGAAACTACATTTATTGCACAGATATTCTGATCTCATGTGTTGAATAATTTGGGGGAAAAACAAACAATAATAAACACTATTGCCATAGATAATGTAATTTTCAAAATGAGGTCAATTTTCTTTGTGAAATTTCTACTCCCTTCTGAACAGGATTGTCTTCATAAATGGAGGAAGTTCCTCCCTTTCTGCCATTTCATCTTCTAACATTTGAAGATTTAACATTTTTCTCTTACCCTCTGGAGGGTGCATCATTCAAGTCATCACTTTGGAAGCAGAGACTGGAATCCTACCAGACATAGAGTCTGCTGGCACTTTGATCTTGAATAGTCCACTCTCCAGAACTCTGAGAAATAAAATTATATTCTTTACAAATTGCTCAACTTATGAAATTTTGTTATGGTAGCATTAACAGGCTAAAGTGATAGAATTCCAAAACTCTCAAATAAATGACAGCATATCTTGGAAGCTGAACTAGATGAGTAATTGTCAGGAACTGGGCTTGTCATTAAAAAAAATAATCAGAAAGAAAATTTTTGGAATAACACAATTTGAAGCATATCTACTCTTTCACTTAATACAAGAAAATTCATGAAATTCATCAGTGAGACTGCATAAGTTTCTACCATACTTGAGAGAGGCTCTTGTCTGAATGTGTGCGCCCCTCCAAAGTTCGCATTTTGAAATAAAATTCCCTATATGTCAGAATTAAGAGATGAGGACTTTGGGAGGTGACTGGCCATGGGGCAGAACCCTCATGAATGGAATTGTGACTCTTCCGAAAGAAATGAAGGGAGCTCATTTGCCCCTCTACATCCTTTTTTTTTCAGTTTGGCATATATATGTGATTGAGTATAAGCAATGAAACATGGTTAAAGTTCTTTCCTAAAAGCTTCCCCACCATACTCCACACTTACTGTTATTATTCCCTCGCACCATTGGAAAAAGATCAAATCCAAGACTCTGTCACCATTCAGTGTGTTCACGCTCTATCTTCAGGAGCAATACTCCTTCAGACGCTCACTAATTGGTGTTCAATTTTGCTATATTAAGAAATAACCACATTGAATGAGCTAATGCACTAAAAATGCTTTTTATTTCACATGTGTGTTTATGTATGTATGTGTTTATTTTTGCAAATAGATATTACTTATTTGGGCAGTTTTGTAGCAGACTGAAAATAACTGCAAAATCTATACTATTTTCTTCCACAGACAGGTGGAATCTTGTTTGTTTGTTTGTTGGGGGGTTCTTTTTTTATTTCAATCTGCTCTGTGACTACATGTACTGTACAGTATAGTGAAGTGGAAGTTCTGATTTCTGGGTCAAGTCCTTAAGGTGATAACAGCTTCTACATTGTGTTTTGGAATACATGTGCTGAAGTATCCCCCAAGCTACAAGGAAGTTAAAGCAGTCAAAGAGAGCCTATGCACTTCCCAGTTGCTTAGTAAGCCTACCTTGGAAAGGATACAATTAGTGTTTTGTGTAAAAGTGAAGAACTGCTGCTGATGTTGTTGATTTCCTGCATGGAAATGGATAAGCCTGAAGTAGGGCTTTTCTCCACACTTCAGGTGAAATTTCTATTATTAGAATTACTCTTTTAGATGAATGCATTTAAAGTGCATTTAGTACACAATTATTTTGATTACATATATTGTGTATTTTTCAAAAGGAACCAAAAACAACAAGCTCTATTTGCATAAATTATCTAATTTTGCAAACAAAGATAAGCATTTTGCAAATCTTGAGCAAAGCAAACTATAATCTTCCTTTGACTAATCTGATATTTGTATTCTGACATCAAAGTATACAAAATCACATAAAGTTTTTGTGTTCATACATCAAATAAACTCTAATTCCTGAAAAAAGTTTCTGACCCAAAGTAATGTCCAATAAGAGATTCACTTTCACAGATAAAGACTAAGACTGTTTCTTGAACTGCAAGAAACAAAATATCATCAACTTTGTTTTGATAAGGGCACGTTGAATTGCTATGGATTTAAAATTTCTTAAATGTTTTAAAATGCTATGTATTGTGTAGAATCCATATTATAAAAATAATTAAAATACTTTCTTTTATGTGAAAACATGTATTATTAGAAATGTTTAAACATTTAAACATTCATAAGCTTATGTATTTAAAAATTATTACTCCACTCTGAGTTGAGTATAGGAAACAAGGCATCAAAGATTGCAGTACAAAGAACAGTTTTGAGGTTTTTTGGTGAAAGATGATAGTTGTTTGAGTCAGGAATTAAGGTGTTATAATCTATTTTGGTAAATATTTTGAAAGAATATCCATTTGGTTTGATAATTAATTAATTTCTATCAAAGGGAATCAAGGGTATCGATAAAAATTAGAAAGATGAGGTCATCATTTAGTGAGATAATGAAGATTAGTAGAGAAAGGCAAGTTTTACATGGTATTATCACACATTCAGTATTTTCCATTTTGAGTTTGTGCCATAGACATCAAGCAAAACTCTCTACGAGGAAGATGGAGAAAACAATCTTGTGTACATGAGTAGAGGCCTAGCAGAACGTCACTGGTCCATCAGTAAGAAAAACCAAACCTACTCAACAACTGGACTTTTCATGAGTGAAAAGTTTATGTACAAATATGAAAGTTTGCAGCATCTGGGATTCTATGAATCTATATTCAAGTATATGGCTATCCTGCTGTCATTACTGATTTGTATTGTTGCATTAAGGAAAATAGTGATGCATGGAGCCAAGCACAGGATGATAAGTGAGATTTCAACATATAGGTCTCATCTTTTACTTGTCATATCTGAACTCAGAAAATATCTTCAAACACTCATGGCCTTTGTTTCTATCGCGGATTCTAAATTCTACCTGGTTTTCTCCTTTTTATCAATACTAATCCAGAAATAGTCATACAAGAAGATGATTAAAATATTAGTTGCCAGCATAAAAAAGTCAACTGCGAATAGTCTGCCATACTCTATCTTTGTCAATTTAATATCTACATGCATAATTTAATGAATTTAACCTATCTAACTCCCACATAAATATAAGTCCCATCAAACAAGATACTACTATGCCACATAAAACCCCAAAATACAAGCTCAATCTTCCAAAAAGAATATATAAAATCTTTGTTTATGCATATTGAGCTGACAATCATTCTTCTTTTGAATTACAGTTTGATAGCCTTCAATTGAAATACTTGTATATAAGATTACTCATTATGAATGCATCTGCTAAATGATGGGGTAGAACATAAACAGGATAACAATCAACACATACATATTAAAATGCTTTATTCATATATAAACACACACACACACACACACATATATATATATATATATATATATATATATATACACACACACATATACAAATAAACAGAAATAGGAACAATGTCTACAGCTATAATCAATTGCCTTTTTTGCTACAACTGATCATGGACTTATAGCTGATATGCATAACTTCCATTTTTCTACTATGTAATACTATTTTTATTGACTTCAAAATGTACCGCTGAGAAGTATGGCTTCATAGTCACTTTGAATTTTATTTCTGACAGGTATGTATTATTATGAGTCTTGCCTATTCAAATTGAAGTTTTCTATTAACTATTATCACAAGACAGACGAGTACAGAAATGTTCCTTGAAAAACTCCATTTCACTTAATCTTCTCTACCTGTATTGTGTAAAACCAAGCATTTCTCCTGTAATAGTTGGAGAAAGGTTGAAATGGTGTTGGTTCCTAAAGAAAAAAGAATAAAAGTAACAGAGTTTTGCATTATACAGTGATGATTACATAGCATGAATGGAAGCATATAATTAACTCAGTTTTCATATCAGAAAATAAACATGATTGTAGGTAAGTCATGTTTAGCATGGAGTGCCATAAAAGTGAATTGTCAAACTGGACTCCCCACCAGAGGGAAACTAAGTGAGATATCAAAAAGACAACATCATAGACTATAAAGAGACTCTGAACTAACATAGGCCCTTTAATGAAGGTACTGCTGTATATACATACATATATATATATATATATATATATATTTTTTTTTTTTTTTTTTTTTTTGCCAAGTCAGCTTTAGCCTAGAAACTGAGCCAGTATTTGCAGTGAAGGGCTTGTATCAAAGAAGCAAACATAAAAGATGGAAACAGAGGAACAGAAGCAATAAAACATATTGGGACTCACGATTATCTTGTTTCTTCTCAGTGTGAGTAGCTCTTGTAGATTCTGAAAAATTAAAATTAAAATTTCTTAGTGTAAGTCAGTTTGATTCTCTTCATAGTCTAGTATAAGCTAAATAACTAATTTGCAATTCATTTTATGGTTCCATAGCATTCTTAGCTTGAGGCCCCAGCTCTTTACTTTTTGCATATTTTAATAATGAATAAAGTCCTACAATGTTTACTGAATTCTTCCTTGGCTTGCAGAACCAAGCTCTTTATTTTTTATGAATTATAGGTGTAGCGGTCTCATTAGCCTTTTTTAGTGGTGAACACCTGCAACATTTAAGTTGTCCTTTGCAGCATGGTAGCTTCAGCACAAAAATAATTATACAAAACCACAAATTTTATATCTTCCAAATGCTTTATAGCCTATGTTTTATTAGTTGCAGCTAAAAACAAAACCATAAATCACCACAGGATTATTATTTTTCTTTCCCTTTGTCATAATTACTTTTTAATGGTTGTTGATACAAAATACCTGATGCTCAAAACTGGAAAAGGAAAGGTTTGTTTCTTACAATTTTTGGAGATTTCAGTCCATACTCAGTTGGCTCCAAGGCAGGCTGGCATGGCAGGGCAGCAGTTCATGGCAGCTGCAAACAGCCAGGCAAAAGCCAGCAAAAAAGAGAGAGCAAGACACACCTTCTTCTTGCCATTACATTACATCCTGGCTCCACTCCAGGCCAGTGTAGCACTCACACCCAATCCAAGCGCTAGACAATGAGCCAATCACAAATGCACAATGCAAATGCATGAGGCCTGGGGCCACCAACATAAACCATGACACCCTTATTCATAGAAAGAATAAAGTAACATAGAATGCAGCACTTTAAAATCATGGTAAGAACACCAGGGATAGAAATATCCTTTGATCTGAAACAAGAAGATATTTCATGTTCACACTATATTCAGTTGTTCAAATTTTGATTTATTTCTAAACAATTGTGTGTTGAACAAGAACTTCTCTCAGATGACCTACCCAATATAATTAGTAGAATTATTTTTCTAGATAACCCAGTGTTTCCCTCAGCTTACTATTTCCTATAAAGCTCTGGTTTCATTGTATGATATATATTAATAATCCCCAGCTTTTTAGTTTTCTTTATCTTCTTAACATGATTTCTTGTTGGAGAAAAATTAACACTCTGAGGTGTTACTTTTTTTTTCTCCAGTTTTATGACTATTTTTAAACTAATTATTTTTTTCGAATTTATACTTCCTGATTTATTTTACTCTCAATCTGATCTCGGCTTCTAAATTTCTATGACACAGTTCCACCAAACACAAATCTAATATTTCACTTTAAAATATTATTCTATGCTGTAGCTTTTGACTGTGGAGCAAAATATCACATTTTTTCAGGGTCTTTAACTGAACTATAAAGAACAAAGTACATGGAAAGACCAAAATTTACAAAACATCAAACTAAGTCTAACCAAATATTAGTTTGTTTGGATTTTCTTTTTTCTTTCTTTGTTTCTTTCTCCCCCCACCCTTTTTTTTTTTTTTTTTTTTTTTTTTTGCTTAACCATGAACTGAACTGATGTTACATCCTTACATAATAATCACTAAGAATGTCAGTTTTAACTAGAACTAAGTCAAGATGCATTTTATTCTAGTGAATTGGAAGATTATTTTTTCTGGTCTTTGAAATATTCTTCAAATAACTCTTCACTTCTGCCCCAGGGGATAAACTCCTAAAACAAGATTTCAATCTCCATACTACACTATTATTATTAGAAATTGTAGAGTTTTTTTTTTTTTTTCTGAAGTCCTTTAAGTAAACTGGTACTCAAGTGAATGTACTAAGTCCCCATCAATGTCATTTATTTGAGCCAACAGCCCTTTAGTGTCATTCAACCATTCTTTACTAAATTTCAGCTCCTCAGGTACATGCTAAAGTTACCTGCATTTGATTCCACTCCATCAATTATGTTAATTTTAAATGTTTTGAAATTAGGCATTTGGTATTTTATAATTGATCAGCTGAGATTCAGAAAGAAATTAATACCTTAAAAATGTTAACCTTGTAGGGAATGAGGAAGCCACATTTTGAATTATCATGTACTTTTTTAAACTTATACTTTTCTCATTATATTATTTCAATGCCATTACCTGTACTTATTAGTTTAAAACTCAATGAGGAAAATCTAATATTTAAAAATATATTCTTGGTTTCCGGAATAATAGTCTTTAGACTAGATTGGTATAGAGTTGTTGGTTTGTGTAGGAAGTTATTGCCTTTCACTTCACAGTTCCCATTTTTCAGTGCTGGATTTTCTTGATAGGATTCTATTCATGGTTCCTAGTTAGATACTGTATGTATTTATTCACATATACATGGATAACTCTAATTATGATGTCACCAAACAGGTCAGATGCTCAACAGTTAATAAGCAATGTGGACAATAATGATTCTTGCTTGAATCACCTTCCCCAGTAGCAGTCAAGCAGTGGCTCCTGTATCAAATTCAAAGAAATAAATTAAGATAAACGTAATGATGTTTACTACTTGTTATGTTGATTATCGTTACATGAAATAATTTGTGCACTACCTGTTAAATTGTGAAATCTATCCCAGGCACAATTTAAATTCACAGAAAAGATTATCTATTTTATTTATTATCTACTTATATAACCACTTTGATACCTAGTAAAGAGTTAGTAGAGACATAGTAGATGTTCAATCCACATATCTTGCAAATTCCAAAACTAGATATTCATTATTGTTGTCCTTTTAAACAAACTTTCCTGAAAAAATCCCAGTTACTATGTAAAATTTTTAGTTCATATTTTAATCCTTATATGCACTTTTACTTAATCAAATTTCTTTATAAAAATCATGAATCATGCTAAATGACTCTGCTAAATCATTTAACCATATAGATATAATCCTTATCTTCATGGAACCAACAAGCAGTGGTGCAAACCTATGGCAAGCAAGCTGCAACAGACTGAAGATTCTAAAAGGTTCACTGTCACTGGTTTAGAGAAGCAACTTAAAATCTGATTTAAAGGAAAATGGTAATTGGAAATATGTCAATATATGGCTATAACTGGAAATTGGCACACAAAAATGTGTAGTTTTAGCTACTCTCTGAAGTGATTTTGATTGGTATTAAGGCTTGTAAATCACAGTGTTTTGCTGAAAAAAACATTTCTTTTTGTGTTTCTAGAAAAAAAATTATGTGTTATTTTGAAACATCAAGCATCACTTAATAGTCATGCATTCTAAAGTATTAATAAATTCTTATTTACATTAATGATACACTGAACAGCAAATGACCTAGAAATGCTCCAGTAATTTTTTAAAAATTAAACAACACATTGGTGTTCAATCTTGGGAACAATTTAAGGTCTGTCACTTTTTGAATCTAGATCATAAAAAGTTACAGTGTATTACTAGTACTAAATGTTTATGTCAAAAAGGAAAGACCTAAAAGTAAATGTTAAAAGTTTCCTCCTGAGAAAATATAAAAATAAGTGAAAATTAAACCTAAATTGAACTAAATGAGAAAAATGATGAAGAGTAGAAATCCTTAAAAATTAAATAATCAAAACAAAAAAAAATCCCTTTGTGTACACCAATAAAACTTCTATCTAAAATAAGAAAATAACAATCCAAACATACAAATTACCAATGTAAGCAATAAAGCATGGGGCATTAATACAGACCATACAAACCTTCAACATGATTACTATAAAACTATGGAAATGATTTTTTTTTTAACCAGGGATGGAACTCACAACCTAGAATTTGCCATGCAGGTGCTTATGCTGCTGAGCTAAATCCTTGGCCCTATAATTTTAAAATATACCATTTCTTTGAAAAAAATGAACTAGTAAAACTTACCCAGGAATAATAACTTGAATAAGCTACACGAGTCTAATTTATAATTAATTTTTTTTTCAAAATATGAAGCTCAGGGATCTCAAGGCCTTATCTGGCAATATAAATGATGAAGATACAATAGCTGTTGTATATGATCTGTTCAGGAAAAATGAAGAAGGAAGACCTCCCAACTCCTTGCTGACCGCCACTATGATTTGCACACACTCACAAACTCAGCTTGGAATTTAGTCGCCATTTTGAAATATTAAAAGAGAGGAGCAAATATTAAATTTAGGAGATATTAGCAAGCTTGTGTCTGGGTTAATTGACCAATAAAGAAATAGAATACTTAATGTGTTAGTGGATTATTTTAAGAGTGATCCTGTTATAAAAGCCAATTTGTCTCTGTGTCTTGGATGTATACCTAGTTAACCCCAGAGGTTTTCCAAGTGCCAGAGAACCTTTCCTATATGAACAGTCTCTTGATCTTGAACCTTCCAGTCTCCAGAGCCATGAGCTAAAGGAATCTTCTTTTCCCTATATGTAACCTTGTCTTGAATATTTTATTATACTAAGAAAATTGGACCAAGACTGACTTCAATGGTTCCCTGATACTAAAAGTAACTTAGATATTAAGAGAAGAAAACTAAGCTACAAATATTAGTCGGAATAATCCCAATTTTTAGAGAAAATATCCACTCCTATTTTAGTTACTTTTCTCATTGCTAAGACAAAATACCTGATAGCCAAAGTTAAAGAAAGAAAGATATATTGTAGTCCATAGTTTGTAAAGGTTTTAGTCCATAGTCAGCTGGATCCAAGGCAGGACTGCAGAGAGCAGTGAAGAAACACTTCATGGCGTGCAGGCAGGAGGCAAGAGCCAGCATGCATCAGCAAGCAGAAGGTCTCCCTTTCCCTTTTATCTCATCCAAACTACAAGTCTTTCAGGTGGTGGCTGGGAGCCGCTGAGCTACTGATTATTCTCAGGGGTGGAGCCGAGGGAAGTACCCCAAAAGCATGGAGCACCTGAGAAACACCCTGAAGGCGTGGAGTGCTGGAGATGAACAGGCATTCCAGCCCTGAGAACACGGGGTGTAAGAAGCAAGCTGGATAAGCAAAGGGGCATCATAGAACAAATGTACAAATACACAGATTTTAGTGATTGAGCAGTCTCTTCCTCCCATCTGGAGGAAGGGCTCCACCTGACCCCAGTTTTCTGCATCTATATTTTTTTTTCCTCTCATCATTTTTCTCCCTAGGAATGTAGCCCTCAAGGACATGACAGTGGTGGCACCTACGCCCAGCATGAGACTCATTATCCACACACAGATCTATGCTAAACCACTTTAGCTGTCATACACTCTCAATCCCAGTATCACACAGCCTAATCCAGCATCACATACCCATAATCCAGCCACTCCCCAAAGCCCCACCTGTGAGCCCATAAAGCTTTGGGGGGAAAAACACTGTTTCAGTTTATTGATTGTACAATTATTTTAGTTGGAAGGTCCAAAAATTTTAAACAAGAAGAAAACCAAAAACTTGTAGAGGCAATACATGAGTCAGTTTGGCAAAATCATAGAATGCAAGATCAATATATAAAAATCCATTTTTATTTTTATTTTTAGCAAATGAAATTGAAATTTGAAAAACTAGCACAATGGTAGCAAAATGATATAAATATAACATGATGTATACGCCCGGAATTACTAAAATGAATTCCAAATAAGCTCAGTAAGACCTAAATAAGTATAGAAAAATACTGTCCTATTGGATTGAAAAATCTCAAAATGGTGAGTTTGTCAGTTTTTTCCAAAGGAATCAATACATTCAACACACAACAAAAATCGCAACTGAAATTGAGGAGTGTAATGGTTTATACCTAGATGTCCCCCTAAAGTCTCATGCACTCATAGTGGGGTTTATGGTGATCGGATCATGGTGAGGTGATTATTACTGGTGGTTTAGTCACAGTTAAGTGTAATTTAGGAGGTGAAGCCTGCTTGGAGAAGGTGTATCACCAGGAGCATGACCTGGTCATTCCTACCTACTTCCTCCTCCTTTGATTTTTGGCTCTGCCTCCCAGTGACATGTCATGAGCTGTTTCTCTTCTGCTGTGCCCTGCTGCCATGCTGCACTTCCTGGGAACTGCTGACTATGGGCTAGCACCTTTGCAAATTGTGAATCAAAACAAACCCTTCCTTTTAGAAGTGGTGGGTGTCAAGTATTGTGTGTCAGAAATAAAAAAGTAACTACGAGAGACAGATAATGGGGTATGGAACTAAAGTGAAACATCATTGAAATAGAATGCAAGTATTCCAAATTCAGTAACCTACCTACTTATTTAAAGATTATTTTCCTTTTTGGGGGAGGAAAGGTACAGTTCTACACACCTTGTTTACAGAGTCTCAAATTATTTCCTTTGAACATCACATCTTGTTTTTACAGTACTATAATTGTTGTAGATTATACTACATTGTACAGTATTCTAGTTTTATGTTCTGTTATACACTACATCAAGGAATATAAGAGTTATGGAAATAAAAGCACAGGCATCAGACTGAAGGGTCCATTAACCATTTCTTTGTTCGAATATTTTAATGTACATGCTATATACAATTGGTCTTTTGGTGACCAATTCATTTCATGGATCTCACTCATTACACAAGGGCTGTCTATAGCCTGCAGAGCACATATTTGAAAAAGAAACTTGAAGAATGCATAACATCTGATTTTCTTGGGATGTCATTATATTTTGACCTTTCTAATAGCTAGAGAAGTAGTGATATTTTGTGATCTTCATGATTTTGTATTATTCAATCACATGATTCTGCATATTTCCTTAGGTTAGAGTACAGCAAATTTACTTTAAAAAACAGTATTTACAGCTATGAAGATGTGCTACCAGGAGCCTGGGATCTAGCTGAGTGGTTTGAGCACTTGCTATTTTTTTCAGATTCCCTATTAGGAAAACATGCAATATTTGTCTTCCCGAGTCTCACTTATTTTACTCATCATAGTGATCTCCAGATATATCCGTTTTCCCCCAAATGACAAAATTTCATTGTTTTTTATGGCTGAGTAAAATTTTTATGTATAGGGAAATAAAACAGAACTACACTGAGATTCTGTCTCACCTCCATCAGAATGGCTAACATTAAGAAGATAAAATAAAAATAAATGTTGGCGAGGATGCTGGGAATAAAGGAACACTTCTATACTGCTTTGGGGAATGTAAATTAGCCCAGTCGCTTTAGAAATCGATATGGAACCTTCTTATAATCACTAAAAATAGAACTACTGTTTCATCCCACTTTACTACTCTCTGGAATATACCCAAAGAAATTAAAGTCAGTGTATCATAGGGTACCTTCATACTCATATTTATTGTGCCACGATGTATATATACACATTTAAATCAAAAATATTTTCCAAGAAAAATAATTACTATACCTACTAATAATTACTATAGATTACTAAAATAAAGAAGAAGAAAATGGTTTCACAAAGAAAATCAGTTTTGCTTACACTCCTGCTGACAAGGCCAAAACCAGCAAACAAATGTGCCAGGTCTCAGCTGCCTAAATGATTAACTTGGCAAAAGGAGAAGCTGCTGACACACTGATAAGAACAGATTTATTTGCAAAAGATCAGTGGCTGCCTCTTCAGATGATTATGTAACCATGTACTTTTTGGTTTTTTAGGAAAAAAAAAAAACAATTCTCCAGATGATTGGAAGTTCTTAAAAAGAGTGAGAGTTATGTGGTAAAAATATGCAACATCACATTTTTATTTTCTTTCCTCCTGTGCTTTGTAACATATTCACTAACATAAGATGGCGTTTACTCCAAAATTCCTATAAGTGTAAGAAACAGTGTGCTCAGCATTTCAAATTGGACTTGATCCACATTAATGTGTAAAATGTAGCATAAACAAATAATGTTACACAGAATGTTTCTGATTCTTCTAACTTATTCATATGAGGAAAGTCTCTTTTCATTTTTATGCCTTTATAATTTTTGAACTTGAATTTACTATAATTTCAAATTCAAGAATTACTATAATAAAAGAAGTCATAAAGTCATAGATGGTTAGCCTGAAATTAAAGTGTTTATTTTATGGCCTTTATGCTCTAAAAATATATCCCAAGATTAACCACCCCTGGTAAACAGAGTTCAGAAAATAAAATATTGGTCCATGCTCCTGAAAACATTGTATATTTCTGCTTCAAAACATAATTTCACATCCTAAAAGATTATTTGCTTATCTGCTAATTGCCAGTACAATAGCTTTTTCTGTGATAATCTCAGCATACAGTCCAGACACATTTTTACTTTCTTCTAATATAGCAATTATGCACTACTTTTTTAAAAAATGTGTTGTTCAGTATTTTAGAATAAAAATTAAAATTAACCAAATGGTCTGTAATAAAAATTCCTTTATCGAAAAATCATATGCACTGTTTGACATTATTTTTAGAAATACAATTCTTTCTTAATCTGAGATATTAAAGGTAACTAAAAGTGCTCTATATTCAAAAGGAAAAAGAAAAGAGTAAAATAAATTTATTCCACTGAATGAATGAAGCACTTGTTCATAATATCCTATTTTAAAATATGATAAATTCATTACTGTCTTTTAAACTGTGTGATACAAGTTTTAAACTAACTGAATTTGTGAAATGAATTTTAGAATGAAGGCTAGAGTACAAGGCACAATGTTGTCAAGAGGATGATTTACATTATAAATGTGTAATGAACCAAAACTTTCTTAGCACTTTCTGAAAATGTCTCTCAGATAAAGAACCTTAGAAATAAAATAATTCAAATATTTTAAATAAGTTCAATTAAATTAAATAATAAGTATAATTCACATTCTTTCAACTAGATGATTGTCAATAAAATATATTCTCATTGTACCTTAGTTAGGGCAAAGTAAAAGAAGCAATTGTAAATAAACATCACACAGAAGTAATATTAGCCCTGAGTTATGTTTCTTGAATATATTTTCAGTCTCTCTTCAGATATAGCACTTTAGTCCTTCAGAACAATTCTATAAATATACGAAAATATAAATGTTATATGTTGAATTATTTTCACAATTATCTTCACAGTTCTACTATACAATTTAAAAATAATTTCTTAATTATAATAAATGTTACATAAATATCTTTAACAATTGTACAAAAATACTGATATACAAATACCATCTTTTAAACTACTAGACAATATTGAAGAACCAATTATTTTTTTCTTTCTCACAATTTCTATATCATAAGAGCTGTTTTAACTCAGTGGTAGGGTACTTACCTACCATACACAAACACTTGAGCTCTGTCCCAAACACCAAAATAAATAAATTAATAAGTTGCAATCACTATATTTTCTATTAATATCTGTAGTTAATAAATTACCTCATTGATTCACTGCAATATTAAATCAGATGCTTTTAGTCTATATGACAATAGAGAAAGTTCACGTTTACTATATGAAAAGGTATTTCTTTTAAATATTACTCTATACTGGTATTGCTATGCTATTTTGTTATATAAAAATTTTAAGTGTTATATTATTAAAATTGCTCAGGCTTTCATGAACTTCCATTACATCAATTGGACTTAACCTTAGGAATAATATTACATTTTGTCTTCTTTCATGTCATTGAGTTTAGCGGTCTTTACACTGCAAAATTAATAGGTACTTTTCCTTTATATTATCCTCATATAGCAGTCTTCTTGGTTTCAAATTACTTTGATTGTACTAGTTGTATTTAAGGATGATTATTTAAACTACTAGCATCATCTTTGAATTATGCTACAGAATATATTTGTGAGTACACAATGACCCTGTGCAAAATATGATTTTGTTTCCTCCCCCACAATGAACTTTTATTCTGATGACACACATGATTTTAGCACAGAGAAGCACAAAGCAACAACAGCTCCAGAGAGTTACTTTAAATTTTTATTTGATCATTAATAGTAGATTCTATCGCCCTGTACGTATTTTACGTTATTTTATCCCAAGTATTAATTTTCATTTGCATTTGTTGGCACCACCTTGCTGTTTCTTTGCTATGAATGAAATACCTTATTTTTTACTTTTCTTGATGGTGAAGTGATAATACTGGTGCAGAACATATTCAATATGTCTTGTTTCAACATTTCATTTACCTTCTAATATGATTATTATACTACATAGTGAGTGAAGATTAAAATGTGGAGATAATCAAAAAACCTTCATTGGCTTTCCAATGCTTCTTTAGGAGTAGTTTTACATTCACTTTGCATATTTTCCACATTGCAGCTTGATTTTAAAAGCTTCAGTTTTCCCCACTTGCTAAGTATTATGTACTAATGCAATAATACAGACTAAATTATTTGAAAAATAGAATTATTTCCAGAAACCTAGAGGCTGGAAGTCCATGATCAAGGTCCTGACCAGGCTAATTTCTTTCAGGTCATTTCTTTGACTTGGAGATAGTAACCTCATTTGATCTTCAAATGACCATTCCTGTATTTGGACTCTTCAGTCAGTGTTTTCTCTTCTTCTTAAAATGATAGAGTCTCATTGAATTAGGACCTACCTTTATGTTCATTTAATATTAATTACCTCTTAAATGCCCTATGTCCAAATACAGCTATTTTTGAATTTAAAGAACAACAAATGAATGTTAGAGAGACACAAAGAAATCCATAACACTAGAATTTATCTTTTTTTTATTTTGAAGAGAATAAGACCAAATGAGACAAAGCAAAATAGAGTCAATCAAAACAAAATGATGAACATGTTCCATGACTTAAAATACAAGGAGATCAATAATGGCCACCATAATGCCTCTTGTTATCTTCAAAGAATTGCCCGCATCATCAGGTATAATAAAATCTAACAAAACAGTACAGAATAAAACCAATAAAAACAAAAAAAAAAATGGAGACATTATAGGGCTTCAAAAATGATATTAGTAAAACCACAAAGAATATTGTAGTGCATTTTATAGTCTTCAAAATAGTCTGATATCAAGTCTGATGCCTATACCATCAGACTTGATATTACCAAACAAAACAGAATAGAATAGAATCTGTCAAAACAAGACAGTGAAAGCAATACAGGGCTTCAAATCAAGCTAATAGGAAATAAAAAATGGTTACCATAATATATTCTGCTATCTTTGGAATAGCTGTCCATGCTATCAAATCTAATACAAGTAGACAAACTGAAACAGAATAAAACCAAACTAAACAGAACAATGAAAATAATATGGGCTTCAAATCATAATAGATTAACAGTGGTGACCGCCTTACATTTTTTGACAATTCCTTTCCTTTCACTTTCACAGGATGTATTGTACATTTTGGATCCCACTAACTCCTTTAGTTTTTATATTAAGGAGGCAACCTGCTAAGCACCAAACTGACCCTGAACCTTTTACCCCCGAGCATGATCTCAAGTTGTATCCATATACCAACATGAGCCTCAAGGTTATCTTTCTTTATTGCTGAGTAGTTTTCCATTGTATAAAGATAGCATGGCTTTATAACCACTCTGCAGCTGATGGGCAAGCTACTCCCTCTTTTTTTTCTGGTTCCCTGACAAATAGAACATTGTTTTCTTATCTTTGACTTTCAGTCTATAAACCCCCTTTTGGGTAAATGTATTTCTTATACAAAGTATATTGGTGGACCCTGTCTCCTGACCCACTCGGCCTGTGTTTCTTTTTATTGGTGAATCGAGGCCATCTATATTAGTGATTATGGCCATCCCTTTCTGCATCATCTCTGCCATGCTATTTTTCTACTGTCAGTTGCCTTCTTTTCCCATTCATTCCACTGTCTGCCCCATTCAGTGAACCCTGTCTGCCACTATTCCTGAAACCATGGTCTTTTTTCCTCTCTATATGAAATGTTCTTCAGTATGTTTTGTAGGATTGGTTTGGTGGTCACAAATTCCTTCAGTTGTTCTTCATCATGGAAATATATTGTTTCTCCATTAATTTTGAAAGATAATTTTTCAGGGTATATCAATCTGGGTTGGAGCTTATTTTCTTTCAGGATTTTGAATACTTCACTCCAAGTTGCTCTTCTTGATTTGATGATTTGTGTCAAGAATTCTGTCATGATTCTGATGGGCTTTCCCTCTGTTTCTTTTCTCTGACAGCCTTTAATATTCTGTTCTTGTGTTGAATTTCTGGGATCTTTATCATTATATGCCTGATTGTAGATTTATTTTGGTTATAGCTGCCTGGAGTCCTGTATGCCTGACTTATCTGACTATCATTTCCTTTTCCTATGCTTTGGAAATTTTCTTTAATTATGTCTGTAAATAACCTTTGTATTTTACTTATGTTTACTCCTGCTTTTTCACTCATGCATTTTATTCTTGAATTATACTTCCTTATGTCATCTTGTAGCCTTTGTATTGTTACTTCCTGGTTCCTTGTTATTTTTAAGAGATCTTTACTTTCATAATTGCAAGCTGCAAACTTGTCTTCAAGATTTTTAGTTTCTTTCAAGCAGTTTTGCCAGCTCTCAATGGAGTTTTTAATTTCCTGGTAATCTCTCTGAATCTGTTTCATATATTCTAAGTCTTTGGGGATAGCTTTAGGGAAACCTCAGCCATGGCTTTTGAACTGCATAAGGAGTGGGACTCAGTCCAAGCAATTTCAACAAGTCTTCTACAAGGTAGGAATGGCTGAAGGAAGCCAGCTGTAATTCTGATTCTGGGCCTATCCTGCCCGACTCCAAAATGGCCCCCAGCCAATTGTCCACTCCTCTGGGAGGACTGAGTCCCCCATACTTGCCACCAGCCAGTGCAGTTCTCCAGTCTGCTGCTCCCCTCGGCCACCACATCTCCCTGCACAGGGCTTTGGGCTTGCCAGCCACCACATTCACTGTGGCTATGCATCCCCAGGTTTCAACAGCTTTTCTTGTACAGTGGTTCTGGCTCCAGGTGAAAGCAACACCAGCTACCTCCTTCTTCTGTTAAAGTTTTTCATTTTTTAATTCTCTCTGCAGACTTCAATTCTGAATTTATGTTCTTTCTGGATCAAGGGGACCCACTTTCTTTCTTCTTGTCTTCTCCAAGATGCTATACTCTAGCATCTGGACTGTTTTTCTCAGAGAGGCTGTTTATTCTGCTGCTTACTCTTTCACCATCTTCCCAGACTCTTGTTAGAATTTATATTCTTAAAAAAAGAAAAAAAATCCTTCAAAGATAGCAAATACAAACATTAGCAACATCATTGAATGACATTGATACATATTTCCAAAATATGTCATCATTTAAGTGAAAAAACTTGTATCTCTTAAATACCTTCAAGAGAGCATTCTCATTAAACCAGTTTAAAGTCAAAAGGAAGACATATTTGGTGTTATTCTTCTCCTGCAGTATGACATTTTTCTTTGTAATTGAATATGTTAACAGAACAAAATAGTATAAGTCCAGAGTTGCTGTTACTACTCATGCATCTCCTATGTCTTCCTTGAATATGTCTTTCTGTATACTTGGAACATAAATTGATATTGGTGTAGATTGGGAAACGTCCTAAAATCTCAGTTTAAAATTATTTACAATCTAGTTTTATTGTAGCCAAATATTACATCCTTTGTAATCACAAGCACTTTCTAAGCCATAGGATTCTTGCCTCCAAAATCATTTTAGAATCTATGTACAAACACCACCTAGTCTGCAAATCCAAACCAAAATTTAAGTGTTTGAGGAAGAATTGTTATCTCAGGTTATATTACAGCTCATCAGGGATATAGAGACCAGGCACATATTTCTTAATTGATTGAGGTGCAATGGTTTCAGATTATATGAGTACATTACATCAGGGGATATGCGTCTTTTTCTTTCATATAAACTAATTTTCCCTTTCATTCATTCTTTCAGATAACTTAAGGTCTCTTCAGCTATTATCTTCTCCAGTTGTTATCTTCTCCCCATTATTTCCAACCTCTCACTTTTCTTTCATCTCATCTTGCGTTAATGTGTACATATTTGACACTTGCAGTATAACTAAAAGGTTCACTTAAGAGAACACAAAGAAAATGAATTTTCATGATGAAAAAAAAAATTTCTTGAGTTACCAGACTATAAAGGACAAATCTGAGCTATGTGCTAAGTTTGAAGTGAGTGAGCAGTGCATTTTCAAAATGCATAAGAAGAACTGTGAAATTCCAAACATCTCCCATGAAGGAAACTAGTTCAGTCCTTAAAGATATAATCTTTCAATTTAAAAAACAATTTTCTTATGAAAGTATTCCACTCTCTTTTTTGTGACAAAGAGTCAAATCATCAATATTTGCTACGCAAATTCAAATAATAAAGTTGAGTCAGCAGTAGAAGCAAAAATATTATGTTCAAAACATATTTTAAGCAGATTAACAAAAGAAAGCTCACATCCTCTTAAGAAATATCTTTTGTAATAAAGAGGGGAAGCTGTGAAAACAGGTAGGGAAAATGTGAAATTTGTAACTATTGGGGACCTGGCCAAGATTCCTGTATGAGAGGTACTGAGAAAGAATGAAATAAGAGACAGTGATAAACTTAGTAATGCTTGACAGAGGTGACTGGAGGTCAATGCCGCAGGATGGGCAAACACAAAGACACTCCGGTTAGCCAGAGTGCATGCAATAATCAGAGGTTCTCACGGAAACCAGGATGTATTAAGCTGATGTAATCTTGCCCTGGGGCATCACAGCATGGGACCGCTGACATCTCAGCTGTGCACATGGTTTTCCACTATTAAAGAGGAGTTATGTTTCCTCACACCATAGCCAGATTGCATGACAAGATACTTAGCCTCATACCAGCTCTAGTTACAGTCTAATTGTGTAATGACTTTTCCCCAAAAAAATATACAATGACCCTCAACATGTACCTTTGTCTTATTAGTCTTAATATTTTCCCCCTGAGAGTATGGGAATGATCTGTCTGAGGAATCAATAGTGAAAAACCAGAGAGGAAGCCATGTCCTCTTGGGAAAGATAAAATAGAATGAAAACTGTTATTGTTTGTGTTTTAATGTCCCCCAAAAGCCTCTAGTGGTCATGTGGGCAGGCCTTTGGAGGACAGCTAAGTCTAGTGTTTGTGCTTGGTTCGTCATGTAGTGCTGGGAATGGTCGTGTGAGTGCTATACCCTCCCAGGGGTGGAGAGTCATCATACAGTATAAAGGAAGGAAAGAAACATGATTTCCCTTTTTCCTTTTTTAACTTTTTCACTCTTGTTGCTTGCAGCCACCATAAATGGTTGCCCCTTAGCCACACCACTCTGCCTTGGAGCCAGCTGAGTATCAACCAAAACCTCCAAAAGCTGTAAGCTAAATAAACCTTTCTTTCCTTCATTTTGGGTGTTGTGTATTTTGTCCCAGCAATGAGAGAAAAGTAACCAACAAAAAAACATTTCAATGCCATTATTAAACCTGAACAGACTGAGCTGTGGCACATATATGAGTTTCTGATAGGTACCTAGATTTGAAAACTTTAAAATATTACAGAAGGCAAACAACTTGGAGGAGTTTGAGAACTTACTGTGAAAAAAAGACAAGCAGCTTTATTATTCTTACTTTTCAGTACTTTTCTGAAGCCAGGAGGATATCTTTATAGGACACAAAAAGAAAATAAGTTAATGAGATGCAAGCTAATCAGTGGGCCGGGGGTATATCTCAGTGACACAGCACCTGCTTGGCTAGACACGGGTCCTGAGTTTGATTCATGATAGCAGAAAAAAAAAATCCAATCAGTGTGAACAAGAAATCACTTAGTGTCTTAAGATAATGAGATGACTGATATTTTCATGCAGTAAAATTAATCTACATTCTTTATGTTTCATTTGTTAATTCTCTAAGTTTTTCATCCAGTGCTAGAGTACCTTTTAAGTATTTGATTATGACCTGGAAGAAATACTCTGCATTCGTTATTCATTCCTTCAAAAATTTCTAGTGCCTTGCAAATATTTGCAGTATGAAGTCACCAGCTGTAATATAAAATTCCAGTGTTGCTAACCTATGCCTTTAATGCAGTCCTTAGAGTATTTTCTACTGATATTCTATTGTCATAGGCAGCTGAGTCAGAATATTACAGCAGCCAGAGAGAGATGGGCCCTCAAAAAAGCCAATGTGAATACCAGATACATTGTGACTGTGGGGAAGATACATCTCTCACTGTGGGCCAGATTTCAACAACAACAACAACAAAAAAATGCATCCACACCCTAAGGATAGACATCAGGGATTGATATCCTAATTTGTTATCCATTGCCTTCAAGAAATCAGAGAGAGCCATTAAACTAACACCGTATAGACAAAAGTCCTGTTCTTTATTGGTGCACTTTTGCTTCATAATTTGCTTCCCCATTTGGTCCCAATTTAGTCAATCTTACTGGAGCAATTACACTCCTATTATTATTGATTGACTATAATTCTGTCCCACCTCAAGTCCATCTTGTGAACTCTCATTTTTCCCCACACTGGACTCATCTCATGTCGTGGTTTTGTCTAGAGAAGGTGAGATTCTCGGCAACCCACTGGAGACCCTTTCTGTCTCTCTCTCTCTTAGACAGAAACTTTTTTTTCTCTCAATAAATACATTCAATTCTTAAACTCTGTTGTTCCTAAAATTCATTCCTCAATTTTAGAGAACATGAACTTGTACCAGACATTGAGTAGTTCGGGAGTTTCCCTTTTATCACTAGTGTTGGTCAAGGTTTATGACCTGAACTGTTTATCCCACTGTTATATCTCTGTCATGAACTTCTAGGTCTAATTCCTTACAATATGAATGTACTTGATGATAGGACTTTTAAAGAGACAATTAAGGTAAACTGTGATCATCAAGGTAGGTTTATCTGAAATGACTGATGTCCTTATGGAAGTAGAGATTGGGATACTGTGACAGGGATGCACAGTTGAGGGTACAGTGACAAGGCTTCTATCTGTAAAAGGAAAGAGCTAGGAGGAGAAACTAACCCTGCCTATGCTCTGATCGTGGACTTTTGGACTTCAGAAGTAGTACAGTTCTTTGGTTCTAACCACTCAATTTGTAGGATTTAGTTATGAGAGTTTTATTAGTGAGTTTTCCATCCTTGTAATAATGTGCCTGAGGTAATTATCTTAAAAACAGAAAAATGTATTTTGGCTAATGGTTCTAAATCATTTAGTCCATGATTGAGTGGCTCCTGGCTCTGGACTTCTGGTTAGGAAGTGCTTTTTAGCAGGAGCATGTATTGTAGTGAGCTGTTCAACACATCAGCCAGGAGTCAAAGGTAGAAAAGCAGGAAGATTAGGATCCTCAATTCCATTTGAATGTGCACACTTCCGTGGCCTGAAGACTTGCCTTAGTTGCTCACCTTCTAAAAGATCAACTGCCTCCCAATACATATCATACCCTTTAGACCCAGACCTAGACCAACATATAGAACTTTAGGAAACATTCAACATCTGACCCACACTGAATTCCATAGCTAACTAATATATAGTGTTCAATTTAACTAAAATTTTAAAAGTATTTATTGAGAAATCAAATTTTCTAGTGAGTCCCCTTTTATCTGCTCAAATATAAAAACTGAAAGTATATTAGAATTATCCATTTTGCTCTGTATATTAGCATTTAACAATAGCTGAAGCATTTGAAATTTTATTCATGTCACTATAGATTATTTACAATTTTAACCCATTCAGCTCAATTTCTCTTTTTTCTACAGACCCGATTTTTAGCTCCTGTTTCAGTGTTTTGCTCATTATTCCAAAATTTCTACATGTGATATGCCAAAACTACACCAAAATTTATAGCAAGTTAAGCACAATGAAAAGAGTACAGACCGAAATATGCATACAGAATTTCTCACTCTTTAATTGTGTGACATGAGCCTGTGTCACCTGTGTGGGCCTCCTACTTCATCTGAAAAATGCATGCGCCTATGTGAGAGCCCTGAGTTGTGCCATGAAGTCTGTGCCATGTCTGGTCTGCAGGAACACAATATGAAATCTATAGCTCTATCACAAAACTTTCCATTTTTATATGTTTCTACATAAACAGAACTTTGAGGTTTTTAAAAATCTAATAAGGATAAGTCATGACAATTAAACATTCATCATTTGCAGAGTAATATCTACAGTAAAGCAAATCATTACTTGGGTCAGTAGCCTCAGCTAAGAATTGTTTTCTCATTAGATGCTGCTAAACAGATAATCAATTGTAAAATTATTGAGAGCTAGAGTTGTTGCTAGCTTCAGTTGACAGGAACATAAGCCAAAGCAAAAAAAAAATTATTACTAAAAATTCTACCCTTCATTATTATTTCATTTTTAATTCATTAACTCAATAACTAACGGATGACTATCCATCAGTGCCTGGTACTGAGAATTTGCAAGCGTTACAATGACAAGGCAAATGCAGAGTTAATAAAACACATATCAATATGATCAATGCAGAATAAAAAATGAAATGTTTTATATTAGAATTACACAGAAAGTCTCCAGACAGGTTTGAGACAGAAGAGTTTTTGGTGGCTGTTTTTTTTGTTTGTTTGTTTTTTAACTAACTTGGTTGAGGTAGACAACCTAGAAGGTATATGATTTAAACTGAGTTCTAAAAGATGGGTGATATTTTTTTTACCATAAGGAAACAGGATGTGGGCAAAACAAAATATGTTTTTAACAGAGGTGAGAAACCGCTGGTCACATACACAGGAACTCATTGGTGTTCAGCAGTAATGTAGCTTATTTGAGTGAAAGTTAACATTGAAATATTCTTGAGTATCTTGAATTCCATCTTATGGAATTTTTCTTTATTCTGAATGTAACAGAGATTTATTGTAGATTTTTGGCTGCCTTGAAGTGTTGCCCCAGTGAGATGCCACGCTACCTTGGAACCAGCTGAGTGTGGATTGAAACCTCCAAAAACTTTGAGCTAAATGAGCTTTTCCTTCCTTAAGTTTGGGTGTTGGATATTTTGTCCCAGCCATGAGAAAACAGTAACCGAGACAATTATCTATTTGTCTACAGAGAAAATTGCAGTACTTATTAGATAAAATTACATAAAAAGTACATACAATTACAGAACATAATATATTAGTGTTACTATGTTACATCGATGCTGTAACATCTCTGTATAATGACAGATTATGTGAAGCTGGAGATTTACCTCAGTGGCTTAAGCACCTGCCTGGCAAGTGTGAGGTCAGGAGTTTGATCCCTGGCACCAAAAGTAAAATAAAATAAAAAATAAAATGAAAGACTATGTATGCATTTGTAGGTTAGTAAAAACTATTGCTTATGTTACATTAAGAAGATTTTTATTGACACGAGTTTAAAAGGCACATCTTTCTTTGCCATTTGATATACTTATTAGTTGCCACTTAAATTAAGAATTCGCAAAAAGTAAAGCAAAGTGATACCAAATTATTTTATTTTGATTTCATTGAAAACAGTCACTGACCATGAAGCCACAGTATACATAGGAGCACAGACTTTTTGTCAATGGGAATCCAGACACTGAGGCTAAATGAACTTCTTAGATGTGCCCATCTGAGATTGTCACCCAGCATGACATGACAGGAAAACATGATGATTTTAAAACACTGGAAATCAAATATATCTGAATCAAACCTTAGAAAATTATGTTTACATTTCCAGTTATGAAAGGAAGCTGATCACAATTGAGTAGGCTTTCATACAACCTCATGTCCCAGAAATAAATAAGTGGGTCTGTAGCTTTTTGTTCAGGATGAAAAAAGACAGTATCTGTAACAAATTACACTGCCTACTCTACAAACACATTTATTGTCTAATGTATTAGAAATGATCACTGAGGAACCAGGAAAAACTGATCTGCTTTGTTGTTTTGTTTTGTTTTGTTTAGTCCTCTTTAAAATAAAAAAAAGAACTAGGAAAAAATATCACGCACAAACATGAAACTGAAATTTCTGCAACAAAAACCTCATTTTCCTTTCTTAGGTGAACTCAAATATCAAAATGAACACTTTTAGAATTCTCAAAATCCCTTGAATCTTTTCTTATAATTTACTAAAACCTTTAACTGAAAGTAAAGTTTTTGTATTCTGTTTAGAAATAAAACATCTGTAGTGCTGGTAACACTTTTTGTTCTTTGGACAAAGGGGGATATGCAAATGTATGATCATTCATAGAACAGTAGTCCAATCTCAGCATAAGATTCTGAAGGAAGGTTTGAATTTTGTCTGTCTGATGTTAACTTCAGTGGGGTTACTTATCCCTGCTCTCTGAAATGGTCAGGGAAGAATTAAAAGCAGGAGATGCAGTCACTTAACTGTAGCAGGGAAGCTTTTTAAACTCTCAATAAATATTTCCTGAAGTGGTTGAATGAACTTATGACAGATGTTTCATATCTCTCAAACAGGAAATTCTCATCAAAGTAATTTGACTAGAAACAATTCACTCTAGTGTTCCTCTATTGGCTGAAATTATTTGCTCATAGAGTGAAACTGATCATTCTCCATTTAATATCAACTTCTGGAGAAGTATACTGAAATTTCCCATTACAATATTTCATTAATCTATTTCTTGTGTGCCTCTACCAAAAGTTGCTTAATGTGAGGCTGGGGATTTAGCTCAGTGGCATAAGCACCTGCCTTGCAAGCAGGCGGTCGTGAGTTGGATCCCTGGTACTGATAAAAAAAAAAAAAAAAAAAAAAAGAAAGAAAGAAAGAAAGAAAGAAAGAAAGAAAGAAAGAAAGAAAGAAAAAAGTTGCTTACTGCAATATAAGACATTCTACATGTTTATGATGAAAATATTATTTTCATTTATTATTTTACTCATAAGAAAAAATTTCTTTTCTTTGGTCCCATTTTATTTCTTTTTAAAAAATTTATTTTAAAAAGAAAATATATAAAACAAAATTTTAAAACAAGATAATAGAAAAGTAACATGGTTAATACATTGCATACTAGTGTTTTTAAATTAGTTATGCAGAGTACAAGATGGTTGGAGACCACTACGAAGTGGCTCTGAGCAGAATTTAAAATTAACTAATTGGCTTTCTATGCTTATCTGTGAGTCCATCCTAGGTCTAGGCCCCTTGCCTGGTGATGGGAGCTGATTCATATTAAATGACCCTCTATGAATCACTGGTCCTGGCTGAGGCCCATAGTGGCCTGTGAGGCCAGAGATACATCAGAGAGAAAGATAAGGCTGCAGCTGAAGCACCTTTGCTCCAACACTAAGTAAATAGAGACTGCAGCTGAAGGAATTTCACTCCTGCAGTCGCACTCAGTAAATGTCATCTTGGAAATAAAACAGTTCTCCTAAATTGGCGTAATTTACTAGTTGGAGAACTCTGAACTGACTCCCAAAGTGCTTTCCTCAGTTTCCACACCTTTTGTTGTTGGTCCTAATAAATAAGTGGGCTGGTCCAGAGAAGGCTTTGCATTAGCCCTCTGAGTCTTCAGCTCAGATATGGGTTTTGGGCCTCCTGGAGCCCTAAAATCATATAACTTGTCTCATTTTATTTAAACCTCTGCCATACACTTATTTGGGAGATCGGGGCTATATGTCAGGATCTGATACAAGACACAGGCATTTAATGTTAATACAAACCTTTATTTTCAATGAACTAAGAGAAAGTAAAAGTGTAACTATCTAAATAGTAATTTTTTTGTTTGTTTGTTTGTTTGCTTTTCCCTTCCGTCCTACTTTCCCCCACTCCAGGTTTGCTTTCATTTTGAAGAGGTTTTTTTTTTTTTTTTTTTTTTTTTCCTACTTTGCAATATCTGTTATGCATTTTGGTTTTTATTTACTCTTTCAGCCTCTAATGCCAGGGAGACAATGCCATGTTTACAGATGTGCGTCTGGATTATGTCACTTAAGAATCTGGTCTCAAGTTGTAACCATTTAACTGTAAACGTCTCCGGCTTATCGTTCTTACTGGCTGAGCAGTACTTCATTGTATAAAAAGAGCATTTTTATCCATTCCTCAGTTGTTGCATCTCTGGACTATTTCCAAGATCTAGCTACTAAAAATTGTGCTACTTAAAATATACATACACATGTATTTGTGTGGTATGATGTTTATAATTCTTTTAGAAAGCTATCAAGAAGCGGTCAAATGACACCTCTAGTCTTAGTTTTTGAGAAATCTCCACACCAGTTTCTACAGTAGCTGCATCAATCTCCATTCCCACTAACAGTGGACAAGGGGTCTTTTTTCCCCACACCCCCTAAATCTTTGTTATTGGTTGATCTCTTGTTAATAGCCATTCTTTTGGGGGTAAAATGGAATCTCAGTGTTATTTTAATTTACATCTTTTCAATGATAAGTGATGTTGAATATTTTTCATATATTTATTTGCTGTTTGAATTTCTTCATCCAAGGAGTTTGTATTTATCTCAAATGACCATTTTTTGATTGGGTCTTTAAATTGGGGATGTCTGATTCTTTTTTTTTTCTTTTTCTTTTTTTTTTTTTTTTTTTTTTTTTTTTTTTTTTTTGAGTTCTTTACACATTCTCGATAGCAATCCTTTGAGAAACATCTGGCAAGTATTTTTTCCCACATTGTACTTTGTGTCTTCTCTCTGAGGTTTCTCTTGCTGTGCAAAAGCTTTTAAATAAGACGAGATCTCAGTTGATTTTTGGGGAAAGTTTGTGATCAGGGTTTTATTCATAGAGTCTGCCTACATCAGTGTCTTCAAGAATTTTATCTATCCTGTCTTTCAGAAGATTTAGTGTTTATATATTAAAATTTAGATCTTCAATCTATTTTAAATTTAGTTAATTTCATGGTGAAGGATATAGGTCCAATTTTAATATTCAGCATGTGCAAAGCCAATTTTTTCAGCACCATTTATTAAATAGGCTATTTTTCTTCCAATGAATGTATTTTACATCTTTGTTAAAGATAAACTGATTGGGTATGTCTGGAAACTCTTCTGTATCTTCTACTGTATTCCACTTATCTTTAGGTCTGTTTTTTTTTTTTTTTTTTTTTTTTTTTTCCAGTACCATGCTATTTTTATCACAGTAGCTTTATAGTATAATTTCAAGTCAGGGTATGTGATGCCTACTTCTTTGCCTTTGTTGCCCAGAATTACCTTGCTCTCCTATGCCTTTTCTGGTTCCAAATGAATTTAAGGATTGTTTTCTCTAATTCTTTGAGACATGCTGCTGGAATTTTGATTGGAATTGTATTAAATCTGTGTAAAACTGTCAGAAGGATGGCCATTTTCACTATACTTGTTCTTCGTACCCAAGAATAAAGGATATCTGTCCATTTTCGAATATGCTTCGCAGTCATCTTCTTCACAATAATGTAGTTTTCTATACAGAAATCTTATACATCTTTTCCTAGATTGATTCCTAGATCTGTCTGTCTTTATTTTTCTTTCTCTTTCTTTCTTTTGTTTTTTTTTTTTTTTTTGTTCGTCTTTTCTTTTTCTTTCTTTCTTTCTTTGTTTTTTGGCTACTATGGTGAAAGTTTTGTTTCACTAATTTCTCTCTGTTAGTCTGTTATGCTTATATAGGCAGGCTATTGATTTTTCAGTGTTGACTTTCAGTCCAGCTACATGACTGAATTTGCTAATTAAAGCTAACCATGTTTCAAAGGAGGGAGTCTGGTAGTCTTCTATGTAGAGTATCATATCATTCACAAATGATAATAGGTTAGCTCGTTCCTTTCCTATTTGTTATTCCTTTTATTTCTTTCTTTGTCTATTTGCTCTGGCTAATATTTCCAGGACTTTGTTGAGTAAGAATGGAGACAGTGGACATCCTTGTCTTGTTCCTGCTTTTAAAATGAAAGATTTCAGTTTATCCATTTAGTATGACATTGGCTTTTGGTTCATCATAGATGGATTTTATCAAATTCAGATAAAGAACTCTATTTCAATTTTCTATACAGTTTTTATCATGAGTGGTCCTGGACTTTGTCAAAAGTTTTTTCTGCATCTACTTCTCACTGATCACATGGTTTTTGTTCTGAGCTTGGTCAATATGGTATATTACTGATTTATATAGGTATATTATGGTATGTATATTATATTACGGTATGTATGGTATATTATTGATTTATGTAGGCTCACCATCCCTACATCCTTGGGATTAACCCAATTTTATCATGGTGTATGATTTCCTCAATGATGTGCAGCAGTTTGTCAGTATCTCATTGAGGATTTTTGCATATATGTTCACTACAGAGATTGGCATGTAGTTCTTGTTTTTGGTTGGGGTTTTTCTGGTTTTGGTATCAGGGAATGCTTACTTTTAGGAATCAACATGGGAGTATTGTTTTCCTTTAAATTTCCTTAAAGCATTTGAGAAGTTGTGATATTTGGTCATCTCTAAATTTCTTTTAGAATTCAGAGCCTGGGCTTTTCTTTGTTCGTAGGTTTTAATTTATAGTGAAATATTTGATTTCACTGATTGATACTGGTTTATTTAGGATTTTTTATTTTCTTTATTTGACTTTGATAATTCCTATGCATGTAGGAATCTGCACATTTTTTCTGCATTTTTTGTCTTATTAGAATACAAATTCTCAAAGTAGGTATAGAAAGATCTGGATTTCTTCAAGGCTCATGTGATTTCACTCTTTGAATTCCTAATTACATGAATTTGAATCTTTTCATTTCTTTTTTATTTTAAAGAAAATAAAACTCAACAAAACAAAACAGAGCAAAGTGAATCAAAACAAAGCATTGACAGTGGTACAGAACTTTGAAGCAGAAAAATAAGAAATCAGTAATGGCTACCATAATACATCTGCTATCTTCACAATTGTCCATTCTATCAGGTATAGTGAAATCTAAACAGAATAAAAAGAATTAGTGCAGAACATTGAATAAAATAAAATAATAAATCAGAATGAAACAAAACAGTGAGAACAATATGTATTTCAAAAACAAGACGAAAGGATAGTCCCTATATTTGCTATACTGTTATCCTTCTAATAGATGTTCAGACTACTGACCTTATGTCTACAAAGTCAATCAAGCCAAGATTGTTTAAAATTTCATCAGTTTTACTTACTATTTCAAAGAACCAACTCTTCCATTCACACTGTTTTTGTGGTCTTCAATGTATTAATTTCTGCTCTTTAAGAGCTTTAGGCTCAACCTGTGCTTCTTTTTCTAAGTTTGAGCTTTGCCATTTGTTTGCGCTTACTCTCTTTGCTTGATATGAATGTTCACTGCTATAAATTTTAGCAGTGCTAAAAAATTTTTTTACAACTGCTTTCATTGTGCTGCATTGGCTCCAGGATGTTGTGTTGTCATTATCATTTAATTTTAATAACCATCTAATTTCTTCTTCAATTTCATCTGTGACCCATTGTTTAAAAAGGATATTTCGTTTCCAGGTGTTTATGACATTCTTGTGGTTTCTTTTGTCATTGATTTCCAATATTTTATGAACTGAAAATACGCATGCGAATATTTCAAATTCTTTGTATTTATTTAATCTTTTTCTATGGGTCAGTATGTGCTCTGTTCTGGATAAAGGTGCTCTGTGAAGCTGAGAGAAATGTGTATTTTGATGTTGTGGATTCAAACACTCTATCAGTATCTACTAAGTCCATTTGCTCAAAAGATTGGTTTAGTTCAAATGTTTTATTCTTGATTTTTTTTTTTTGCTTAGTTGGTCTGTTGTTTGTGATAGCGGTGTATTGAGAGCCCCCAATATAATTATATTACTGCTCATTTTTTTCATGTGTATAAATACTTGTTTTATATAGCTGAGTGTACTGGTATTTGTTCCACATATATTTATGATTGCTATCTCTTCCTCTTGTATTGTTCTCTTCCCCAAAACTTAGTGACCTTCTTTGTCTCTGGTAATCAGTCTGGATTTGAAATCCACTTTGCTGCAAAAAGAATAACTACCCTATCATGTGGAGTACTGTTTTCCATCCTTCAACTTTCAGTCTATGAATTTCTTTTTGAATTAAATGTGTTTCTTGTACGAAAAACATTGTTGGATCTCACTTCTTGATCCTTCTATCAGTCTGTGTCTTTTGATTGGTGAACTGAGACCATTAACATTGATTATTATAACTAATATTTATTGTCTTATTCTTGTCATGTTATTTTCCTTTTGTTGGCATACACTTTCCCCCTTTTCTATTTAGTTGTTTGCCTTTCCTGGTGGATTTCTTCTATAGGAGTTCATGGAGTTATAGTACTCATTTTCTCTTTGTACAATGTCCTTCAAAACATTTTGGAGTGCTGGTTTTGTCGTCATAAATTTCCTCTGATGTTCTTTATAATAGGAGTATTTTATTTCTCTATCAATTTTGAAAGATAATTTTGCCAGATATATCAAATTGGGTTGAAGGTTTTTTCCTTTAAGACTTGAAGTAATTCACTTCAAGTTCTCCTTGACTTAAGGTTTTGTACTGAAAAGTTAGCTGTGATTTTAGTGGACTTTCCTTTATAGGTGATTTTTTTTCCCCTAACAGTTTTTAATATTCTATTTTTGTGTTGAATTCATGGAATTTTGACTATGATATGTGTGGCGTTAGATTTTTTTTTAATCATGGCTATTTGGAGTTCTATATGCCTCATTTATCTGTATGTCAAATGCTTTTTCCCTATCAAGGGAAATTTTCTGTTACAATGTCTGTGAATAGCTTTTTATATCATCTGTGCTACCTCCTGCTTTTTCATTGATTCCAGGCAACCCTAAGGTGTATTTTTGCATTCTCTGACAGTAGCTGGATTGATTTCTGATGGACCCTTTCTAGTTTTAAAGACAAAATTTCTTTTCTTGATTGCTAACTGCTGCAAGCCTATCTTCTATATTTGAGATTCTGTCCTCACCTTATCTTGTTCAACCATTGATAGTTTCAGTAGAAATTTCATTTTCCTGGATATCTGTTTGAATCTGCCTTATGGATTCCTTTTCTTTCTTATCCTGAGCAATCATGGCTTGCATAATTTTCTTAAGCTTCTCTTTTGAATTATTTATTTATTTAGCCCTGTGTCTGCTCTAGTGTCTCTATGCATGGTTTTCTTTATGGAAACCATCTTTACAGTTATCTGAGAAATTATTTCTGACATGATTTTTTTTGTAGAGTTTCATTCAATTGCTTTGTTGTTATCCTTTCAAAGAGGCCCGGTGGGTGGCTTTTGGGTTGTCCCACCTCCTTGCCTCTGGGTTTGCCTTTGGTGAACTGGATGTCTGGGTTGCATCTTGTTTAAGTGTCTTCTCATTTCTTTTCTTTTTTTTAAGGTTTAATTGCTGGGATGACGTCTTTAAATTGCTGCCTGCTTTACCCAGCCCCTAGATCTTTGGCATTGTATTTTCTGATTGTTAGGTAATTTCAATCCTGAAATACTAGGAAATATAGCTGTATAGAGCAGTTATGCCACTTTTGGCTAAAATGGTACCATCAGCAATAACAGTATCATCAAACAACCTAGAAAAAGATAAACTAATATAACCTTTAACTTTGCCACCTTTAACCATATGAACTAGATTGATGGTTTCTAAAAGAAACTAGAAAATTGTATGATATATATATATCATACAATGTGTGTGTGTGTATGTGTGTGTGTGTGTGTCTTTGATATATTAATTTTTCTCTCAGAGGTGAAAATTTAAAAGGAACTAGGGAAAAATAGTGAAGTTGAAGAAGAGGAAAAGAATAAGTATTGAGGATAAAGAAATACCATGCTAATTTTGGGAAACTGGTGCAGAAGACTAGAGGAAGACAGAAAAAGAAGAAATAAACACAACAGTATAGAACAAGAACTAGCAAGGTAGAAACCATGTTAACACTCATATAAAAACAAGATCAAACAATGAAGGAGAAAAAAAAATCAAAACTAGAACAACAAAAACAAGAGAGAAAGATAAAGAAGAAGAAAAGAATTGAAAAGAATCCATTTTCAGGTTTGTATCCACTGTCACTGATCAACATGTGGTGAGTCCAGATCTGTGTTGATTTATCACAGCAAGTCAGCAGTAGCTTTTTGGTGGGGTTGTGGACAATCTCAGTGAGCTTGTACCTTCTGGCCAAGGCCAGACTCATTTGGCCTGCAACCATCAGCAAACCTTCTGCAGGCCTGAGTCCAGCTGGGAGCAACAAGATGGAGCCAGGATCAGCTCTGAGTTCTAAGCTCAGCCAGCCCCTCTCCAAGAAGCCAGCCCAGCCAATCAGTCTCCTGTGGAACAACTGAGCCTTTAGCACTCACCACCAATTAGTGAAGTCCTTCCCATCAACCGCTCCCATCCACTGCTATGTTTCTCCACGGAGGTCTCTGAGTTCACTAGCAGTCACTTTTTGTCTGCAAGTTTTAAACTCCTCTTGGGCAGGAAGCCCAATATCAGGAAGAAGTTGCTGAAAGCTCCCTCTTTCTTTTTCACTGAAGCTTCTCTTTACACTCTGTGGGCTTCAATTCATGCTTCAGATCGTTCCTGGGTTCAGGTAGCCCACGTCGCTCTTTCTTGTCTTCCTCACAATGTTATAATCCCGTGTCTGGATGGCATCTCTCAGACAGGCTCTTTCTCTGTTGCTTACCACCACCATCTTGGTGCTCCTCCTCCATTTTCTTTCTGAAGCCTTAATTTCTACTGCAATATTCATTAAGATAGTTACCTTAAGATTATGATGATTATTTGCCAGGTATTCTTTTACAACATTTTTATTTTTAATATTAGGTTTCATTTTGTTTAAAAGAAAATATTGAAAATATTGAAAATTCTTTTCTCATTTTAAGTTCAATCAATAAGTACTTCTCTAATTAATACATTAAGCCATTAACCACTTATTGGAAATTACTGTTTTTCTTTTTGACTGTATTCTTTTTCCAACATTTGCTATAATAAGTGTGTGCTTCTAGTCAATTTTTTATTTCAATTATTGTTCTTTTTAGGTTTAGTATTTCTACTTTTTGGAATTTCTCTGCATTGATATACCTCATGTGATGGCACAATGTCATTATATCGTCCTTTGATAGTTTAACATGGTTTCCCAGCCCTGGACTAGCTTGTAGATGAATGGTCTTGACTGTACTCACACACAGTAGAACACCTACACTAGAAATTTCATAACATGAAGAGGTATGGAGCGACTCTATGACTTTAATGCTACAAACTCATTGGCTTTACCAAATTTCATATATCTTACTGATTTAATACTTATTCATTATGTGTACTTCTTATGTCATGTGTTTTCATTTCCCTAGATATTCTATCTCCTGGAATCAATAATACATGAACTTTTTTATTTCCTGCATCCTCATGAACCTTTAATGTTTTAATGCTCTTGATAGGCATTCTGGCTTCGCTGAGATGAACTACCATTGCAGTTTTAAGGTGCATTTCCCTGATGACTAAAGATGATGAGCTTTCTCGTATTCTCATCGGCTATTGGGAATTCTTCTTTGAAAAGTGTGTTCAGCTCATCTCCTCATTTACTATTAGGATTACTGCCTCTTTTGTTGTTAAAGTTTTGAGTTCTTCAGGTGTTTTGGGTATGTATCATCTGTTCATTATAGAAGCTGGTAAAGTTCTTCTGCCATTTAAGCTGTTTCCTAACTGACAGCTCCTTGTTTTTAAGTACAGATGCTTATTTGTTAGGTGTAATCTCATTTGGCAATTCTTCCTCTTCAGAAGCAATTGGAGTCCTAATCAGGGAGTCATTTCCTATGTCTATATTTTGAAGTGTTACATTTATGTTGTTTTTTCTAGAAGATTTAGAGTTTTGGGTCTTAAATTTGGATATTTGATATATTCTGAGATGATTTTTATGCAGCATGAGAGATAAGCATCTAATATAAAACTTCTATTTATGGATATCCACATTTCCTAGCACTATTTATTAAAGAGACTGAGTATCTTCCAAAATATGCTTTATCAGGTTTGCCAATAATAACAAACTATAGCTACATTTGTTCAGTAGTTGTGGATAGGACATTGTTTCACATACAGCACTCCAATTTTATGTGGGATGAATGGATGATTTATTATTTTTAATTTTCTGTGTTGAGTAAGTTCCCTCTCTCTCTCCAGAGTATTACTGGTGCCCAGAGCTGGAATGCTATATATATATATATTTTTTTTTTTTTTTTTTTTTACACTATGCAGGTACATGGTGCATGGCAGATTGTTCTGTTTGTTCTTCATTGGCATCTCTGAATCTGCTGGTTGGATATGCCTCATTTTGTTGCAAAGATGAGAAAGATAATTGTGAGTCTAATCAATACACCACACTTTCACTAAATGGCTAGCTTCCTTCTCCAGTCCAGTCTCTTCCCAAAATAGCAAATACCTGGATCGAGGGGATGGGAAAAAGTGTACCATAATCAGAATGATCCAATTTCCCCTCAGGAGCCCAACTAAACACTAATTTTTAGTTGTACTGGGTTTTATTTTCACTTATGGTCATATACAGAATTTTATCTTTCATCTCCACTTCAAAGAAGCTGCTTTTCATCACTAATTCTGACACACTTACCTTTATTTACACTTGCCTACTATTACCCCTCAGTGGCCATCTTCAGATCCTATGCTCCATTTTTTAATGTTTTTATTGATGTTGTTGTTGTTGGTGGTGAGTTCTTTAAACAGCCTGAATATTAATTTCTTGTTAGATGTGTAGTTTGTAAATACCTCCTCCAATTCTGTATGTTATTTTCTCACTTTGCTAATTGTTTCCATGACTGTGCAGAAGTTTCTCAGTTTGCTGTAATCCCAATTATCAGATTTGCTTTTGTTTTCTCTGATTTTAGGATCTTAGGCAAATATCTGTGCTCAGAGCAAAGTCCTGAAATAATTTCTCTATGTTTTCTTCCAGTTCTTTCACAGTTTGTATTTTACACTTTGATTTCTTTTGAGCTCTTTTTTATGGCAAGAGATAGGAGATTACTTTCATGTTTCTGCATGAAAATATTCATATTTATCTGCACTTTTATTGAGAGTAGTGTCTTTTTGCAATGTAGGTTTTGGTACTTTTTTTAAATACCATTATGGCTAAAATTACAAGTATTAATTTATGTTATTTTTAAAGTTCATTTTCCATTAGTCTAGGTGTCAGTTTCTATGCCACTATCTCACTGTTTTAGTCAGCTTAGCTTTGCAATGGATTTTGATGTCATATGTTTGCATGCCTCCAACTTTATTCTTTTGCTTGATTGTTTAGTTATTGAGAATCTTTTGTGATTCTTTTACATATCAATTTAAATATTTTTTTATATTTCTTTTACTAATAGCATTGAAATTTTCATAGAAATTGCATTGAATCTTAGACATCATTTGGGTGTGGACATTTTAACAATACTAAATGAGAATTCATCAACATTGGATGATTTTCTGTTGTGCATATGTTTTCTCACTTTCTTTCATCAGTATTTTATAATCTTTATTTTAGAGCTCATTCTTCTGTTGGTTAAGTTTTTCATGATATTTATTCATTTGCTTATTTGTATTTTTTAGCTTTTAGAGTGGAATTCAGTTGTTTATAAATGTTGCTAATTTTTGGTTGCTTTCATATCCTGAAAATTTGTAAATTGCCTTTTATCATTTCTAACAATTTTGGAAGTGCTTTTATATTTTCTTACTTAAAATATCATGTCTTTGCAAATGTATAATTTTGTTTCCTCTCTTACAACTTAAATCTCTTTTTTCCTTCATCTTATATAAACAATCCCCTAGAAGAGCTTTTCTGAGTATGGGATTTAAGACCTTTTTCTCAAATGATATTTTGACATGTTTCTATCTTGTGCCCACATGAAGTGGAGTTTTGATGATTTCCAAAATGACCTCAAAACATCTTTCTTATTTCCCTTATACAAAATATTGTACTTGGCTTATTTTTAATATCACTAATATCTTTGGCAATCACACTTACTTTGGCCCAACTTTGTACATGGTTCCTTGCGAGCCAGAATTGAAGTTTTTTGGGTTTTTTTTTTTTTAATTTTTTAAAATTTTATTTAAGGAGAAAAAGAAAAAAAAAACAGAAAAGCAGTACAAGTTACACAGAATTTCAAAAAAAAGTAAGAAATCACTAGTTAATATATTACATATTGTCATCTTAGAAATAGTTATTCAAGTTACAAAATTAAAGCATATAAAGTGGACATTCAAACAGTGAGACTGCAAACAGTTCTGTACAATGATCCAACAAAAACTCAGTAATATGGTTATCTATCTTATACGCTTAAATATACATGCAGTTATATCCTCTAGAGCACTTTCCTTTCTTCTCTTTTTTACAATGACAATTAAACATTTTGGGTTTTATTACTCCCACAGTTCTTATTACTTTTTTTTGAAGAGAATAAAACCAAATGTGACATAACAAAATAGATTCAGTCAAATCAAAAGGATGGACATAGTACATAATGTAATAATAGAATACAAGGTGATCAATAATGGTTACCATAATGCCTCTTGCTATCTTAAAAAGAATTTCCTATATCATCAGTTATAATAAAATTGAACAAAACAGTACAGAACAAAACCAATAAAACCAAAACATTGGAGACATTACAGGACTTCAAAAGAAGATAATAGTCAAACCGGAATGGTATCATAGTGAATCTTATCGTCTTCACAGTTGTTGCCTATACTCTCAAACTTAGTACTATCAAGCAAAACAGAATAGAGGAAAATAAGTCAAAACAAGATGGTGAGAGCAATACAGGGTTTCAAATCAAGTTCATAGGAAATCAAAGAGGGTTACTATAACATATCCTGCTATTTTTATTTATTTTTTCCCTTAATTAAAAAGATAAAAATAAAAAAATAAATAATAAAAAAGGAGATTGAGATAAAAGAGGACATAACAACAAAACAGCACAGGTCAGAATATAACCATTTAAGCAAAACAGTGTTTCACCACAAGATATCCTGGCATAAAAGTAGTTACCATAGTGTCTCTTTCCTTGAAATCTTTGAGTATAACTTCGCATACTGTAGCATCAAACATATCAAGACAATGTAAAACCATTCAAGAGAATGACAGTGTTACAGGGTATTTAGAACCAACTAACAGAAAATGAACAATGGTTTCTGTATGATCTCCTTGTCTATAAAAGTTTTTGTTTATATTATCACATATAATAAAATCCAATAAAATACAACATGTGAAGACCGATGGAGACAGAAGAACAGAAGCTTAATGGGACTTCAAAACAACCTTATAGCACTAGCTATTATGATGTCCTGTTTTCTCCAAAATAGCTCTTCATACCACTCGACCTTCGCTGCCTCATTTCTGTAGAGCTCTTTTCCTGTCATTAGTTGTCAGTTTGTCCTCTTCATTTCACTTTCTGCTCCATTCATTGTGGCCTCTCTGCCACTGTTTCTGGAATCTTGATATTTTTCTCTTTTAGAATGTCCTGCAGTATTCTCTGTGGAGTTGAATTGATGGTTGCAAATTCCCCTAGTTCCTCTTTATCCTGGAGGCACCTTGTTTTTCCATTAATTTCTAGGGACAGCTGTGCAGGATATATTATTCTTGGCTGGAAGCTATTGTCTTTCAAATCTTGGATTATTTCACCCCATGCTCTTTAGATTTGATGGTTTGTGCTGAGAAGTCTGCTGTAATTCTGATGGGTGTTCCCTTGTAAGTGATCTGTTTTGTCTCTGACAGCTTTTAATACTATGTTTTTATATTGGATTTCTGGAATTTTGATTTTATATGCCTGGGGGTAGTTCTATTTGGGTTGTAGGTGGCTCGGGTCCTGTATGTCTCATAAATCTGAGTATCTTTACCTTTTCCAATATTAGGGAAGTTCTTCTTGATTATTTCTGCGAATAGCCTTTGCAGGTCATTTGTTTGCATCCCTGCTTCTTCCTTTATATTCTTAATTCTTAAGTAATAGATCTGCTTATCATCTTCTAGCCTTTCCATTGTTACTGCATTGCTTCCTTGTTATTTTTAAGAAGTTTTTCCTTTCATGCTCCCACATTACAAGTCTGTCCTCCAGTTCAGATAATCTATCCTTAGTTTCTTTCAAGCTGTTATGCCAGCTTTCAATAGTGTTTTTACTTTCCTGGTAATCTCTTTGAACCAGCTTCATGTATTCTACATTTTCTCCATCAAACAATTCTCTCCTTTTTTTCTGTTCTTCTATTCTACCATCTGTTTTTTTCTTGGGAGGTGCTTAGCATTTCTTTAACTATTCTACTTATACCTTGCTTTACTTGGTTAAATACTTCATTTTTGAACTCACCTATGAGGTCCCAGAGATATCGCTTTATGTCTATTGGTGCCGTGCCTGATATTGCATGTTTTCTGTCCTCATTCTCCTTTGCGTTTACCATTCCTGAATCAGTGTTCTCGGGATTGGGGACTGAAGACCCCTTTCTTGTTGCTCCCTCTTCCCATACTTTTTGTTCCTTCCATACAAGTGTATATAGGAGGCCCAGTTTTTTCTTTGTTGGTTACAGTTTGTTTGAATCACGCTGCCTAAGTGTTCCCACCCACTGCAGTGTACTAGGGAGACACAGACCTGGGCAGCCTATTCTGGGCCTGCTCCTCCAGGTCAGTCAACCTGCTGAAGGCTTCACTGCATTAGGGTGCCCTGCCAGATGGAGGGACCTGGTTTGGGCTAGCCTACTGGGTCTTAGTCAGTGGCATCACCCACCAATCAAGCGCTCCTCACCAATTCCACTTGAGAGGGGAATATATGACTGAAGTCACTGCAGCTTCCTGTTCTGCCTGGTCTGCCCGGTCCCAGAATGTCCTCTGTTGAGGCCTCCTAGTCTATGGCAGGGTTCCCGTTCCTCTTACTCACCGCAGGTCAATGCAGTGCTCCCTGCTGCTCTGCTCTCAATTCGGTTCACTGATTCCTGCTCTCAGAGCCTCTCTATCCCTGCTGTGCCAATTCAGATGCAGCAGCGGTGGCATTAAATTCAAGCCACAGTTTCCAGAGGTGCAGGTTCCAGCTTCAGCACTGAGTTCTAAGCTGTTCCAGTCATAGCACCGGGATTGCATTTCCAGTTGGTTTCTCTCAGCTTATTTCATTCCTGGGTCAACAGTGTATATCTCCCCCTGCCTAGGACTGCCCATTCCCACCATTCCTGGAATCTAAGCTGGCTATCTCAGAGATCCTCCATAGATGCTGTTATCTATCCACCATGTTTTCCGAAGTTTTTTGTTTTAATTGTTCTGATTTCCTCTTTTTTTCCATATTCTCATTGTAAACCTGGATAAAAGCAGCCAGCAGTATCCAGACCACAGCTTTAATATTGGACTGCATGGAAATGTCATCTCCTATATTAATTATTTCATCTCCTTTAATCTCAGCCTCCCCCTCCCAAAATTAGGACATTTGTAAAATGTGGACAAGTTTTCACCAAAATGCAACACAAAGTGTCCTTTAGTCTACTTTTTTGTAGAGTCCTCATTTCCAAAACAAACTCATGAACCAGGCCGTATGTGTTCACATTCGTATAAGGATTCTGGTCCTCTGTGTTCTTATTAGAATTACCCATCATACTCTGCTTACTGCATTACAGGATTTCTATAATGTGTTTTGCCAAACTTTTTCAGACAGGTCCCACATGTCATATAAGAAACTTCTTAGACCACCTGGTCAGGTCCAGTCATAGGAACAATCCCACTTCTCTGTTACCAATTTTCTGTATTAGCCATCTCTTCTGTCTTTGGGACAAAGTACCTGACACATGCAATTTAGAGAAGGAAAGTTTTAATTTGGCTCATAGTTTCACAGAATGCAGCTTAGGACAGACTGGGTGTTAGGGAGACATATCATGGCAGTGAGCATGGCAGTGAGCATGGCAGAGTAAAGATGTTAAGTTCAAGGCAGCTGGGAAGTAGAGCAGGGAACAGTCCAAAACAAAGAAGCAATGGAACAAATGTAAATTTCAGGTCTTATTTCTGTGACCTCACCGAGAAACTAGGAAATGTACTTTATTTTTTTTTTATTTAAATAGGAAAAAATAAACAGAAAAAGGGTACAAGTAATACAGAATTTCAAAAAAAAAAATAAAGAGTAAGAAATTACTAGTTAATAAATTGCATATTGTCATCTTAGAAATAGTTAATCAAGTTACAAAACTAAAGTATACAAAGTAAACATTCAGTGAGACTGCAAACAGTTGTGTTCAATGATCAAACAAAAACTTAGTAATATAGTTATCTATCTTAACACACTTAAATATACATGCAGGTATATCCTTCAGAGCACTTTCTTTTCCTTTCTTTTTTTACAATAACAATTACATTTTTGGGGTTTTATTACTCCCACAGTTCTTATTACTTTTCTTTTGAAGACAATAAAACCAAATGTGACATAAGAAAACAGAGTCAGTCAAATCAAAAGGATGGACATAGTATATGATGTAAAAATAGAATATAAGGTGATCAACAATGGTTAACATAATACCTCTTTGTATCTTAAAAAATTGCCTATATCATCAGTTATAATAAAATTGAACAAAACAGTACAGAACAAAACCAATAAAACTAAAACATTGGAGACATTATAGGACTTCAAAGTAAGATAATAGTCAAACCAGAATGGGCATCATAGTAAATCTTATTGTCTTCAAAGTAGCTGCCTATACCCTCAACTTGATGCTATCAAGCAAAACAGAATAGAGTTAAAATCAGACAAAACAAGATGGTGAGAGCAATACAAGGTTTCAAATCAAGTTAGTAGGAATTAGTATAATATATCCTGCTATTTTTTATTTTTCCCTTAATTAAAAAATTAAATAAATAAATAAATTAAAAGGAGATTGAAATAAAAGGGGACATAACAACTCAACAGTACAGATCAGAACAGAACAGTTTAAGTAACACAGTGTTTCATCACAAGATAACACGACATAACAGTAGTTACCATAATGTCTCTTTCCTTGAAATATTTGAATATAACTTCATATACAATAGCATCAAACATATCAAGACAGTGTAAAACCATTCAAGAGAATGAAAGTATTACAGGGTATTTAGAACTAACTAACAGAAAAATGAACAATGGTTTCTATATTTTCTCCTTGTCTATAAAATTTTTTGTTTGTAACAATATAAAATCCAGTAAGATACAACATGATAAGACCAATGGAGACAGAAGAACAAAAGCTTGATGGGACTTCATAACAAGATGATATTAAATCAGCACTAGCTATTATGATGTCTTGTTTTCTTCAAAATAGCTGTTCATATATCACACACAATAAAATCAAATAACCCAGAATAAAACTATTCCAATTAATGAATGAAAACATTATAAGGCTTCAAAGCAATATAATGGGGATTCATGATTACCGCATACTTTTATGTATTGTTATCATTTCTTACACAAGCGAAACTAGTCAGTATTTATACATGTGAGTTTGATTTATTTCACTTATGAGTATGATCTCAAGCTGTGCCCATTTATTGATAAATATCTCAATGTGATCATTCTTTATAGCTAAGTAGTACTCCATTGTATAAAACTACCACAACTTTTTTATCCATTCCTCAGTTGATGGACACTTAGGTTGTTTCCAGGATCCAGCTACATTCCCACCAACAGTGCGGGAGAGTTCCTTTTTCCCCACAACCTCTCCAGCGTTTGTTTTCAGTGGTTTTGTTGATTCTGGTTTTCAGTGGTTTTCTGGCCATTCTTTCAGGAGTGAAATGAAGTCTCAGTGTGGTTTTAATTTGCATTTCTCTAATGAGTAATGATGATGAACATTTTTTCATTTATTTCTTTGCCATTTGGATTTCTTCATCTGAGAATTGTGTATTCATCTCAGATGCCATTTTTGAATTTGATCTTTGAATTATAGGGGTCTGATTTTTTAAAATTCTTTATATGTTTTAGACAAAAGTCCTTTGTGTGAGGGACAGTTCACTAAGATTTTTTCCTAGTTTATGGGTTTTCTTTTCACTATGCTGGAGATTTCTTTTGGCATGCAGAAACTTTTTAATAAGAAGTGATCCCAGTTATTTATATGTTTATTGTGCTTTATTAATCACCTGGATGACTACTAAGTTTCCTTTAAGTTCACCTACCATAGCTCAAATAGTATTAGATATACTTCCACAAGTGAAGATTTTATTGACAAGTAGGAACTTAGTATTTTCTTAATTTATTTCTGGTTGCTTTGTGTATCCTTCATTCCTCTATTCCTCTGTTCATTTTTATTGTTGTGGTTTGATGGTTTTATATACTGATGAATTTGATTTATGCTTTCTTGTGTATCTTTACTACTACTAATTTTCATCACTTCTTACACTTTCATGATGACAGCGATTATTCCTGAGCTTCCAAATGTAAGAATTTTAAGCATTTATTGTAAGTGTGGTTGAATGGTGATGAATTTTTACTTGTCTGGGAAAGACTTCCTTTGTTGTTCATTTTCCTTACTTAACTATTTCAATTGCATTATTATTAATTGGTCTGGCTCAATTTTCTATTAATGATTAAATTTTCATAGGTCATTTTTATCCATAAATATATACAAAACACAACTTCACTACCTACAATATTCCTAACTGGCATTTTTTTTTTCCTTTTAGTAATATCGTTTTTTCTTTCTTTGTAAAGTTTCTTACCAAAAATCTTCTGTTAGTATAATAAATATGCCTATATATATATGTGATTTGATGATTTTAAAATTATTTTCTCTTTGTACCATATGAATGTCAGGATTCTCTCATCAGTTATATTATAGGTAAGTTTCCAAATGTTTCACTTAAATTGAGCATAAATTTACACATTTTTCTCCTTTGTTTTAAGAAACATATTCATAATTATTCCTAATTATATCTATGTTGGCTTTATTTAGCTACAAATAAAGAAATCTCTTCTCCTCACCTACCTTTACAAAGCCAAACCATAGGCATAGAATTTGAGAGACATTAAAAAAATTTTACTTACTCCAAAAATTGCCTTTTGAGGGTGCATCACATTCATCCTACACTTTTCTATGCTAGTCAGATATTCCCAACCAACTTAGAAATACCTCCAAAATATGGTTAATGAGTTCAACTTCATTAGAGATTCTTCAAGCCTCATTGTTACTCTTCTATTACAAATGAGTGACTATGTTACTTTTGGTTTTTATTTTTGTTTCTCAAAACATAGTGAAAATTAACAAACAGATCATGTTAGCAATACAATTGACTAATCATGGAAAAGATAATTGTGAACTTTGGAGCAATTGCACACAGATTACATAAGAGAATAAAATAGAAACCATTATGGTTTAGATTTACAGTGTCCTTGCCAAATTTCATGTGCTTAAAAGGTAAATGATCAGAGGAACACTATGCTTATCAGTGGATTCATTCACTGATTAGTGCATAGCAGAATGTGCAGTTGTGGCCTGGTTGGAGGGAGTCACTGGGACTGACCTGGAAACATATTCTTGTGCGCAGCTCTTCACTTTGCTCTATTTCTTGGCTGCCACAGAGCAAGTATCTTTCCTCTACACACTGTTTTTGTGTCAGAGCTAACCAACCATGCACTAAATTGTCGAAAAATCATCAACCAAGATAAACCTCTCCTTTAAGTTATGGGTGTCCCTGTTTTATCTCAGCAATGGGAAAATGACAAATACAAAGTTCCTCATCCATTTTATGGTAGGTTAATGAAAAAAATTTACTCATGAAGTTCTTAATGCCTAGTAGGTACTCAGCTAATATTAATTTGCTTCTTAATGAAATTGCTAATGTTAACATAAAATTAAGTTTTACTAGAAAAATAAGAATTCTTATCAAAAGTTTCAAGAATGTCTCACAAAATACTTTAAATGAAATAAAAATTCTCTAAAGAAATGATGATTGTCCAGTGATCACACAGTAACAAAATAAAAAAGTTAAATCTTAAAGTGAGTCAACTTCATAACAGAGGTTGTAACACTTAGCCCCAAACAAATATTTCCCTCTGCTTACTATAACGATTTTCAATTTTCACACTGCACTTTTTGTGGAAACTTAAGTAGAATTTAGGAAGACAATATGTCCCAAAGCTACAGTGTACCAAAGCTACATTCTATTACTTCAATATATTCACTGAGAAAAAAATCTCTATTAGAAAACCTATCATGGAAAGGAAAATGTCACTATCAGAAAACTTATTTTAGTGAACTCTTTTTCTTATCCAAACAAGAGTTTCTGAAAAAGAATCAAGAATTCTTATGAGTTAATAATGGAGACATGAGATAGAATATCAACAAGATTATAATATGATAGAATCTTTCTAATTGGCATGCCCTAGTGGAAACAAAAATATGCTAATTAACCAAACATTTCTCAAATAGAGCCCTTAGGAATTCCTTGTGCTGTACAATATGCACTTTTAATTAAGGTATTGTTTGCAAAAGTAATAGGAGATGTGATTTTTGAAGTGCAAAAATTCACATTTTTCCAAACACACATTATAAAGACACTGTAAAGAAATTGTCTAATAAGTAACTGATATAAGTCCCGCCTAAGAAAATGCATTAATGAGATTTTAAAAGAAATATGGTTGTAACAATAAATTTATGAGTAAAGCAACGTCCTGAAGTTTGTTGTTGCTGAGTTTGTGTAGCTGGTAAAAGCAAAACCATTCAAAATTTGATCCATGGTGATTTCAACCCTAGATAATAGATTAAACTCAACCAGGACCCTGACAACTTGAAGCCTAGCCTGACTCAGACATCAGATTGCAACCCTACTAAAAAATTGATGGCTAAAGGATATGTGACCCTTGTTAATAGATTTTGATGCTCTCATGTATCATTTCTCAGCAAGTTTTGCTGCCAAAGTAACGAGATTTAGATTCCAGCTCTCTCTACACTCTCTGTAAGAGCTTCACTGATGCTGATTAATATGTGATTGAAGACAAGTCAAATAGACCACTCTCAAGGCAGTTGATTGATTCTATAGTAATGTTCATTCTTCTATACATATATTTTAGAAGATTGTCTGCAGTTGGATAAAAATGACTTAAGAAACACATATGAACATTTTATGGCAGGAATTATGATAACTTTAGGGAAGAAAATATTTAGTGAAAATAGTAAAATATGAATGAAAATAATTATTTCTAAAAGTCAATTAGTAGCTTTTAAATTGATGAGCTTAACTGTTATACTATGGAATCTAATTATGTCCACCTATATAGACTCGTGTAAATCATTAACCAATCTAAGTTTTAATATTCTTGCTTGTAAAGTAGAAATAATAATATTATCAATCTCAGATGACAGGGATTAATATTAGATGGTCTATTTAAAGTTTTCAACAGCAGTAGTTTTCAAAAAGGTAGGCATTCTTCTTGATTTAAATGTACTATTTAAGTAACAATTTCATGAATAGACATAGCAAGAAATTCAAGGATTTTTTTTTTTTTTTTTTTTTTTTTTTTGTCTTTTTCCTTTTTATCGGTACCAGGGATTGAGCTCACGACTTCCTGCTTACAAGGCAGGCGCTTATGCCGCTGAGCTAAATCCCTAGCCCCAAGGAATTTTTTTATATTGTTTCATTTTAGGAACTAGTTTTTGTCCCAGTTACAGAAATTGAGCAAATAGGCTCAATTTCTTGCCATGTCTGTTCTTAAAATTAATTATTTTCATTCAAAGAAGGATAGTCTGGCAGAGGGACATAGGGGAGGAAAATCTGCTTCCATGGCAGCCAGGAAGCAATATGAGATGAGCTGAGCAAGGATGTATATGCTTCTAGGCCATGCCCCAGGGCCCTGCCTCTTCAGATCAGTGTTGTCTCCTAAAAGCAAATCAACTATAGAGTCCACATCATACACTCACCTTCCAAAGGTCTCTCCTCTGAGGACTTGAGGAATTCCCCTAATCTAAACCACAATGCCATGTTAACAATTGAACAAAGTGGACCACTGTTGCCCTATGTTTGGGAGCTTTAAACAAATATAATACTCATATGTTTAATGGATGGATTCTCATATTTTAAATCACACCCACTCCTGTCATTCTAAGGCTACAACTTTAACTGAAAATTTGCTGTGGTCAGCCGGTGGGTGAATACCGTGCTGTTTGGTGAGAAAACTCTCCCTGCAATTGAGAAAATTTCTATCAAAAGTGGTCACTGGTGCCAATGAGTGTATGTGGGCGTGTGTGTGTGTGTGTGTGTGTGTGTGTGTGTGTGTGTGTGTGTAGAAAAGCACAGCAATAATTTCAATTACACAGATGGGAGAAGTTAAGTTTCTTTATTCTATCTTAAAATAAGAATTAGATTTTCTTATTCCCTTTATCTACAAAAATCAACTTTATTGCTTTTAAACCCACTTCAATACACTTCTCTTCCATATTACTGTATATTCCAGTGTACAATTGTCTTTTGCTTCCTATTTGTTTTCTTTCATCTAGAACCTGCTACCTAAAACTATGTATTTTAAAATAATAATTGCATCTAAAGTTAACAGCAATTTTAATGTTTTCTGAGGTCAAAGATAGCATGAATCATTTATTCATCACTTTATCCTTTGTACCTTGTGCAATATCAAAGGCACTAGAGGCAATAAACTTTCCTGGAATGAATGACTGTTTAAATTAATGAATGACTGAATGATCAATCCTAATTAGAATTGAGAGTTCCATCCTCTAAAACTCTAAATGTTTCTTAAGCTTGGAATGTCATTTGTTTTGAATTTTAGGTAAAATTGAGATAGCGTTATATTTGAGCTGTCATTTTTCTTGCTCCCTTTAAAATGCAGAGGACTTAGAGCATAACTGTCTCCAAGACTGGTTACCCTGAGTCAGAAAAATATCTCATCCAAACATGTATAATGCTTCCTCCCTCCTTTTCCCTTCCTAGAATTCAAGATTGTTGTAGAGACCATCTAATTTTTCCTCGGTCTATTCTCACCAGGTTCACCAATGACTTCCACATTATAACATTAAAATAAATCTAATTTGGAAAGGAAATATTTTGCTTTAATTCTGCAGTATCCATTATTTTTACCGTAGCAGTTATTTTATACCAATATTCATGCCAGATGCCCGCCCAAATGATTAAAAAAAGTGACTAGAAAAATTTTAAATGTTTAAATATCAGCTGAATTTAGCTCAGCAGCATATTATTGTTTTCTGTCATGAGTCAAACACTATCCTATGTCCTGATGAAACAGAAACAAACAAATTCAGGCCAACATAAGGACATAGCCCAAAGATTGACACCTGCAGTACAAGAGAATGTTCTAAATACATGGAAGCAACAACCATGATTATTTCTATCCGGGATGATGTATAAGTATTATTTTACCATGTCACTTAAATGAAAAAATAAAGCACAATAAAAGATCTGTTAAATTGTTGAGCAATTTCATCCTTCTCCTCTTACATAAAATATGAATAATTACATAATACATATAAAAAGTCTTATCAGTTCTATTCACTTTTCCAGGTGAAACTTCCATTTTTAAAAAAAATCTACCTGGGAAAAGGGAAATTTTACAAACCTAATGTTAAATTTTGAATAGTTTGGAGATAAAAATCTAATTAGCTGGAAATAATAGCTTCAATTCCCTTCATGTGTGAATTCTTGTTTTCTAATTGGGACAATGTCTATCTAATGTCTGAAATGATTGCACGCCAGGTAACTGGTTTAGTGTATTACATGTATACAGTTATGTACAAATGACCCCATATTTAGAAGTTTAAAATAGCAAAAGTTTATTATTTCACAGTGTTTGAGGATTAGAAATCTCAGAGCAACAAAAGTTGGAGTCTCTAACGAATCGTAGAAGACTCTTGACAGAACTGCAGCCATTTCAAGGTCAGTCTGGTTGTTTGTATGCTTCAGCTCTTCATCACTGAACTTTTCCAAAGTCTGCTGCAAACACGCAATGTCCCCCACCAAAGCGTGAAATCCCCGGGTAGACCGAGTGGATGGTTGTGGTCAGATAGAGGATTTCGAGGCTTATCATAAATGTAGACAGCACAGGATGGCAGCATTTCACAAGATTTATTGTGTGGCACTGGACGTGCTTGTATGAGGGGAAGTTCCTCAGAGCTGGACAGTTTCTAGAAACAGCAACATGTGGTCACCACCCAGAAGAGGACAAGAGCAAACAAACTCTTGAGGAATATTGGAGCCAAAGAGAAAGTTTAGATTTCCAGGTGATGTCCTTCAGCAGTAATATGGATGTCTGGATCAGTAATCCTCTGAGAGCAGCTGCATTGTAAAGTCTTCTAGATATACCCTTTGAATCCTCTCTTGTTATCAGACAATGAGTGTATTTAATGGGTATTCAAGGCAAGCAGGTTCTAACTAGCTAAAAAGACCCTTATATTTAAAGAAATTTTATGTGCAATGATTTGACTTTTGTCCTTGCAAGATTTGAGATAATGCCCTTGTCTTACTGTATAGAGGTAAGTAATATCAGGGTCAATGTACAGTGATCACATTAGGTCCATCTATATAATAAAATATAAGACAGAAACTATGCTCTTTAAAAAGTTAGCTTCTGAGTCAATATATCATCACTTCTACATCATGACAATGATCACAGATAAATCCTGGTACCAAATGATAGGACTATACAAAAAATGAGAAATCCAAGAGATAGAGAACATTGGAAAGCATCTTGAATGCTAACTTCTACAGCTATAAGGAAGCACAGACTAATGACCACTAATAACAGTTTCCTTCTAGTGGGAAAACCTGGCCAAGAGCCAAACATATTTAAGACTTTTTTTTAAGACTCTAGTCTCTGAAACAAGATTTCTGTCTTGGTCTTACCTACTTTTTTGGATTCAATCTTTTGCTTCTATAAACAGGATTACTTTCCAAATCTTGATTTCCTTAGCTGATCTTTGGATGTCAACTACATTAATCCTGACCTATTGCAATCACCCAGCCACTTCCTCCATTTCCCACCAACCACTGCTGTTGGATTATCACAAAACTGCATTGTGGGAGCAAATTTTTGAGGATAAGGTTACTATAAACATCTTCTGAAAATTCATTTGAAGACAGTTAACTGATATAACATATTATAAAAACAAAAGCAATAGTCTTTTCTCTAGTGTTATTCTTCAATGGCTTCTATTTTAAACAAAAAAAATTCTTCAAAACATTTAGTGAGTATATATCTGTTTAAACGTCTCTAATTGGAAGTTCTAGAAATACAATCTTAATTATGCAAAAGGAATATCTGTTACACTGTCACTTTTGTAGATTTACTGACCTGGACTTTGTTCCTAACAAAAAGTGACATTCAGATGATTCTGTGGAGAAGAGGAAAAAGTATAAGATTCAAATGTAAGTATCTACATTGTTGCTTAAATTAGAATACATTTTACCTTAAACAGAGAATTTGAGAATTCTATTGAATACAACTCATAAAAGTAAGTTTTGAGATAAATATTTCATTGTGTGTTAAAGTGCCTGCCTGCTTTCCTATGCTTTAGGTAAGCTCTCACAATCCTCCTCTTTCTCCCCCTCCTCCTCCTCTTGCTCTTCTTTCACTTCCTGTTAGTTCTTCCCAGTGCTTGGGATGAAGCCTGACTTTAACCACTTGACAAGTGATCTGACATCATTGAGCTAAGCACTGAACTTCTCATCTCTTCTTTGGTTTACTAACAAATGACTTTCTAAGGTCTAACAAATGAGTCAGTCAGTGGTTGAAATAAGTATATTTGAGGACATTGTATATTTTATAATAAAAAATTATTTATATGAGAAATGAATTTGGAAACTAAGAATGTGTTATAAATACAGTAAAAATACCCCAAACAGGATTTTTTAAAAGAAGTTGCCCTTCTTTTTCTCTATATGCCACAAATATAGTGTGATCTATTACACACTGATATAGAAAATTCTTTTAAACTATAGTTAGACATCTCTTCACATATACCCAGATTTGTTATAATTGTTAATGTTACCAAACATAAATTATAAAAGCTATAAAAGTATGGTAACGAAAGTATGTTTTTGACCTTAAGGATATTTGGAACAATGAGAAGCAGATAAAATATTTTCAGTGATGAAAGATGTGTGTGTGTGTGTGTGTGTGTGTGTGTGTGTGTGTGTGTGTGTGTGTATCTCTGTCTCTCTGGGTGAATCTATTGAAGAATTGATGTATTCCTCTCAGTTACCATATCACAAATGCTTCACCTTCATCAAAACCGTAACTTTTAAAAACTGAAATTTCCTAAGATAATTGTATTAATGGGGACTTAGAAGTTCAAGAGCTTGCTCCTTGGGGTCCACACCAAGGCTGCCAGTAGCTTCTACTCATTTTTAAGCACATCACTTGTGCTGGAAACTGTGACCATGGGAAGGTGATTTGGTGACTGACTGATTTTTACATCTTCCTTTTTGTTAAACGCATATCCATCAGCTCATAGGCTTCAGTTAGGAGAGGTTGAGTAAATCATTTATAGTTTCCTAATCCCCTTACTCTGTGAGCAGACATGCAGAACAATCCCTGTCTAGACAGAGCTTAGGCTTTGTATAGTCATCCAAGAATGATGAGGGAGTCATAACTTCTAGAAGTTGAAAAATATGGACAACTGTTTTGAATGATATCTCTCTATAGTACTTGAGTGTCACACTTAAAATGTTTATTATGATTTAATATTTTATATATCCAGCCCTTAATACGAAAGGAAAATGGAAAAGTTAAAGGAAAATTTTAACCAAATAATTATACAAGAGTGTATGTAAATACTGTAGTAAGTGCAAAGAAGTATGTAAGCACATGCCAAATTCTGACCTTGCATGGAGATTCAGAGAAATATTTCCAGAGGAACCAAGATTTAGACTAAGGTTTTGCTTTCAAACTTTTTCTTTTTTATTAGTACCTGTTTGTAGCACATAATGATTGTATTCACCATATGAAGTTAGTACATATACATAATATATCTTAATTATTTACCCTTCTTGAGATGAGATTTAAAGCATGAAATAGTTTAGCTAAAGAGAAAGGAGAAAGTCTCCTAACAATAGAGAAATAATGCTAAAGACAGGAAAGTAAAATAAATAGAAGTCTAAATGAAGGTGAGAGAGAGAGAGAAAAGTTGAAGACTGGAGCTGTGTATCAGAAACATAATACGGTTTCCTGTAAATATGGTGCACATAACAATTTATTTCCCAAGCTACTTCTGAGAGTGAAAAGTAGTGCTAATATTTTTCTCATGACAGAAGGCATAAATCATGATGCTCAAAGGTAAATAACAATTCATAGTATTTCTTCATGTAGGCCATGTTAAAGAACTTGCTCTTAATCATAAACTCATAAAAACTGAAAAATGATAAGCCTGGGCAATTCATGATTTTACTGGTTCTTTAGAAAAATCTCTCTGATTGAAATGAAAGGGAAACTGAGAAAACTGTTTGTGTTCTACATATTCTGTCCAAATAACAAATGATACGGAGAGTGCCACAGTGAAATCAAAGGCTAGGAAACAAAATAACTAGAAAGGTTGGAGATGACTGATAGGCATCTGACCTGCTTACATTGCATAAAAGGAGAGAGATAAGGTATCAGGTAGATCTTGAGGATATTTTTTAGATTGGCAGTATCTTGCAACCATAAACTACCAGGCGAGGAGCACATTGGTTAATAAAGTTAGATGGATTGACTTAATGCAGTGAAGGAAACACAGACCATGGGCCATTCCAACAAGACTATGTAGAAAAAGATTTATAAGGTTTGGATGTGGGTTACACAATGTGGTAAAAGGGCAAAAAGCTGAATTTGATTCTGAATTGCATGCTGCTTCAAGAGGGATAATTCTGATTGAATGTCTCAGTCGTTCTCATTTAGAAAGCAAGAAGAATGGAGTCAACCTAAATTGGTAAAGAGATAATGATTCATACCCATGGAGCATATGGGGCTACTGGGTTATTTTTGAAATTTGGACAACTTTCTTGATTTGTTTGTAGTTAGACATAAATTACAAAGTGACAAAATTTCTGTCTTGACCTATCATAGTCCCAGAGTGGTTTTTCTCGTGTTGTTTTTGTAAGTGGCTTCTGTTGATTAGAACAGTATTGCCCAGCTGTAGTTGTCAGGCCAATTTGCAGTAGTATCAAGACTCAGCTGATCATCCCCAGTAAGCCCCTGCATCTTTTCTGTTTCTCACTATAGATGACTTCAAACATCGAAGTGAAGATGCAAGAAAGTAGTTAGTATCTGACTAGATGAGTGTACACCTATGGTAGTTATGATGTAATAATAGCGACTTCATAATTGATTTGTGGTAATTTAACCTTGCAATAACTTTAATAATCGATTAAGTTTTGTTTGTTTGTTTGTTTGTTTGTTTTATTTTGCCTTTTTGAGACAGAGTTTCACTATGCAATTCAGGCTGGGCTTCAGCTCACTTTGTAGCATAGGTTGGCCTTGAACTCACAGCTTTCCTCCTGCCTTAGCCTCCTGAGTGCTGGACTTACAAGCATGAACCACCACAGCCAGCTCATAACAACTGATTACATTTATCCAGTTTAACACTTAAGAAAATTAAGACAGTGTAACAAAGTTGCCCAAAATCACACAGTTAGTAATTGACAAAGCTGAAATTTTAACCCAAGTATCTTGATTCCAGAGGTTATTTTTAACCAGAAAACAAAAGTACTACAAAACCTTTAAGACAAAAGATGTTTGAATCTTGATTCATACACTGAACAGCTATATAAATTTGAAAAGGATAATTTAATGTCTTTCATTTTTGTCTTCTCTGAAACATGGAGATGTATAATTTAAATGAGTAGGTATTAAAAGGTCTACTGTGTATGAAAGTACCTAGCATTGTGTCTAATACCCAACAGACATATTGTGATTTGCAGTGAAGTTCAGATTAAGATATTCTGGCGTCACTTGATACACAATTTGTCCTGACGCTAAATCATAGCAAGTAGATGCTTACGGCCAAAGAAAATATATTTGGAAAGATTTTCATTTTTCAGTGCTTTACAGAACTCTTGATAAAGTGGTCAAGGATCTGTGAACAATGAAGGTAAAATATTATTGAACCATTTTTTTAAATCATAGCTATGAAAAATTAGTAAAGCTAACATTTGATTGGTCTTCTCAAACATCCTTCAGAAGGGAAGATAAATAGGATACAGACACATTCACATGACTACAAATTCTTCATTTATTTTGAGTTTGTTGGACAAATTTTTCTTTTCAAAATACTATGAACTGTTAAAATATAAAACTGATTTCATTAGCCTTAAATTCATTCTTTTGACTTTTATAGCACATATACTTTTTAAATGTGAACATGTAACCATGTTTCAATAGGATTCATGGTAGCTTGTGGCTTGGCACTTACATAATAAATATCTGTCCAGGCACTTAGTCAAATAACATATTAGAATGAAAATCTGTGGCTAGAATATAGTATTTTTTAGATCTGGATTTTTACTTGAAGATTGCAATGGGTTATGATATTGGCTTTTAGTCAAGGATTTAGATAACTGACAGGGAATGAGCAACTTTCAGGGGCTGAAAAAATGTTTTTCACTGGATGTCAGGAATATTCACAAAAGTGGCATCAGTTAAAATGTAATCTATCATTCTTGTGTTTCTCCAGACCCATTCAACATTCAAAAAATAGTATACCTGCCTGAATTAAAAATATTTAAATCACGGAATGGCCACAGTGTAATTGAGAAAGGTAAGGCTGCTTTGTAAAAGAACATGTCTTCAATTTCACCAAATCAGGTTTTTTGAAGCTCAAAGCAATTTTCTATAATCTCACTTAATGCATGATAAAGTACACATCAATTTTTTCAATACATGTCACTTTTTCATTAATATAAAGCTACCCACATCTCCACTTATCATAAATAACCATAACATCATCAGTCATGTTACTACCTTAATAAAAAAAATTTACATTATGTATATAGGTATCAAGTTGATTGAGTTGTTTATGTATAAAGCATTATTTCTAATAGCCTAGTCATTTGACTTAAATGTAGAGAAATATAGAAGATAGCTTTTAAAAATTTCCTGTGTATTTTGATGTAAATAAGTTCAGATTGCTATTTGAAATATGAGTTTTGGGACAAATTGATGATGAATTATGATTGTATGATGTGGTCTGCAATATCTCTTGTAATTTTATAGTTTGTAACTAACCTGCTATTCATATTGCTTCTTGAGTTATACTTTCATATTTTGAAATTTTTCATGATTATCATTGATTTTTATAATTTTCAGATTATCATCAATTTTGCAATATGGTACATAAGAAAGAGTAGACATGTAATGAGCAAAATAACTTTAATTTGGAAACCTATTTCTGTCACTGCATAGCGTTGGGTTCATTTGGGTTGGGTAAGTATACATTTAAACACGGCCTTATTTTTCCCTATGCAGTATGCATAACTACCTTGCAAGGTTGTTGTGAACACTTACTGTAGGTGGTTCCAAGAGCACGTCTTTTAACCTTTTTTTCTTCATAAATTATGCTGCTTTTATTGAATGCAGAGAGGTAGAAACATTCTCCAACTTTGGTTTCTTCCTTTTAATTACCTTTCTGATATCTTATTTGAATTCCAAGGCTCAGAAGAATATTATTTTCATATAATAAGCTATTTTAAAGGAATAATACAACTTTTCTTTGCAAAAGTATTTTTTTTCATATTTAGGATTAAACAGAAGATATGTTAATGCTAAAATGCAGAGATTGAGCATTAATAGATGGAAATCCTTAACAAGTATAACTAAATCTCCTTACCTGTCCCCAACATTCGATCTATTCATTTGTTCCTAGTGAAATTGAAGAATATAACATTTTTTAGCCTACATTGGTAAACGGACCTCGCCAATGCATGGGTGTACCTGATCACCGAGGAAAAGTGGTGCTCAGCCACATGGAGCACACATCTAGATCGATTCTCTGCTACATGATGCATAGTGAACAAATTTGGTGCAAGGCTACACATACTAATCGTGATGATATAGTATATTGTTCCAAACGTTCCAGCATATAAGGTTGTACTGAGCGTATCTAAGGCATGCCGTTCTGATGGTACATGGTGGGTCCGCATTTACAGATTATATAAATGAAGTGATTCATTAAAGGCAGTCGATTATTACACAGGAATGTTCAGGTTTTAGAATGAAATACAGAATCTCGGCGTATGAACACTGCATCTTAGGAACCTAGTCACTGGGGAAACAACCTGGTGAAAACTGAACTTGCAAAAGTTCAACTGTCTTTGGGATCAAGATAGTCAGGAGGTGATATCATATAAGCCAAGTGTCCATAAAGGCAAAGTTGCCTTCCTCAGTTTGCCTTTATCCAAACTTTATCTAGCTATATTTGCATTGAAGGTATATCGAAGGAGAAATAAAATCCTCCTAGCAGACAGTAGCCCATGTAATTCAGCTTTCACTTCCCAAACATCACATTTCTGAGAGATGAGTCTGTAAAAGAGAGATACAAACTGAATCAGTATTTTGTAAGGCTTGACCTGTCTCCACATTCAGATACCAGCACTGCTAGACATAATGCTACAACCACTCTCAAGATCAACTTTCTATTCCAAATGCAACTATCTGAGGACCCACAAAAACCTCTGCACAACGGAGTACTCTTCCACCGTGCATCCCTCCCTACATCCCTGCTACAGATTTCCCTCTTGCTTTTCCTGTAGCTTAGCTTTTCTTTGGGCACTTCCTGCCTTCTCAGAGATTTTTTTTTTTTCCTACTAGTTCTATTTAATAATGTAACCTCTTCACTCTTTGCAAATTTAATCTAGTTCATTGTTTTTCATGACACTAATAGAACATGATATTTTTATCACATAAGTAGATTTTTTTTCTTTTATCACTGGTAAGTGACATGAAATCTGGGACTTTGTCATTTGTGACCGTACTCTATTCCTTAGAACAATGTCTGCTACAGGGAAGGACACAAAAATAGTTTACCAAATAAATGATGTAGTAGTTTATTCATTTTCCTCCTGGTCAGAGATCTGCATCTAAAACATTCATATAATTTGAGATACCCTGCTGGAAATTGCTTCAAGGTGATCTTGAGTTAGTGCAGACAGTATTTGACAGCTTCTTTCACTGGAGTGAAAAGTAATAACTGACACTGGCAGACTATTCAGCCAAATTTGATTTTGGAAAGAATCATTCTTTTCATGAGTTTTCCTAAAGAAAACAGAATGCTAGAAGATGCATTTTTATTTATGGAAAAAGTCTCAGGATTATGAAAATCATGGACATAATATTTATATGGCAACATTATGAATGCTTATTAAAACAAAAATGAATTACCATATATTTTGCCTGAAGTTGTAATAATATTAAAGTGGGGAAATATAAAGATGGTTTTTGCTTTGTTTGTTTTGTTTCTTGATTTTTTTTTATTTTACAGTTCCATAATTAGATTTTTAACCTATAATGTGCTTATGGAAATAAACAAGAAAAGTATATACTTTTTTGGACACAGAAACTTTGTGAACTCTACAACTGAAATACAACCCACAATTTGCTTTTCCTGTGACTCCTCAGAAGCTTCCAATCTTTTGGCAACTAAAATTGGAGAGTAGAGTAGAAGTGACCACAGGAGATAAAACTGTCATTCTGGCTGTTTCTATGCAGGTACTAGAAGCTGTTACTTTAAAGAAACTCAACAAAATACACCTTCAAAAGAGGCAAGTGGATCAATATTGTGTTCTATAGCACCAGCTTTCTTGGATAAATTGTATCAACAGTAAGCCCTCATCACAAATACCGTGTGACATCAAGAGAAGACAGCCACATCGATATTCCAGGAGGACACAGGAGTTATCGCTCACATGATTGAGAAGCTCAACCTACGTTCTGAGTTTGCTGATCAATAAACCAGATCTAGGATATCCAGGCTACCACTTCACTATTTACACTGCTGACAATTTCCCAGCTGTTTCTAATGTACTGCCTTGAAAAAAATTGAGATGTTCATTAACCATAAATTAATCAGTTAACAAATATACTTAATTACCTATTGTACGTAAAATAGTGGATGGGCATGATTGTACATATATGTAAACCCACAGGAGGCTGAGGCAGGAGTATCATTGCAAGTTTCAGGCCATTCTGAACTACATAACTACATAGTAAGTTCACAGCCAGCCTGTACTACATAATGAGACTCTGTCTTATAATATATATATATATATATATATATATATATATATACATATATATATATGTACATATTTATAAAATATGGTGAGCATAAAGAAAAATTGCAAGCAATAAAACAGTTTGAAAATGAGTTCCTACACTTTTATCCTTAAGATGAAAATTGATTTGAAAAGCTGACAAAAAATAAGGACCCAGAATGATTTAAGTGGCTAATGCATGAGACTGAAGATTAAAGACTGAAGATTGCTTGCTGAAAGTCAAAGCAAGAAGAAAAGACTGATGTTCAAGATTGGAATCTTTGCAGAGAGATAAAATAGAAGAAGAAGATAAAAGTTCACTTAATGAAAAAGAGTACAACCAATCAGATAGAAACAGAGAGTATATGTTGTGCTGTTTTAGAAGAAATTATAAAAGGAAATGTTTAAAAACTCAAAAGACAAATGAAATAATTTGTCTATATCATACATCTGAGCATCTTCTCAAGTGTATTAGATGTAATATTTTATTTTATATCTTGTGGTGACAAATATTTTGTGGTGACAACTTTATTATAGAGAAGTAAATTATAAATATATCAAAACAAAAATGTAATACCTTATCTGTAACATAAAACAATATGGCAAAAGAGTAATTTGTCACAAAATATTACTGGTATGCATTTAGGTCAGCAAATGTTTAGAAATGACTATAATAGCACACATAAAAAAGTTCAGTAGTATCTACAAGAATGATTAGCATGAATGAATGATTGTAGCAGAATAAATATTTAACATTTCTTTCTTAAAAACCTATAAAAATGATGGCCATTGATAATACAATATCAAAAATATTAACTTTTCCTCAAAATCTTAAAAATATTTTCAGTATAAATGTTTGTGAAAAACTGGAAAATTCACTGTGTCTCAAAGTGTGCAAAGTACTTTAATTTTATTGAGGTATTAAAAAAATAATTTTAAGTAGAATTTTAAAATCAAATAATATAAATCTTTTTAAAAATGCCAGGAGATGTTTTGTTGTAGGATGCTGCCCCATTCTTGCCAACCAATGTGACTGACTTCAGCACTCAAATATTATGACATTGATGTCTCTTCACTTACTATGGAAAATAAAACCTTGCCCACATAATTTCAAAGCATTTCCCTAAGATTCAGCTTCACAAATAAACACCAACATAAGCAGTAGCAATTGCAAAAATGTTCAGGATAAGAAACAAGGAATTTAACTTGATAATGTCAAATTAAGACATTCCTAGTGATTGTAAAGTTTTTAGGCATTCATAGTGTTTATAAAGTCTTCACTATAGTCTGGAATGAAGCAGAGATTTCACAAAAAGAAAACAGAATGTGTAAGAATATAAAAGTACATGGAAATAAAAAGGAATAGTCAATAGAAATGGGTGATTAATTTCATGCAAAGAATGAAGGCGAAGGAAATATTAGAAAAGTTTCATTTATTTTTCTTCAGTTTCTTTTTATATTTTCTTCAAGCTGTAAAGCACTATTGACTTCTATGACTGTCAATTTTATAGTAACAACTACATTTTTAGGCATTTTTTTCATTTATCCATGGGTTCCTAACCTTTAAACATACCTTTAATTAAAGTAATGGAGCACATAGAGTTGAGGGGATAGATTGGACATGTCATGTAGAGTGAGATGTAATGAGAGCTAATGGGTACTGAATCCCCACACTCTAGTTAACCTACCTGCAAAGCCAACCTTTTAAAGCTACGGACAGCCATTCCATAGTGTCTGCTGCACTTAAAACAGCACAGTGCACTGACTAAAGGCTTTCTTGCAGACTAATTTTCTATTTCAATATAACCACATTCAATTTTTTTCTCACTTTGATTTCTGTTCAGTTTACCATGGGTATAAACCCCAAGGGGTGGAAGAAAATGATACACAAGACATTAAAACCCATAAAAAATTCATGTGACTGTTGAACAATTATTTATCTATTGATTGAAACATAAAAGATACTGAGATAAGTAACTTACGTTAGGAATTAAAAGAAAAATTTGATAGATTATTTTAATATATGTTTAGGAAAAAAAATCTCCTTTTGCAATTTATGTCTCTGGGAACTGACAAAATTTTATGTATGTGGAAGGGATTCTTGTGTTTGTGTGCTATATTTACTGGAAAAGTTTTCCATATTTAGTAAACACAGTAGTTTGTAATATTTCTACAGAAATGTGTGTTAAACTGCAGGAGAATCATATCATATGTAGTTGTTAGGTAGAAATAGGCTTCATTCATTTTCCTTGCTCATTATTTTTATTTCTTACCTCTTCTGTGCACATAGTAAGAATACGTGCACAGAATGTCTGAACTTGAGACTATTCCTAGCCAGTGAGCTTCACATATCATCTTAATACCTAGGCTGAGCCTTTATTAGCAATGCAACATACATCAAAGCTTCTGTTCTCCTCACACAGCAATCCAGAAACGTTTATGATGGAGATATCTTCCTCATCTTGAAACTCTGAACAACAATAACAGAGATCTCTTATTAATGCATTATGGACAAATTGAGTATATAGAACTAAGAGATTTTGTTTTCCTAATCCAGTGAACTAGGAGTTTATTACTATAAGACAATCTTGCCTATCCTGACCCATGGAGTCAATCGATTGGCATTCAGCATTTCTCAGAATTTTACATTCACAGTGAGCATTAAACTACTTGTCCTTAAACTTCAAAGATTTCATAAGCAACTTGTTCTAGGATTTTAATTCCAAAATTCCACATCTGTATACCCTCAGGCAATGTTTGAGAGCTCAAAGTGTCTTCATGTGTTTATTTATATAAGAAGAGAAATCACAGAGCCTCTATGTAGTATCATTAATGTTATTCACAAAGGCTCTAGTTCCCATTCTTCCTACAACATTACAGGACTATACTTCATTTCTCAATCTCAGTTGAGGTGGTGGGATGGGATGGGATAATGTGAACTACTCTGGCTACGAACCTATATCATTTCTGGGCAGAGATTGCAAGAGCCAGTGTATGCATCATCACTTTTTCTTCTCTGTTCTTATGATGAACAATTTTAAATGAATGTTTGCAAACCTCACTCCACATCTTGGAGTGAAAATAGAGCAGTAAAGAATGCCCAGTCAACTTTCAAAGGATATGTCAGAGATTCTTTGCCAGGGGTGGCTTATGACTCAGCAGATTGGTTTACAGGCTTCGTTTTCTCTACCGTCTCTCAGAGCAAATCTGTACTGTGCCTGTCTTCCACCTGATGGTTTGCTGGAAATTCTGGGCATCCTTAGATTGTAACTGCATGACTTCTACCTCTTCACCTTCCCTCTTTTGGTCTAAATTGGTCTTGTTCTTTTCTTAGAAGAACAGTCATTATATTGAGGGTTTCCCTACTTCAATATGATCTCACCTTTGCTTGTTTATAGCTGTAAGAACTTATTTCCAAAAAGGTCACATCCACAGGTAGTGAGAAGTTTGCAAATATGAACATATTTTCTGGGGAACAATTGTACCGACTATAGTTCTAATATTGTCCAGTGAAAGTTATATGAATAAAAACAGAAAAGACAATAAATACGTTAATAGTCATCTGAGAAACATTTGATTGTATCTTTCTACTTAGGAAAAAATCAGATTACCACTGCATTTAAAATTTCTCTAAATATCATAACAACTATATTCTAGCTTCATAGATGACTTATAATATGGAATTTGAGCAAGTAATCAGTAATAGGTCCACCACATTCAGAGCATGCTCTGGAGTGTATATGGAAATTAATGTCAATTAATTAAAAGAGGGATTGCCCAACAACTAGAAAGGTTCATTTATGCAGCATGCTGGGGAAAACATTTACGTTTAACTGAGAAGTGATCGTTCATATCCTTGACAGTAAAAGTTAGGCCCTATAAAGTTACCACATAACAGACACAGGAAAAATAGTATCTATAACAATGACTGAAACAATATAATCATGGAAAATATTATGCCAAAGAATTTTGACTACTTAGTTTTTGTGGCAGGCCTAAGTTTACAGTGATAGCTCTCTCCATCACATCTGATGAGGCATCTAGCCCATCTCTCTGTCCTGAAGTAGCGGCTCCATTCTGATTAGATAAACCACTGTTTTCATAAAGCAAATATTAACTCAGTTCTGATTCTCCCCATTTTCCACATGCCATCCTCTGATATGTACTTTCTTATAAACTTATAAACTCATTTTGTAGATAACATTCCATCCTACTATTTTGTTTAGTAAAACATAAACCTTGAATCAACTGCTTTGACTTCATTGAATTTTGGTTGCACTTTTACTTTCCTCAATAATTTTGGAATTCATATAAAATATATTTAAACATTCCTAAGGAACAACAACAAAAATTGTCGCTGATTCCATGAGAAGTGAACAAGACAATTATGCAACTCTAATGAGTGGTTATTATATTAAAAATGCTATGTGACAATAATAAGCAACACAGCTAATAAGGAGAACAAACCCTGTTGTTGGTGGTTGCGCAGCGTGCCCTGTTTTTTAGGGCTGAGCCCCTCTCCAGTTCACCTTGTATCATTTACTAGTCTCCCAGATAAGCAACTATTGGTTGTATATCCTAACAAGCTCCTAGGCCACTTGCTTTTATACATACCATTTTCTCTATTTTCTTATATTGGAATGAACTAATTATTTTTAGTTTTTTTTATTGTAATCTCTAGCATAGATATCTTCTAAAACTTTCAAAAGTTGGAGCTAGTTCCACATTTCCATAGCATCTCACACACGCCTATTCTCTAAGCTTAAATGTCATATCCCCAGAAAGACTTTTCTAAAACATAACTATCAACCTAATCGTGTTATTTCCTGCCCCAGCCTTGTATTTGTGGCCTTAGGTATGGACATATGTCACAATTATTCATGTGTATGTGGGTGTACTCTTATCTTTTTCCCTTATTGAGACAAAAGCTCCAGAGTAAACACGTTTTTTCTCTCATGCTCACTCGTGTGCCACTGAGCCCAAAAAAATACTGCATATGGTGTGGATTCTCAATAAATAGAGAGAAAGTCAATGAACAAATTATAGATAAATTGACTCATATAAATCTGATCATTTTCTAAAAGTAACAGCAGATATCTAGGAAACTACCATGTACACTTTTGAATTATCAACATCTACCTTAGTATTTTGATGCAAGAACCATCAACAGTGTAAAATAAATTGCACTGTATGTAAGTGCACTTTCCAGGTACAATATGAAAAAGACTTCTGACCTTATTGTAACCCAAGCACACACATTACCCTTTATAACTAATGTCTTCAAATATATTTGACAATTTATTCTCTCTTGTATAATTTTTCCTTAGAATTGAAATTTGTGGTTGATTTATAAAAACAGCAATTTAACTTTTCAGCCCTAACATACTTTATATGACTTTATATGAAAACTTGAATACATTGGTAACAAGATAGACGGAACCTTTTGAGACTCAACTGGTAGCAACTTATTATACTGTAAGTAAAAGTATTCCTTTATATAAAAATCTTACATTACTTTTCTAATTTCTTATTCTCAGATTACTCTAAACCTAATACATGAGAATGAAGGGGTTATATGGAACAGGAAACACATGTGTTCTATATCTCTCTATCTCTCTGTCTCTCTCTTTCTCTCTGTTTTTCTGTCTCTCTGTTTCTGTCTCTCTGTGTGTCTGTCTGTCTGTCTCTTTCTTTCTCTTTGGTATATATATATATATATATATACCAAAACAAACACTAGACAATTAAGTTTGATATAATGTCTCTTTTCTGGTCATTAAGCATATAATAGTTTCACTAAAACTTGTCCTTTAGGGCATGAAAAATAAAGATTACTTTCCCAGGTTGTCAGTTATATAATAGACAAAGGTGTTACACATCATATTAACAGGACCAAAAAACCATTGACACCAAAAAAGTACATTATAAAAGGAGAAAGTAATAATTTTCTGGGGTAAGACTTGAAAATTCTAAAACACAAAATGAAACAAACTCATATTTCACATCTCATTCTTAATTACACCTAGCCATATTTTACAATATTATAGTTTCTTGGAGGTTTTTCAATTTGATTCTGTGTGCTATTAATAAAATACACAAATGTCATGATCTAAATGTCATGATCTAAATCTGAATGAACTCTCTCCCATTACCAAATTCTTGGGAAGACTTAAAACTGCTAAAGCTGGGTTGTTTTTCAGGTTAAATTCCAGAGAACTAAGAGTTTAACTTTCATCCTCCTCAATCTAATAGAAAGGCTTTTGGAATTCACATTTACAAACTCAGTCTTTGCCGTTTCAATTTGTAGTTTTTCACATAAAACATCACTCTTTGATTCCAAGCACCTATTAATTTAAAGGAATAAAACAGGTATATTGTGATATTCATCATTTCAAGTCTACATCTTATAAGCTACCTCTTTTTTCTGAGTTTTAAAATTAGCCAAATAATGGATGTTGCCTCTAAGCTTTATTTCAGTCTGTCTCTGTTATGGCTAGAGTCTAGATGTCCAGCCAAAGCCTCACGCAATCACTGGAGGGCTTTTAAGAGGTGGCTAGATCTATACTAGGTGTTGCTGGGATCGAAGATGTGAAATTACTAAATCAGTCTACTAATTGGTTTGGCACCCAGCCTAAACCTGGCAGCCTAAATAGTACATAAAAGGGGCAGATAGAAACTGCTGAGCTTCCTTGGTCTTGTGTCCTAATTGTTTTGTTGACTTGCTACGTTCTATTGGTATCTCTTCTGTGATGTCTCTCTGGATGTCAAAAATACATTGGAGCCAGCTGATTACAGATAGCCTGAAACCTCTACAAACTGTGAACTAAGTAAATCCACCTTTCCACCTTTAACTTCAGGTGTCAGGTATTTTTTTCTCAACAAGAAAAGTAACTTAACCTCCATTCCATTGACTGAATGCACTGTAACTCACTGCTGATTTCCAAGCTAGGTTTTGGGTAATGATATCTTAAATGCAGTTTCTGAACAACATTAAATACATATTTAGCAGTCAAATAGCTTAAAATTACAATATACAGTGAAGAAAGTTTTCTGGATGTAATGATATTATCTGATATTCATATACCACCCTATTTCTGTATATGAATTTTCTTACAGTTTCCAGAAATTCAGTTTTATGTTAACTATTACAATAACTTGTGAACTAGCCATAAATTTACAATATTCCATATTCATTTTCCAGTGATGTGTGTTGAAATAATGAATGCAACAAGATCAAAAATAAATAAAAGGTGGTCATTTTATTTATGAGACAACCCACAGGGGACATGATGGTTCCTAAATTAGTCAAACCCAGGTGATCTGATTAGAGTAAGGACTATGGAATAAGTATTCTTGATTGGTCACCAGTGTAGTCTGGGAAAAATGAAGTGGGTGTTACAAGTGACAAAGTAAGACCTCAGTTTTCTGATAAGAGAAAGTAATACTTACGCATGAGTCGATTATTTGGGGAAAGTTAAACCTAATGGTTTGCTACATTATACGGGCTGTTCCATTCAGACTATATAAGAAAATCAGAAAGTAGTTGTTAGTAACAAGATTTTACCTCAGTTACAGGATGTTGCATCAACCAGTGGACTTCAGCTCATTATGTTTTTATTTTAAGTATAATAGAGTAAATTGAATGTTTATCATGAACTAAAAGGAAGCACAGTTATCTGAAAAAATCAATATAGAAGTACATATAGGATATGAGTATGGGAAAGCTTATACTCAGCCTTGGCTAATAAGGTTCTGAGTAACATATTTAATTCAAACTTGACCACTGGAAGAGGTAGGGCATACATTCAGAACTGATTCAGTGGTTTGGTGGATAGATTGGTAGATGAGAAACACCAATGACCTTTTCTAAACAGTGCTGGAAACAAGAGATCTTAATGTATCTCACAATAACTTTGTGGGTATGAAAATATGGTATATTGCAACTACAGCAAATGGAATTCCCACAAGTAGGAATCAAAAACTTGTTATCTTTCAGGAAAATTCTAGATATTAATACATGGGAAATATTAAAAAATAATGTCACAAACTACTTACACTAATTTTATATCATGGTTTTATTTAATTATGTTGAATATTTGCTATTTTTACTATTTTCCCATATCATATTAGAATATCTTTGTCATTCCTAAAGTTTTTTTTTCTCCATATGAACTTTATAGTCCATTTACTTCATTTTATTTGGGCCATTGCTAAATATTCATACTAAAGAAAGTGACATATTTATAATATTGACTCTTCCTATGCAAGTAAATTTATTCAAAACTACTTTTTAGTTGCTAGTATTTTAAATTTTATTCACAGAGTTCTTACACATTTCTTGTTAAGCTTATTCCTTGGGGCCTTATAAGTTTGTTGCTTCTGTCAAAGTATTTCTCCATTACATTTTTAACTAGATGATTCTTAAATATTTTTTTCATTAATGTACTTAGATTCTTAAAGCAATTTCCTATAGTTTGGGGCAAAAATAGCAGTAGTAAGGAATAAGAAATGAGTTCAGAAATGCAAGCTAAAGTATATCTATTTGAAAGCATGGATTTTAAATTGTAGGCAAAAAAGAAATCTTGAAATTGTTTTAATAAAGGGCTCACACAATCAGATTTGTATTTTAGAAGATTGTGCCATTATGTCAGCATGGAAAATGATTTACTGGGACAAAACTGAAGTTGAGAAGACTTGAGAGATGTGTGTGAAAAGTGAGTAATGAGGAGGGACTGGATCAAGACAGTGATATTAGGAATTGATAAAAGGGACATAAACTGTTTCTTATAGGGAAAAAATTAGCAACCCTTTATCCCTGATTGGTTAGGTAATGGGAGAAGGAGAAGAATTTGTCAATGAAAGAGAGAACTATCCATGGTAAACAGAGTCTCTATAGGGTCCAGGAAGGAAAATATGAGCAATTACCTAAGACAAAAGAGAATATGGGAAATAAAATACAGAAATGCTATCAAACTATCAATAAAATATCAGATTATGCACCTGTTCTAGACCTTTGTTCCTGCATAGGTAGGTAACTAGATTGCTGCAGGCTGAGCAGTAAATGGATAACAGGAAAAGAAGCTAAGACGATATAGAGTCATAGATTTTTTTTTTAATTTAATCACTGTAAAAAATAACAAATATAGTGAAATCTTAGGAATTACCAAAGATGGGAGAAAAAGAAGCTTTCATTTTCTTCATGATTGTGTGTGTGTCTCTGTGTGTGTGTGTGTGTGTGTGTGTGTGTGTGTGTGTGTGTATGTGGTACAAGGAATCAAATTCTGGAGCTAGAGCTTGCTAGACAGGAGCTATGGCACTGAGCTATAATCCCTGGAGGTTAATTTTTAATTGGTGCTGATACATACAAACAATGCATTACAGATAGGATACAATGTAAAATGAAGGTAATCATGTTTTACAAGTTATTACCTATTTTATGTTTATAAAATATGATTTCTTTACTACGGTTTTCCACTTTAATTCTCTTTTTTAAAAAGAAATATAAAGCTTGAATCCAGGGAGTTGAGGATCTGTGAAGTGAGTTCCAGCATACCTGTGCAGGCCCGGGAAGAGTTTAAAAATATCGCTCCCAGCAGTTAAGTGCCTACCCAGCTTCCAGCGACACTAGACTAGGCTCTTCAGGTTTCATAGGCCTAACTGGGCCATTCCCAGTGACCTTCTTTCAATCTGGGGAGCTGAGGGGATGAGAGGCGAGTTCCAGCACATGGCACTAGCCTGGGGAGAGCTTTGCACCATCACCCATAGAGGTTGGGAGCCCACCCTGCTTCTTGGAACATGAGAGGTGGCATGGGAGGTCCTATGGGCCTGACTACACAATGCTCAACAACTTCCATTGAGTCCCAGGAGCTGAGGGCATAGGAGATAATTTCCAACATGCCCAGGGGAAGCTTTGGAACATCACTTGAAACATGGAAATATAATAAAATGACAAGACGAAAGACCAAAATTCAATCTTAAACCTCAAGCCCATCCCAAGAAAGCCTAGGAGCCACGTACATAGAATAAAATATAAGCCATATACCTGACATAATAACAGCTGAAAAGAAGAAGCAACTCCAGGAAGCTATAAAGGAATTCAAATTAGAAATAATCTCCCAGAAAAAGAAGAAATGATAAAAGTAATGAAAGAAATACTTAACATATTTAAAGAAGACACAGTTAAAAAATTTTTTTTAAATGCAAAAAGACAGAATCCCTGGATGAACAATGTAAGAAACAAACAGAACAGATTAAGCAGTTACAAAGAGATATACAGGAAATCAAGTTACACTGAAAGTTGGCAAAACTGGCTCAACAAAAGTGAAGACAGAATTTCAGACCTCAAAGACAAGATTGTTGCTAGTGATCAAGAAAGGAAAGATCTTTTAAAAATAACAAGGAATCAGGAAATAAGAATTTAACAGTGCAAGATGATGCAAAGTAAAACAGCATAAGATTGATAGGGATAAGTGAAAAAGAAGGGGACAATACAAATGATATCATGAGGCTATTTATGGAAGAAATAACTGAAATTTTCCCAAACATGAGAATGGAAACTAACATATGTATTAGTGAAGCATATAGAACTCCAAATAGCCATATCCAAAATAAAACTACACCCAGACATATAATAATCACCATCCCAGTAATCCAACATAAGTAAAGAATATTAAAAGCTGTTAAAGACAAAAGACACCTATAGGGGAAAACCTATCAGAATCACAGCAGACTTCTCAACACAAACAATGCAGTCAAGAAGAGCATGGAGTGAAGTATTTCAGATACTAAAGGAAAAAAAAACTTCCAACTCAGACTGATGCATCCTGAAAAACTGTCCTTCAAAATGGATGGAGAAATAAGATACTTCCACAACAAAGAACAGCTGATGAACTTCATGACCACAAAATCTACCCTGCAAAGAATACTGAAGAACATTCTAGATACACATAGGAAAAAACCACTAAGCAAGGCAGACAATTAAACCAAATGGAAAGGTAAAGATACAACAGCAGAAAGATAACACATCAACAATTAACCAGTATATAACAGTTATAACCATTAATGTAAAGGGTCTCAATTCACCAATTAAAAGAAACAGAATGGAAGAATGGATCAAGAAACAACATCCAACCATATGCTGTCTAAAAGAAACCCATCTATACCAAAAGGAAACAAATAGAATGAAAGTTAAAGGATGGAAAACAATACTTCATGCAATAGGAACCCAAAAAAAATGTGGAGTAGCTATTCTGTTTGCAGATAATGTGAACTTCAAACCAAGAATGATCCAAAGAGATAAAGAAGGTCACTACATATTTGTTATGGGAAAACTTCAAGAGGAAAAGAAAACAATCTTAAATATATGTGCACCAAATTCTAGAGCACTCAGCTATACAAAACAAGTATTAACAGAAATGGAAAACCAATTAAGCAATAATACAAGTACAACAGGAGACCTTGACATACCATTGACAGAAAGGGACAGATCAACCAGACAGAAAATCTGCAAAGAAATAACAGAAGTGAAACACACCTGTGAACAAATGGATTTGATAGTGTATACAGAGTGTTGCATCCAGAAACATCAGAATACACATTCTTCTCAGCAACACATGGGACATTCTCTAAAATAAAACATATACTACCCAAAGAACATATTTAAGTAAATTCAAAACAATTGAAATTATCCCATGCATGTTATCAGACCACAGTGCCATGAAACTAGAAATTCATGATAGAAGAAACTGCAAAAAACCTACAATCACATGAAAATTGAATAATACACTCTGGAGCAATCAGTGGGTAACAGAGGAAATTTAAAAAGAAATTAAACAATACCTAAAAGCAAGCAAAAATACAAATACAACTTACCAACAGAAGAGAGGAAATTATAAAAATCAGAGCAAAAATCAATGCAATAGAGACTAAGAAAACAATCCAAAGAATCAATGAATCAAAGAGTTGGTTCTTTGAAAAAATAAATAAAATCAATAAGCCCTTAACCAACCTTATTTTAAAAGGGAATAAAAACCTCAAATTCATGCAATAAGGAATGAAAAAGGTGAAATCACTACAGACCCTATAGAAATACAGAAAATCATCAACATCTATTTTGACAACCTCTACTCTCAAAGGTTTGATAACACAGTAGAAATAGACAGATTCCTAGAAGCATATGAAGTACCAAATCTAGGTCAAGAAGATGTAAAACTACTGAATAACCCAATTTCTATTAATGAAATTGAAAATGTAATTAAGTCCTTACCTACAAAGAAGAGCCCAGGCCCACATGGATTCACTGCAGAATTCTACAAGAAATACAAAGACCTAATGCCAGCACTCCTCATACTCTTCAATGAAATTGAAAGGGAAGTAATCCTTCCTAAGTCTTTCCTGGATGCAAATATTACCCTATTACCAAAATGTGAGAAGGACCCAACTGAAAAACATAACTATAGACCAGTCTCCCTAATGAACACAGATGCAAAAATCCTCAATAAAATATTGGCAAATAGGATGCAGCAAATTATCAAGAAAATTATACATCATGACCAAGTGGGATTCATCCCAGGCATGGAGGGATGTTTCAATATATGTAAATCAATAAATGTAATCCATCATAACAATAGAGCCAAAAGTAAGAATCACATGATCAATTCTATAGATGCAGAAAAACTTTTGATATGGTCCAACACTCATTCATGAAAAGAACCTTACAGAAAATTGGAATAGATGGTCTTTACCTCAATATGATGAAGGCCATCTATGACAAACCAACAGCCAGCATCATTTTAAATGGCCAAGAACTGAAAGCTTTCAACCTAAAATAAGAAACGAGACAAGGATTCCCCTTATCACCACTCCTATTCAACATAGTACTGGAAATACTAGCCAGAGCAATTAGACAAGAGAGACAAATAAAAGGAGTAATGGTAGGAAAATAAGAAGTTAAATTATCATTATTTTCAGATGACATGATACTCTACATAGAAAACCCACAAAACTCCATTGAAAGATTCCTAGATATAATAAATAAACTGAGCAATGTTACTGGATACAAAGTCAATACTCATAAATCCATAGCATTCCTATACTAACAACAAAATTACTGAGAGAAATAAGAGAATCCACTCCTTTCACACTAGCATCCCCAAAAAAAATGAAATACTTAGGAATCAACCTCATGAAAGAAGTAAAAGAAATATACAGGGAAAATTATAATACCCTGAAAAAGTAATTGAAGAGGACCTCAGAAAGATATCCCTTGTTAATGGATAGGAAGAATAAATGTGAAAATGGCCATTATCCCAAAACTCTTATACATATTCAATGCAATGCCAATGAAAATACCATCAACATACCTCATAGATCAAGGCAAATCAGGCAAAACTTCATTGGGAACCAGAGGTGACCTAGAATAGCATAGGCAGTTCTAAGCAGCAAAGGCAAAGCAGGAGACTTCACAATTCTTGACTTGAAGTTATACTGCAAAGCTACTGTAATAAAATCAACATGGCACTGGAATAAAAACAGATGGGAAGATCAATGAAATAGATTAGAAGATATAATCACTACTACAAACACACTCAATCACCTTGTCTTTGATAAAGGACCAAACATGTTCACTGGAAGAACGACAGTCTCTTTAATAAATGGTGCCTGAAAAACTACTTCTCCATATGCCAAAAACTAAAACTAGACCCATGCCTATCACCAAGTACTAAACTAAAATCTAAATAGATCAAAGATCTAAATATTGAAACAGAAACACTAAATCTGTTGGAAGACAAGGTAGGTAAAAACCTTGAAGAAATAAGGGTAGGCAGAGAATGCATGAACAGGAATCAAACTGCATGGGAAATACTTTGCAGAATCAGTAACTGGGATCAAGTCTTGTTAAACAGTTTATGCATGTCCAAAGAAATCTCCAGGATAGTGAAAAGAAAACCCACAAACTGGGAAAAAATCTTAGTAAACTGTCCCTCAGACAAAGGACTTATGTCTAAAACATATAAAGAATTTTAAAAACTCAGAACCCCAAAATTCAAAGACCCAATCCAAAAATGTGCATACAAGATAAATACACAGTTCTCAGATGAAGAAATACAAATAGCAAATAAATACACTAAAAAATGTTCATTATCATTAGAGAAATACAAATTAAAACTACACTGAGATTCCATCTCACTCTAGAAAGAATGACCAGGATCAGGAAAATCACCAACAACAAATGCTGGAGAGACTGTGGGGAAAAAGGAATGCTCCTGCACTGCTGGTGGAGTGTAGACTGGTGCAACCATTGTGGAGGTCAGTCTGGAGATTTCTCAAAAAGCTGGAATTGGAAGTCCCATTTGTTCCAGCTATTTCACTTCTAAGCATATTTCCAGAAGAAAAGAAAACATCATACCACAGTGATATATGTGTTCCCATGTTTATAGCAGCATAATTTGTAATAGCCAGATCTTGGAAACAACCTAAGTGTCCTTCACCTGAGAAATGGATAAAAAAGATGTGGTATTTTTATACAATGTAGTACTATTCAGCTACAAAGAATGATCGCATTGAGGTATTTATAAATAAATGGATGCAACTTGAGACCATACTCATAAGTGAAATAAATCAAACTCACATGTATAAATACTGTAGTCTCCCTAGTATAAGAAATGGTAAGAGTACATAAGATTTTATGGGAATCATGATTCCCCATTATATTGCTTTGAAGATTTATAATGTTTTCATTCATTAGTTGGAATGGTTTTATTGTTTTGTTTGATTTTATTATGTGTGATTGTATGAGCAGCTATTTTGAAGAAAACAAGACATAAAAAGCCATTGCTGATTTAATATCATCTTGCTGTGAAGTCCTACCATGCTTTTGTTGTTTTGTTTCCATTGGTTCTATCATGTTGTGTCTTATCGGGTTTTATTATGTGTGATAGTATAAACAAATTTTTATGCAAAGTGAGATAATATAGTAGCCGTTGTTCATTTTATGATATTTGGTTCTGATGCCCTGTAATACTTTGATTCTGTTGAATGGTTTTATACTATTTTGTTATGTTTGTTACTATTGTATGTGAAGGTATGCGCAAATATTTCAAAGAAAGAGACATTATGGTAGCTACAGTTCATATCCAGTTGTCTTTTGGTAAAGCGCTGTTTTGCTTACGTTGTTCTGTTCTCATCTGCTTTGTTCTGTTCTCATTTGTCTTAATGTCTTTAAAATAAAATAATAAAAAATTACAGGGAATATAAAACTTCATTGACCACTGCTTATTATTATTTATAACAAAGTAAACAATATACAGTAGGATAGCATTGTGACCACAACCAAGCTATTTTCCTGGTTTGTGAAGCAGTAACCTAAATCTAAAAAATGTTTTATATACAAGTACAGAATGAGCTTGGGCCAAGGAAATCATGAAGGTCAATAATCTATATTATGAAACTTTGTTCACGCATTTATTCTAGCAGGTTCTAAACTGTGTACATTCTAATCATCTGACTAGGTTTCCATAAGACAAGTCTTAGACATTCCATTAATCATGGAGATTTCAACCTACTGTGATAGAATGGATCACTAGGAGTCTTTAAACATAGCCTTTATAAGTTTCGCATAAGTAATTCAAACAAACCAGATTTTGCCTAGTTTCCTTGTTTGAGGGAAGTTGTTAGTAGCTATAAAATTTTTCCCTTGAGGAATTTTGCAAGTAAACAACCACATTTATGTAATGAAAGACATAACTAATGAATTCTGATATGGCTGCTCTAAAATTATCTGCTTTGAACTGTGAAATTAACCACAGAACCCTCTACTTAACCTAAAAATTTATGGCTTCTAGAAATATTTCAGTTTCACTAGGAGTGATGTATTTATTGGTTGCTTAACTGGCATTTAAAACCTATGATTTTTGTTTTGGTGAATATTTAAAAGCAAAACAAAAACAATTTACATTACTAATTCAGCTATACACCCACAGATAAATAAAGATTGAGACTAGTCCTCAAATAGGTGAGTGAAAACGAGTTCTGATTCAGATTAACTATGGAAAATTTCCCCAACATTTAGAAAAGCAGAGGAAATATATCAGGATATCCAATACTGTTTTCTGATAAGGTAAGCAACTATGTATAGAAAGACTGCATGTGTTCAAAGTAACCAATGCTATTGATGCCAGACAACAACAACAACAAAGCACCAACAACTCTTCCAATGCTATTTTCAAAACAACATATTTAAACGATGTTCCAATGCAGTTTTTGTTTCACAATAGTACATGAAACACCATGACCCCTATTACCTTTCCATTTCATGAGCTACATCAGTTCTCTATACCTTCCTGTGGCATCAATTATCTTTCAGGATCCAGATCTGTGACAAAGCCTCTTGCCTTGTCAGCTGTATGCCTTTTTTAAAATTTATTATCATCAGGCTCATTGTCACAAAAAGATTTTCAGTTTGTACAAACTTTTCATTACCAGCTTTTGGAGAATTAAGTAATTCATCAATCAGTTCTGGACAATTTAAATTGTCTTCAGGTTGTCACTGCACTGTTAGCATCTGTAAATTCCTTCCAGTTCAGGGAATGATGCACCCTCCCACTCACTACACGTCAATCTATTGCTTTTACCCTCACAGATTTTTGAAGCTCTGCCTCAAATATTTTACTATTTCCATTTCTTTCTCATTTTTTTGCAGGTTTGCTTTATTGGAGGTCATCTTTTGTTGCAGAATTGAAGAGCAAGCATCTAGGCTACTCATTTCTAACCTTGAGCCCATCTGACTTTTTTTTCTATCTTGAGTTCTAGACACCAGGTGACCAACCTGGTGTCCACCTCCAACTCCACCTCCACCTCCAGCTCCACCTCCATCTCCACTTCCATGCAAGGATTCATGGTCAGCAAGTCCATGAGAGACAAAAGTTCAAAGGCATCATGCCAGGCAGTGACCTCCGCTTGGTGGTAGCCATGGTGGCAACCACATACCTGTATAACCTTGGAGCAGCAAGGGAACCCATCTTCTTAAGATTTAGCATTCATTTTAATGTTGTATCTACCATAAAATATCATTCTGGAAAGCAAGATCACCTAGATATTTCTTGTATCATTATTCTTGTATTAAATTTTAATAATACTTGGGTCTATATTATTATTTTAAAAATATTGGCAGTTTAATTTCACTCTCTATAGGCCTTTTCTTTACATGAAAATGCCCTGCTAACCCAGGATCATTAGCTAAGAATTATATTCCTTCTACATTAACTTACTTTATCATTTTGTAAACATTTAGATAAACATATTTCTATAGACCTCTTTCTGAGTTTGTAATACTTTGCATTGATTTATTAGCATTTTGCCCTACTATAGTGTCTTATTTTTTATCACTGATTAAATGTAAATCTTCAAGTTGTGTAGTGTTGGTGCTCCAACTTTGACCTTCTTTGGTACTACATGAGTTATTTTATGTCTTTTGTCTTTCCATGTAAATTGAGGAGTCGATTTTTCTGTTTCTGTAATAGTTCACTTAGATTTTGATGAGAAATATACTTAATCAAATTATGATTTCCTAAAGCTCACAATTGTTTTTCTAAAACATTAGTCATTGAATATTTTTCCATAGAGAGTATGTTTACTCTATTCCTCTTTCTTTTCTATTTCCTAATAAAACAAAAATAAGCATACTCAAGAATTCCCACAGCAAAGTTATTACGTGCATTTCTTGTGCTTACTTCCCCATTTTATTTATGCAGAAAGTAATGGTAATTAAGTTTAATATGGGAAAGTTTAATGGCAGTTAAGTTTATTATTAATATCTATCTGTAATAAAGATCCTATTTTCACACCATTCATTATTATTTAATTCTGTGTAATGAACACTATGTAGTTCTTCTGTCATCAGATTTTTCTTTGTATGTTTTAGGATTTTTCATTTGCCCAATGAATGTTCTAATATCTTGCTATATAATATGTATTTCAAGAACTTAAAGCATCAACATAACCTGGTAAATTTTTTTGAAATATAGAACCTTATATTCTGCACAACACTAAATTAGAGTCTCTTTTATAACAAGACCTGTAGGAAGCAGCATGACTGCCCCATTGCTGCCTCCCTGCCTCTCTCCTATGGGCATATGATGCATCTGCCTACATTAACCATAATCCTCTCCTGCTTACGTCACATACCCGGATGTGAAGATGACCCTGTTGTATTCATCCCTATAGCCTCTTCCAGTTCCACCAGCCTGCCCTTGGCCTATAAAAGATGTGGTCACTTCCTGAATAAATGAGACTTGATTGGAATCCTCATCTTGTCTCAGTCTCTCTTTGTCTCCCCCCCCATCTCTATTTCATCCCGTTCTCCCTCCAGGTACACCCCATGGATTGATCCGTGGGCCGGATCAAGTGGCACCCAGCGTGGGGGCTCCTGGCATGGAGGAGTCAATGAGGGAGCTGTTCGAGAATGCCAGCGAGAAGTAAAAACAAATTGAATCAAGGATCAAAGCTAAGAGTGAAAACAAACTGAATCAAAGATTGAAGCTAAGAGTGAAAGCACATTGAATCAAGGGCCGAGGCCTGCGCAGACAACCACCCGGCGTGCTGCCTGAGTCACAGTGAGTGAACACAGTGAACACAGTGAGTGAACCCCCATTCCCTTTCCCTGACATGGGTCAAGCATTGAGTGAACATGAATTGTTCGTAGGATGCCTCAGCAAGGTATTAAAGACAAGAGGGTTAAGGGTTAGAATAAAATAATTGTTGCAGTATTTTCAGTTTATCCATAAGGTTTGCCTTTGGTTCCCCCTAGAGGGCTCTATAGCTACCAAGAGGTGGAAAAGAGTAAGAGATGCTCTAAAATGTTATTATAGGGTTTTCAGTCTGGAAAAAGTTCCGGTGACCACCTTTGCATATTGGAATTTAATTTCTGAGCTGCTTGCCCAGTGGCATGCAGATCCTCAGATTGAGGAGACAGTCGCACAAGGCCCTCCGAGCTACACAGCCTTATAGTGCCCCTAAGATGGCACCTGCCTCTGGCAAGCCTCCTGGCACTCTTAAAATGGCGCTTGCCTCACTTCTGCCACATCAGCGTGAGTCCCTCACTGAAATAGCGTTTCCAGTGACCGAAACAAACGTACCTCCCCAAGATGGCGCCTCACAGCTGCAAGACGGCACGGGCGCTGTGCGGCTAGCTCCACATGTCATTAGGACTCATATGCCATTCACAGTGGTAGCTTTAAAAGAATTAAAGACAGCAGTTGCCCCATATGGCCTTATAGCTGCTTTCATTCTTGCTGTTTTAAATTCTCTGGCTGATGGCTGGCTCACACCTACAGATTGACAAAGATTGGCCCGAGTGACTTTATCAGGATAATCTTTTGTAAAAATCAGAATATACAAAAAATTGCAAAGAGACCACCAGGCACAATACGCAAGCTGGCAATGGGTGGGACCTTAATACGTTAATAGAGGAGGATTCCTATGCCAACAGAGAGGCCCAAAAGCAATTTAAGGGCAATATGAATTCCTCAGGAACATTAAGCAGGGGCTGGAGATTTAGCTCAGTGACATAAGTGAAGCACAAAGTTGTGAGTTCAGTCCCCAGGGCTAGAGATTTAACTCAGTGGCACAGTTGACTGCCCAACAAATGAAAAGCTATGAGTTCAATCCCTGGTACCACTGACATTAAAGCCACTTTTCAGCAAGGCCTTGCTATGGCTGCTGCCTTGCAAGGGTTTACAGTTAAACAGTTCTTATCTCAAAAACATAAACAAGACTGTTTTACCTGTAGAGAGACTGGTCATTTTACAAAAAAGACTCCAGAGATAGAGATTCCAATGTCAATAACTTTGACTCATTGAACCGATCGGAGTGATATTGGTCTGTTCTCTTAATTTCAGCATATGTAAGGATGGGGACAGCTGCTAGGAGGAGAATGAGAGACACTATGGTAGTTATTATAGTCTTTCCCAATGTCAGATCCTCAAAACCTGAGGAGCCTTCATCATCCTGTAATGATTTGATTAGTTCTATAATATGTAGTGTGTATTTAATGTGCGTGAAGATGGGGACAACTGTTTGGAGGAAACTAGAGAAAATTAGATGAACAGTAAAGATCTCCAGTGGACCTGCTTTAAAATCTCTATTTCTTTAAATTTTTTTAAAGGTTTTGTTCTGTTTTGATATGTTTTGTCTTGCCCTCTTTGAGATGGGAAACAAGTGTATAGGATGGATAACCATATTGCTGGGTTTTTGTTGGATCATTGAGCAAAACTGTTGGCAGTGTCACTGTTTGGATGTCACTTTATGTGCTTTGATTTTGTGGCCTGGGTGACTATTTCTGAGATGACAGTATGTAATTTATTAACTGTTGATTTCTTACCATTTATTTTTCTGTAATGCTGTATTAAGATCACTAGAAAACAAGCCGGACAGATAATAAAAAATTGCCTTTCTTGTGCCACGCACCTCCCAGTTCCACACTTTGGGGTTAATCCTAGAGGACTTATACTCAATGTATTATGGCAAATGGATGTCACCCACATTCCTGAGCTTGGCAATCTTAAATATGTTCATGTAACTATAGATATCTTGGTTTCATTTATACCTCTCCCCAGGTATGCTAGTTCTGCCCTTGCTCGTTTATGTCAACATCTTAATATTGATCATATAAAAGGCATACCTTATAACCTTCAAGGTCAAAGCATAGTTAAAAAGGCACATCTTTCCCTAAAACTCACTGTTGATAAAATAAAAAAGGGGGAATGGTACTCCACAAGGAGAACACCTAAAAATATTCTATCTCGTGCCTCATTCATCCTTAATTTTTTTTTAAATTTGGATGCTGCTGGACAGTCAGCAGCCATGCATTTTTAGCATGGTGAAACACAAAAGCAATTTGCTTCTGTACTATGGAGAGACCCACTAACCAATATGTGGAATGGCCCTGACCCCGTTCTCATATGGGGACACGGTTCAGTATGTGTTTACTCTCAACAGGACAGAGAGGCTAGATGGCTACCTGAGTGCCTTGTAAAACAAATAGACAGTTCTTCAAAGACCCCATGCAACGCCCAGGAATATTGTCATTTCCTGAGGCACAATCCCCTGTGCTCTTTTACAGATGACACAAGTCCTCGGAGCCTACTCGGCCTTCTCCTCAGACCATACCACACCCATGGTGGATTTAGACCCCTGCCAAACAGACTACAACTGTTGACACCCATGCACAGAATCCCCTGTGACTGCGGAAGACACTCTTTTTGGTCTGGAGGAACACAAACCAGCCAAATAGATTGGGGGAAAATGTTGCTTCTATGTCAATCAGTCCGGTGTTGTGACCCAAGCTCCAAGAAATAGAAGAATGACTTCAACAGTGACAACAACAAATGGCTGCTAACTTCTTCTCCTCAATGTGAGAGGAACTTTTCCCTTACTTAGCACCCCTTTTGCGTCCCCTAGCTGCCCTGTTGCTTCTCCTTTCTGTAGGTCCTTGTATTTTTCAGAGGATTATGATGCTCATTAATAACTGGATAGATGTGTTTATGGCAAAGCCCATTCAGGTACACTATCACCAGCTGGAGATGGCAGATCAACAAACCTACTGGGAAGGAATTCCCATGAATGGCCCATATGACTATGCGGCCTAGCTGCTCTGGGCAATGGACAGGCAGCCAGAGATGGGCAACTAGGACATGCATGATTACACCACTGGCCACCTAAGACAGGCACAGGACCAACTGCTGTCCTGCAAGCCCATAATGGGTAAGGCCTGGTTGGGTTCATGTACTGAGGTTCCTTGGCCTAAGACAGGTGCTGTCCTCATGGGGCCTGACATACTCCTGATTAAATAATATAAAAAGGGAGGAGATGTAGGGAGAGGCATGACCGCCTCATTGCTGCCTCCCTGCCTCTCTCCTATGGGCATATGATGCGTCTGCCTACATTAACCATAATCCTCTCCTGCTTACATCATATACCCGGATGTGACGATGACCCTGTTGTATTCATCCCCATAGCCTCTTTCCAGTCCCACCAACCTGCCCTTGGCCTATAAAAGATGTGATCACTTCCTGAATAAACGAGACTTGATTGGACTCCTCATTTTGTCTCAATCTCTCTTTGTCTCCCCCCTGTCTCTATTTCATCCCTGTTTCCCCTCCAGGTACATCCCATGGATTGATCCACGGCCCGGATCAAAGACCTTGGGGGTGCTATTTATGTCATGTGACCTCTAAAGCTGAAAAGCACTGATCCAACAGAAATCACTGAATATTTGGGGTAATACAATACTGATGATGCTGCAAAGATAAAAGAAAAGCAACCGAGTCTTTTTTAGTCATCTTTACAGATATTTAGTAATATTTTTGGAAACTGAAATTGTAATCTTAATGTGAGATTTTTAAAAATAATTTCATAATTATTCAGTTAAGATTTTATGTTTTAAAAATTGCATTATTTTGTTTAAGAATCACATCAAGTACAAATTTCTGAAGACCATCTGTTTGTATTTATTTCACATAAAAATTGAAATTATCAATAAATAATGTTAAAATCATGTTTTAGAATTCCAGTAATCCTGGAATTAAATATCAGAAAGTATTTTTAAAAAAGGTGAGAAAGAGAGGAAAGATAACTTCTAAATGATAATATAGGATATCACACAATATTTAATTGCACAATATTTAATTTGCACAAGCATCATCAATGAAGTTTGTAACAAAATACCTCTTTTCTACTGATTCATGTTACAAGATTCTGCATTTTAACAAGATGAAAAGTGTCTCCAGATAAAAGTACTTTTAGAATTGTGTTAATTGTGTTTTCCTGGGTAACAAACAATATCACCATCTCTGGAACTCACTCACAACTGCAAACTTGTTCTCCCTGGCGCACAGAACAGCTGCAGTTCCATTGATCTTGGATGGGCTCATCTGGATTGGGCTAGACTCCAAACATGCCTTAGGGTTCAGGTCTCCTCTATCTATCTTTATTCAGGGATCTAAAGTGAAACTGATATTGTTAGATGCTTGTTAAAGCATGGAGCACAGGAGCACAGGAATTTCTGTGTTAGCACAGCAATGCTTCTTAAAGCTTCTGTTGGTAACTGTGTACAGTATTACTTCAACAACATTCAACTGAATAATACAAGCATCTCAGCCAGCCTCAATTCAATGGGAAGGAAAGTATGTTCCACCCATAGTAAAAAGTGCTGCCAAGCTTCATAGCAAAGAATGGATGCAGAATTCCCAAACACAGAAAAAGAAATCCAATCAGTGCTAGACTAATTCACTTTGCACTTTCATTAGATTTCACATGGCTTAGGTGTTCTGTTAGACCATAGCTTTTCAAAAGAGATACAAATATAAGCAATCAATCTTAACATTCACTAAATTCCACAGAAAGTAAAGATGAAGTCAGTTTGTTGGATGTAACAGAGAATTAAACTTAAAATAAAGATAAAAGTATTGGTGAAATCTTAAAAGAGCTATGATTTGAACATTAGATTTCAGGTAATCAAGGTCAATCTTCAGAGTAAATAACAACCCACATTGGTTCCCAGCGTATTTTGTCTATTTTGTTAAATGTTTCTTATAAGCATTTCTATTTTTCCAGTGTTTTTCTTGAATTATTCTTATTATTTTGAGAATTTTCCAATCTTTGTAAAGTGAAAGAATTGCAACCACACTAAATATTCTAGAGCTACTGGAAGGATTGTGCAAGCAAAGAATTTATTATACTATTGTGAACATACTTAGTGCCCACCAAATATATCAATCATTTCCCTTTTTACAAAGGATATGTTTGTTTTCAGTTGACAAAATGTCTCATGAAATGTTAAACTATTTTACTGAATGCTAATACTATTTGATCCTGCTTTATGCATAACCCTTCTCAAACCAAAATAAAACAGATCCTATCAAATTTAAATCTATTATTTTACAAAGCAAGATATTTGCCTTATTTAATTCTACACAAACTTGGTCAATTCAGAGAATGCCCATATACCTAGTAAAATATTATTTCTGTGTGTGCCCTAAAGAGATTAACATTCTAATCTGTGGATTAAGTTAAAAATTTCTGCACTCAGTAACGTAGACAGGCACTGCTCAATCCATTCAAGCCCTGAATAAAACAAAACAAAACAAAAAAAAAAGTACAAGAGGGAAAATTTTTCTCCTTCCTTGAGATTTGACACTCATTATATTCTGCTTTGAATATTGGAGCTCTTGGTTCCAGCAACCTGTGGTCTCCAGACCTTATACCAATGGCTTCCTTTCCTGTAGCCATTTAAAACTCAGCTATCACTGGTTCCTTGGTTCTCACATCTGCAGACAACAGATTGTGTGATTTCTGAATCCATGATTATAGAAGCAAGCTCCCATGACAAATCTCTTTTTATATCTACCTCTGTGCTTACCTGTACTTCCTGTTTGTTCTTTTTTCTTTATAGAATTTAAAAAAAGAAAATGACAGAATATTCTTCAACATCATTCAGAATATAAGCACTGCGATTAGGACAAGAGTTTGAACATTCTACCAACTCTGTGTATTCACATCATATGTGTACTGGAAGTAAGTTTATATTATAGTTTGAATCTCAAATATTCTACCAAGACCCCTATGTTCAAACAAACTCATACAACAACAACCAGCACCTGCTTGTTTTGCCAGCCTGTGGGACTTGTGGGAGGTGATGGGACATTAGCATGTGGTGTCTGGAAAAGTCCTAAGTTCCTTGCCTATGTGCCCTTGATGTAGAAATTGGCACTTTGGTCTCTGCCTCCTGCTTTCTGACTGATACAAGCTGAGCAGTTTGCCTTGCATCTCACTTCTTGCCCTTGTGCCCTTTATCAATCAACAAGTAAAGGCTAATTAAAGAATACACAAAGGAATCAGAGGCCTCCTTCATCAGGATGATATCTTGGGCCAAGCCACAGAAGGAGTATGACAGATCTTGGCTTGCTTCTAGTATTCTGTTTAATCATGGTCAAAATTAGTGGAAATTTTTGTTGTTGGCAGCAAAATAAGGAACTATAGATTTTTAAATATAAATGGAGACAGATCTTTGTACAACCAAGCATATCTGTTTGACATATATTCTTGATTTCTTTTAAGTATTAAAAGGGGTTGGGGATTTAGTTCAAGGTCATAAGCACCTGCCTTGCAAGCAGGCAGTCATGAGTTCGATCCCTGGTACCAATAAAAACAAAAAAGAAAAAAAAAGTATTAATTCAACTTAAACATGCATGTATCCTCAAGGGAATTAAAATCATAAATGTCCCCCTATAACTTAGTATTTAAAATTACAGATGTTTTCCAATTCTCTTGATGCTCATTTACTTCCCTGTGTAAGATAGTCTAAACTACTAGGCATGTGTACACTGTCTCAGAATGACTGGAGATGAAATCCTGCACTTGTGATGATAATTTAACTAAAATCTCAGAGTAAACATCTTTTGAATTTTTTATTTGCTCTGGTTAATGAAAGTAGTCACCACAAATAAAAATAAAAAGTTTAAAATTCAAAATTCTTGGGACATCATGTGCAGTTATTTGAAGAAATTGTTGTACTCAGTAGAAATATTGGCATCACATAAGGTTTATATTACCATATATTATATAACATCCGTTTTCACAATTTTTGATTATTTATATAACAGAAACTTTCAAAAATATCCCTTATAAGATTTCTAGAACTGAAGATATACTTGAAGAGCAATAAGTAATGTCTCAACATCATTCTGTTTTGACAATGACAAGCAGTTCGGACAGAAAAGTTCAAAAATCTGAACTTTGTGGTACATATTTTTTTTACCAAATCTTATGAATTTCATAGTTGCAGTAGCAGCATATTGTACATCTTTTCTCTGTAATTTATAACTAGTAATAAAAATAGGTTTCAATTGTTCACTTTTTCTTGATTTTCTGTAAATAAGTGAAGTGTTGAATTGGCCATTCTTGGTTTTAGCTTTCTGCCTAACGCATCTCACATTTATCACTATTTTGAATTTGCCATGTCCAAATGAGAATAAGGATCACTACTCTGCTACCATGGCAATGTGGGATACAGCTAGAAAGGACCTTAAAGCCGTAGTCATGTAGTTACATTCTATATATATCACTTTGACATCAAACAGGAATTGTGCAAAGAAAAAGACTAAGGACTTCCTGGATCTGGGATGACCACGGATCATTGGTCGTCCCTCCTCCTTGCCCCCCAGACTTAAGGCAGCAGTGGATTATCTGCTGCCCCTCTTCATCCCTGACTCTCCCCGATCTAGCAAGGCCGCAGATCATTGGCTGCACCTTCTCCTCATTCCTTGGACCTAGGATGACCATGAAACATACATCGGCTGCCCCTCCACCTTGCCCCCTAGTCCTAGGACAGCCATGAATTATAGGTCACCCTGTCCCCCACCCAAAAGCCTGCAGCAGCCCACTGACAATTAGCAACCCCTTCTACCCTCGCAGAACCTTTACAGGCTGATGGGAGACTCAGCAACCCCTCATCCAAACACAGGACCTCAGTGACCTTGCCACACTGTGGAGTGTTCCTCTCTCAAATAGATTACCTCAGTGGGTAAACAGGAGCAGTAGCAAAGACCTGCCCCCAGCTGTAAGACTTAGGAATACTTAGGAATCCACCTAACAAACAATGTAAAAGACTTATATGCTGAAAATTATACTACTGTAAAAAAGATTGAAGAGGATATTAGAAAATAGAAAGACATCCTTGCTTTTGGTTAGGAAGAACCACCATTGTGAAAATGAGACCATACTCCCAAAACTGTTATACAGATTTAATGCAATCAATCAAAATACCATTAACATACCTCACAGATCTAGAGAAAACACTCCTAAAATTCATTTGGAAACAGAAGAAACCTAGAAGAGCAAAGGCAATTCTGGGCAACAAAGGCAAAGCAGGAGGCATCTCTATCCCTGACTTGAAATTATATTACAAAACTATAGTGATAAAATAAGATGATACGGCAAAGAAAGAGATCTGTGGATCAACGGAGCAGATTAGAAGATGCAAGCACAACTGCAAAGACACCCAGCCACTTTATATTTACAAGGGGCTAAACTGGAAGTAAGATAGCCTCTTTAATAAATGATACTGGAAGAAGTGGCTTTCCACATGCTGAAGACTAAAACTAGATATCTCCATACACTAAACTATCTCCATACACTAAATTAAAGCCAAAATGGATCAAAGATCTAAATATGAAAACAGAAACACTAAATGGACTGGAAGACAAGGTAGGTAGAAGTCTTGAAGACATAGGGATAGGCTGAGAATTCATGAACAAAATGTAAACTCCATGGGAACCACTTCAAAGAATCAACAACTGGGATATCATATTATTGAAAAGATTTTGCACTTCATTAGAAATCACCAACAGAGTATAAAGGAAACCCAGAGAATGGATAAGAATTATAGCCAGCAACCCCTAGACAAGGGACTTAAATCCAGAACATATAAAGAACTGAAAATCATCAAGCCCCCCAAATTCAAAGACCCTCTCCAAAAATGGGCATCTGAGATGAACACACAGTTCTCAGATGAAGAAATACAAATGTCAAATAAATACATGAAGAAATGTTCACCATTACTGGTCAGTCGAGAAATGCAGATTAAAACAACATTGAGATTTCATCTCACTCTGGAAAAAATGACTGCCATCAAGAAATCAACTGATAAATATTGGTTAATTTGTGGGGAAAAAGGAACGCTGCTCCACTATTGATGAGAGTGTAGACTGGTGCAGCCATTACGGAAATCACTATGGAGATTTCTCAGACTAGGGTTGGAAGTTCCATTCAATCCAGCTATTCCCCTCCTGGGTATTTTCCCAGAAAAACTGAAAAGGTCATATAACAGTGATATAAGTGTATGCATGTTCATAATGGCACAATTTGTAATAGCTAAATCTTGGAAACAACCAAAATGTCCATCAACTGCAGAATAGATAAACAAAATGCGGTATTTTTATACAGTGTAATATTTCTCAGCTATAAAAAGGTGATCTTGAGGCCTTCATAGATAAATGGAGGCAACTTGAGACTATCCTCATAAGTGAAATAAATAAAAATCATACTTATAAATACCACATTGTGTCTCTAGTGTAAAAATAATAAGAACTGTAGGAGTAAGAAAGCTCAAAACTGAAAAGTTCATATCACAATGACATATGTGTACCCATGTTCATAGCAGCACAATTTGTAACAGCTAAATCTTCAAAGCAAACAAAGTGCCCATCATCCAAAATGGGTGAAAAAGATGTGATATTTTTATGTAATGAAATATTACTTAGTTATAAAAGGATGATCTTGAAGCTCTTACATGTAAATGGAGACAATTTGAGACTATATTCATAAGTGAAATAAATGCCATATAAATATTGTATTGTCTCCCTAGCATAAAATACAATAATAATAAATTGAAAGAGTAGTACGATCCAAAATATATAATAAATATTGTAATAATGAAAGGGAAAGTGCTTCAAAGGAAAGAACAATTTGTAGGTATACACATATAACTGTATGTATGTTTAATTATGCAAGATAGATAACCATACTACTGATTCTGTTAGTTCATCAAAAGGAATAGTTTGTGCTGTCATTGTTTGTTCATTTTTTATGCTTAGACTTTGTAACTTGAATAACTACTTCTAAGATAACAATATGTAATATATTAACTAGTGGTGATTTCTTACTGTTATTTTTTTCAAATTTTTATATAATTTCTATCTTCTTATTTTGCTTTTTAAAAAGAAAAAAAAAGAGTCTAAGGAACTACACAAGACATGAATGTGTCATATGCACTCTGGGTATGTGTGCTTGTTTGTGTGTGCTTGTATGTTGTAGAGTAGATATATATATTTTAACTACCAAAAATAAAAAAATGATGAGAATAGTTACGTATCTTCCAATAAGGGTTTTTGTTTGCTTGTCATTTTATTTGTTTTGTTTTATTTTTGTGACAGGGACAATAAAAGAGAAGAAAGACGGAGTCTGGCATACTTGCTTGTTTCTGACCAGGGTTTTCAAAATGAAGTTAAAATGCTTCCCAAGGCTCACAGCAGACTTCACTGCCTGGTCCTAACTAATCCTACCCCCAGTGAACCACTGGATGTTGGCCCATTTTCATCTTTGTAGATAAACAAAATGTTGGCTCTGATGGCCTCTTGTGTATGTTTTTGTCGGTTTAACCCTTCGCTACCAGGAATGCTCATTGACTCTGCGCCAGTTAAGTCCAGGTCTCAAGAGTCAGTCATTCTTACGAGAGATGAAACCACCCTTAGAAGTTTGGCAACTTTAACTACATGTGTGTGCATGTACAGTCATAGATCACTTCCCTTTACCACCTGCTAACCCTTTTTCCAGCTTATCATGCCTCATGTGAGTGCTACCATTTGGCTCCGTGCTCCTCTGCCACACCAGCTGTCCTCCACTTCCCCAGGGAGGCCAGCGTGTCTTTCCAGACTGCCTTCCTCAGCTACTCCGGAATTGTATATGTAATAGTATTTTATTATATCATAACATGTTGCCCCTTCGCTTTTCATCATATCCTATTTTACTGTAGGATCTTTCCCCCCTTACCCAAGAATTCCATTCATTATCCTGACAGATATGTTTGATGAAGCCTAAGCAAACTGTAATGTTTTATTCTCTGATTTTCTCATGTGTTCTGAAGAAAGAAAGAAAACAATCTCTGTCCTTTTTATCATCCCCAGACAGGTAAATTACCAGACAGACGGGCACATGCACATATCACACAATGTACTCCATACAGAAAAATCATTTTCCAATTACAAAACGTTGCACAAAATTTATCCTCTATTGGGACTGTTTATCTCCGTCCTATTCCTAAATACCCCAATTCAACTATTCTATCCTTGTCCTAGTTCTAGCATTTTGTCAATGTGGTGAATATAATGCTTATTAAACACTTATTCCTCAGTATTTATTCATGCTTTCTTATAAAGAGTTTGATGTGCCTCTTTAGATATTTATAATATTTCTACCTTTAAGAGTTAATGTATTTGTAATGGAGTGATTTAGAACACATTTTTAAGTCTGTAAAACCCAAACTGCAATTTGATACTCATATCAATATTGGCTTTATCATTCAAAGTCTTTTTTTCTTATAAATTCCTTAATTAAAACAAACATAAGAAATAACTAAATAAATTTTTTTAAAGAATAAGGGAGAGATTGAGATAAAACAGGACATAACAATATAACAGTAGAGGTCAAAGCATGACTGTTTCAGCAACCTAGTGCTTCACCACCAAATAACCCGACTTAATAGTAGTTACCATAGTGTCTGTCTTTTTCCTTGAAATATTTGGATAAAACTTCATATACTATAGCTTCAAATATTTCCATATCAAGAAGCCCAGAATAAAGCCTTTCTAATTAATAAGTGAAAACTTTATAAGGCTTCAAGGCCACATAATGGGGCATCATGATTACCACATATTTTTATATATTTGAATCATTACTTACATTAGGAAAACTATTCGGTATTCACACATACGAGATTGATTTATTTCACTTATGATTATGGTCTCAAGCTGTGCCCATTTATTGATAAATATCTCAATGTGATCCTTCTTTATAACTGAATAATACTCCATTGTATAGAAATACCACAACTTTTTTATCCATTCCTCAGTTGATGGACAATTGGGTTGTTTCTAAGATCTGGCGATTACAAATTGTGCTGCTATAAACATAGGTGCACATATATCACTGTGGTATGATGCTTTCAGTTCTTCTGGGAATATGCCTAGAAGTGGAATAGTTGGAATAAATGGGATTTCCAATCCCAACTTTTTGAGAAATCTCCAGACAGACCTCTGCAAAGGCTGTACCAGTCTACACTCCCACCAACAGTGCAGGAGAGTTCCTTTTTCCCCACAGCCTCTCCAGCATTTGTTGTTGTTGGTTTTCTTGATCCTGGCCATTCTTTCAGGAGTGAGATGATATCTCAGTGTGGTTTTAATTTGCATTTCTCTAATGACCAATGATGATGAGCATTTTTTCATGTATTTATTTTCCATTTGCATTTCTTCATCTGAGAATTGCGTATTCATCTCAGATGCCCATTTTTGGATTGGATCTTTGAATTTTGGAGGTCTGAGTTTTTTTTAATTCTTTATATGTTTTAGACAAGACTCCCTTGTCTGAGAGAGAGTTCACTAAAATCTTTTCCCAGTTTGTGGGTTTTCTTTTCACTATGCTGGAGATTTCTTTTGACATGCAGAAACTTTTTAATAAGAAGTGGTCCCAGTTATTGATTCTGGGAAGTATTTCCCGTGCGGTTTGAGTCCTGTTCATGAATTCTCTACCTACTCCTATGTCTCCAAGGTTTCTACCCAATTTGTCTTCCAATAGATTTAGTGTTTCTGTTTTAATATTCAGATCTTTGACCCATTTAGATTTTAATTTAGTACATGGTGATAGACATGGGTCTAGCTTTAGTTTTTGGCAAATGGAGAGCCAGTTTTTCCAGCACCATTTATTAAAGAGACTGTCGTTCTTCCAGTGAATCTGCTTGGCTCCTTTATCAAAGATAAGGTGGTTGAGTGTGTTTGTAGTTGTGGTTGTATCTTCTAATCTATTCCATTGATCTTCGACTCTGTTTTGATTCCAATACCATGTTGATTTTACTACAGTTGCTTTGTAGTATAACTTCAAGTCAGGGATTGTGATGCCTCCTGCTTTGTCTTTGCTGCTTAGAATTGCCTTTGTGATTCTAGGTCTCTTCTGGTTCCAGATGAAATTTAGGAGTGATTTCTCTAGATCTATAAGGTATGTTGATGGTATTTCTATTGGGATTGCATTGAATCTGTATAATAGTTTTGGGAGAATGGCCATCTTCACAATGTTTGTTCTTCCTATCCATGAGCAAGGGATGTCTTTCCATTTTCTGAGATCATCTTCAATTTCCTTTTTCAGTGTATTATAATTTTCACTGTATAAGTCTTTCACTTCTTTCGTAAGAGTAATTCCTAAATATTTCAATTTTTTGCTTGCTAATGTGAATAGTCCAGTTTCTCTTATTTCCCTCTCTGTGATTTTGTTGTTCGTGTATAGGAATGCTATTGATTTCTGAGTACTGATTTTGTATCCAGCCACATTGCTGAATTTATTTATTGCGTCTAAGAGTCTTTCAATGGAGTTTAGGGGGTCTTCTATGTAGAGTATCATGTCATCTGCAAACAATATCTAAAAATAACAAATCATCCTCCATACATTTCACTTGATTTAAGAAGTTCTTAAGAAAGTCAAGTCAAAAATTAATATACTAGTAACATCTAAGGGGTCCTCTTTAACAGGAAAGACACAGGATTGCTCTATGAAGTGTTGTTTTGATGTCAGTTACAGCATGTGGACCATGTGTTTTAAGGGTTGTTTTGCTATCCAGGGAAATGTGCTCATATGCCACTCTATACAAAGCCTCCTGCTTTTCTAGTAGGAAACCACTTTTCCCTTTTGTTATGCGAATTGCTCCTTAGACATTCAAACTAAAACACAAGGCAGTTTCACTGCAGTGTTGCCTCAGTAATACAATCAGGTTTGAAACTGACTAGTGAGTTCTTTCTTTATAGACACATGGCAGTTATGACATCAAAGTGTGTGTGGCCTGAACTTGTTGGACTAGTTTCCCTGCAGTCTTAGAAATGACATCAAACAACAGGAGCAAGCATGGTGAACTAGTCTTGTAGATTTTTATTTATTTGCTTTTCTGATACTGATCCAGATTTTTTCCTTATTCATTATACTCTAAGATTATAAATGCATTGGAAGTCAGACACACACAGCCTCCAGGATGGCTATTAAGGTACTTTGCCATTTAGAGGACATTTGGTTTCTGTTTAATACCTGAGCGTATGTTTGGTGTGGTACAGCACTCTCACTACACTTGGGGAGCTTCTCATTAAATCAATACAGATTTGCATTCCAGAATATCAAAAAACATTTTTATTATATAACCCTGCTTAAAAAAGAACAAGGTAATATGTGGTAAGGCGTACAAGAGATTTATCCTTGAAATTCACAAGTGTTAAGTTATATTTCTTCTCTACAGCAAAGGAGAAAATAGTTAATTTCTCCTTCACCAGAAAAGGAGAAAACTAAATATTCATTTTTACTATATTAATATAAAGTAATGTGTTTAGAAGTTCCTTTGTTAAATGAATTAAATATTCCATTTCAACTCTGGGCAGGTTTACAATTTATATCAAAGCTAATAAAATATGATAATGATTCAAACATGCATCAACTATAATTTTGCTTATCTAACCAATGTCAATTATGCATTTGGAAACACAATACAATGTAATTTTGGAAGTAAACAGATGATAAGTTTGATATTTAGTCAAATGAAAATCAGATCAACCTTCTTTAATGAGTATTTGGGGTTTTTTCATTTCTTTAATTTAGTTTCCATACAAATTCCGACAACGAATAATTCTTGTCAGGTTGTAGTTAGCCAACTCCTTTCTCCACACCAAAATCTCACCTCATTAAAAATGCTTATTATAAAAGTAAGTATGTGTATTAAATATTATTTATTATTCTTTTCTAATGGTAATGACATAGACCCTGCTAACTTTGGCTAGCACTAAGAAGTGAAGTTAAATACAATTTTTCTCTGGTAGGAGTGATCAACTATACTATCAATATAAGTAGAAAAAATAGATTAAGGAATATCACATGTAATTCTATTCTTTTATAATTAAAATGTCTGAGAAGATGTTCAGCCCTTTTAATACTATGGCAATACGGAGACAAAGGTCATACATGACCAAAAGGTACAAAAAAGCACATTTTCCTGGACTCAGTAAGAGTTCTAATACCAGCACACAGTTGGTCACTGTGCAATCTTAACTAAATTATGTAGTCTTTCTGTGTCACCATTTCCTCATCCTCAGAGGAAATGGTAGCAAGGCTTGTTGGTACATAGTGAGCACTCAATGATGTTGCTATCATTTTTATATCATCATGTTTATCATTCTGGCATTTTCACCACAGCCAAGATGAGAGAAATACTTTCCAATGGTAAATGGTTTAATCATAATTTGGAAATTTTTACTACAATATACAGAAGCTCATAAAGAAAGTTGGAAGTGTGATTTGGAAAAAATATGTTTTTGTGGGAAAAATTACATTTGTTGTCAGTGAAGAAGCTTAAGTTGGCTCTGTAAAAAATGAGAACTCAAAGGTATAAGAGCTGATAATTAGAGTTCATTAAAGTCTAAGGCATTTCACTCAACTTGGACTAATAAACATTGTCAACTTCTATGTACATCTTTGTAAGGTAAGCATCGTATATATTACAATTTTGTGAAGAAATATTTTGAAACTAAGGGTGTTTAGTATAACAAACATAAAATAAATCAGTTTGGGGGAAGGGAAATTTATAACAGGTTCATGGGAATTTATGAGTTAGAACAACATGTTTCACTGTATTACACGTTCATTAATCATTGAAGCAAAACATTTGAATTTTAGTACAAACTTACACTGTGCTTATCAATACACTACTTCAATACTTTATTGCACTAGGAAAACAACATTTGAAAATATAAATTATAGATGTCATCTGGGCACAAACACAGGTAATCACTGGCCTGTAAATTAATAATTTCAAACTGGGCAACAATAACAGTTACTGCTACAATCACTGAATTTATTCTGTGCAATGTGATTGGATTATTTTCTTAACATTAAAACACAAGTTTTATATGAAGGACTCTGAAATGACCGGTTAACTTCTATTCTGTTTCTTATAGTTTGAACATGTTGAGAAATAAAAAAGAAGTGAAAATTGGAAATCTAAAATATCAATTTGAAAAGAAGCCACATCATAGTATTATTGCATCTTGATCTGAGAAGCAAATAGAATACTTGACAAAGAACCTGGAATCCATTGTGAAGACTCTTCCACGTCCTAACAGAGCTCCTCCCACATGAAGTGCATCTGTTTCCAAGTGGAATAGGGAGGAGCAACTTTCATCAGAACATTTTATTTTCACCAAGCCTTATACATGCAGTAATCCCCTATCATTCCCCTGGGTAGAGTGAGTAAAAGAGACACTTCCAAATATTTTACTACAATGAGTTTTGGCTGCAGGAAAATGAGGTTCAAACATTTTCTAAAAACATTAGATGATGTCAATATTTTTAATGAGGAAAAGTATGCATTAAAGATACTTAACATTTTATTTGGGTCACATAATAAATGGAAAGACTAAGATTAAAAACAAGGTTTTCTTTCTTAACAAAATAAAGATACTGCTCAATACTATGCTAAATACTATGCTGCAGAGACAATTTTAAAAATGCATCTACAAAGTAATATAACTTGCTAGATATTGTGAGTACTATTAAATCCATCAAATACCATTTTTGCTCAGAAACTTGTAGCTACCTAAGAGTTGAAGAAATAAGACACATTAGCTTCCTGCAGCTATGAATTTTCAAATAAGGTAACTGGTAGACTCTCCCATGCTCTAAAGCTTTAAACCTCTCAGTTTCATAAACAAGAACCCTGCCCCAGTGCTCACTCCCAGACTGGAAGAGAGACTCAGATGTTTGTAACCTTTTTGCAGAAACAATTTACATAGTAATTTCTGTAAAAGTGTAGTAGCAGAACATGGTTTACTACGGAAAAAAGAGCAGTGTATATAACTTTGACCTTGCCTCTAGCCCTGAAGAATATATGACTTTCACAATGTGTTGGGCTGGACATTGTCAACCTGATATTATCATCATTTATCTCTTGCACATGTTTGAGGATTTGTCAGGTTGGTGAACTTTGATGAGACAGGGAAGCTTTGCTAAGCATACTCATTTATAGAGATAAGGATGTTGAAATGGAGCAAAATTCCATATACTTCACCAGTTTCTATTTTATACTTCTGGTGGTTCACAGACTTTGAGAACAAAATTATAATTTTCTACTTATCTCTTTTTTTCTGTTTCATCTGATATCAGGCTGATCTCCAATACTGCAGTCATAAATTTTCAGATATTTACTTCATTAGCCTTATACCATGGTTATCCGTGGTAAATAGTAATTCTTAAAATAAGAAAAATATTCATATAATTCTTGAAGTCTTATTTTCTTGACCAGGGACTAATAAACATTCCAACTGAATTAGTTCCAGAATAAACAAGAACAAAACCTCCAGACCAAAGAGAAAGAAAAAACACCACTGAGATTGTATCATGATTCTCATCCAATACAACAATATGCAGCATAATTATGTTATATAAGTAAGAATATTTTGATTAATCTGTACATATGAGTTAAAATATTGCACATTTCATTTTCATTAATAAACTAAATTCACTGTTTTCAACATGGAAAATGAAACAACATATGGTAGTTTATTTTGTTAGCATGTATTTTTACATTTAAGAGTAAGTGCTTTCCTTGTCAGCAACTTCAATGTAAATATACAGTGTTAACATTCTGTAACATTGCAGATTACTTCCAAATGAAAACACTCACTTTAACCCAATTTAACTTGACACTAAAACAAAAAACAAAACTTCAATCAACTACTTATTCTAAATGTTGATTATCAATTTATAGCATAATAATGAATTTTAAGGCATTTTCTTTGCTTGTTAATGTGCTGAAGATGCATCTGGTAACAACATTTTCATGAATATATAATTTGATTCATAAATGCATAAAATGTATAATTTCTTTTTTCTTCTGTAGATATATTTTCAAAAGCTAACACCATATCCTATGGAGTATTCCACAGTCTCAGCAGTGTGCTTGATCAGTAGAACTTAATTCTGTGCAATTTATCTTATTGTATTTATTTTATTTTATTTTTATACCACAAATCAAACTCACTACTTCATGCATGCTAGGCAGGTGCTTCTGTTGCTGAGCTAAATCCCCAGCCCCCATTCAGTGCCATTTGAAAACCAGTTTCAGTTCTTGCTTAAGTCATAAAGTCTAGAAATTACTATATACAATCATGTTCATTTGGAAGTCAAATGTGACTACTGATCTTTAAATGCCATGTTGAATTATAAGTAAGCTTTAATTATAAGTAAGCTTTTGAAATCTAGGAACACAAAATTAGCAAATAGGTATTTTGTTTAACCTTATCTCAAGCAACTAACTTGTTTATATGCCTTTTGACATTTTTGACTCATCATTTAACAAAGAAAAGTCAAATATATCCATTTGTATTCTTTAAGTCTTTGGGTAGAACTCAAAAGTATACTGACACACACATAAATCAATGAACCGATGGATTTATTGTGTGCAGCGGATGACTGTTTTGCTTCAGACTTTTCCATCCATGCTCCATTTCATCGTCATTGGTGGAGATGCTGCTGCCAAAACCATATTCAAATTTTGGGCAGTGTACTTCATACCAAACTATGTTGTTCACTGAGTCCAAAACAAAACAAGCCAAAGAACTATCCAACATACGGTAACTGGCAGTTCAGTGCATATGCTGTCATTTTGTCACATTCTGTTTAGCAATGAAAGTAGTTTCACTTTACATCCAGGAAAAGTTCACCCTTTAAAACATGCCTTTTTAAAAAACATTAAATTGGGTTGATTTTATTTTCTTTTATTTCCACTAAGATTTGCTCACTTTTTCCACCTCACTTGCTATAACTGTGAATTGATGCTGATAAAATTTTCAGGTCAGAAATTATATTCAGTAGTCTATCTGACTTTGCTTAGGAATGTCAGTCATAATTTAAGTAAAAGAGACATAAAGACATTTCAATGAACTTTATAAATATTATCATCATTGAATTTAAAAATTTAAGGCCTAATTAAATGTTATGTTTAATTTTACTTTCAATAGAGGTATTAATAAAAACCAGTACAACAAACATAGACGAGCAGATCAGATATACCTAGTTTTCATCTGCTTTAATATGCAACTAATGAGTTTAATAATCATAAATTTGATTCTTATGGCCAGGGATTTAACTCAGTGGTGTAAGCGCCTACCTGAGAAGTGCAAGGTCAGGAGTTCAATCCCAGGTACCAATAAATAAATAAAGAAAGAAATAAACTTTGGTACATTTTAAAACTATGTTGTAAAGATGAAGTTAATTTCTTTATTAAGTCTTTCTTTTTAATGAGAACACATGTTATGCATACCAAAATATTTTGAAATCAGAATTTAAAATTAATTTATACTTGGACTAATTGCTATGTTTTAGGAGGATTTCTCTTACCACATGCTAAAAATCATGGACATGTTGTAGATTTCATAATTTGCAAAACACTTCAACATACTGTATCTGTTTTATGTCAGTGAAAAAAGCAGTAGAATACCGCTTAGCCACATTCTGCTGAGAAGAAAAGCAGCAATAAAATTAGTAAAAGGTGAAAGATTTATACAATCTGAAGAGAAATCAGAATATAACAGCAACAAAATTAGGCAAATCAGTCAAGACCAATCTCATTGTGCCCCAGCCCAGATTCCCTTAGGATGGCCAGTCCCTGTGCAGTCCTACAGATCCATCCACTTGTCCTGTTTCCTTCTATGGTGCCTCTGATGCTGCAGCTGAGATCAAACACCTGTTTACTAATAAAGTATTTTGCATAGCTTCTGAGAAAACCATTACATGGCTTTAAAGAAAACATCAATGAATGTTTTATTATGAAATGAGAATCTGCATACACTTCTTTTGCATGTATTATTGCCATTGTACAGAAAGTGTAATTTACAATATAACATGGGATTCTCATCTTGGTCTTTACTACCACAAAACTGTTCTTTTGTGGAAGGAGGATACTGGGAATCAAACTCAGGACCTCAAGCTTGCCAGGCACTGAGCAAATTCTCAGCCTCAAAACTGTTCTTAAAGTGAAACCATTTCTGGTTTTGAATCAAAGTTTGAGTTTTTGGGTTTAAACTCCATGGAAATTCAGAGACAAAAGACGCTCTGGTTGTGTAGTTTGCAAATTAAATTTAGAGTTAAATTAATCCACTTTGGGATTTTAAAACTTAGATAATGATCTGGAGTTTTTTCTTTAGGGTCTGAGGGAATGAATAGCTCTGTGTATACATAAGATGCTTTTCCCAAACTAACGTAAATTTTTCAACAAGTCTATAAATCAACCCTAGGTATTCTTTCAGTGTCATTACTCAGTGATTTATGACCAACATCTACCTTCATGAGTGGGGAAAAAAGCATAGAAAAAAATGCCTTTCCTCTTCACCCTAAAGAATACACAAAGAAATGAGTTGGAAGGGCCATCTTATATCAAAACTGCCTAATTCAATATAGATGCACAAGTACTTCATCAAACTGTGGAATAATATTTTCAGCCATATCAGAGAGAGAATGAGAACGATGTGTACATAGAATTATCAAATTAAAATTGATAGCCCTAATTGATCCTGAAACACTACCAAACTTTGGTTTTTATTATCCTACTATTTTCTACACAATACCCTTATTCTGAACCCAAGAAACGTGTACCTGCGCACACAAACACGCACACACGTACACACACACACAGCCGACAACTATTTTAACATATCCTGCGATCTCCTTACCCAATGAACAATTAAATTACTTTACTTTTTATTCTGGAGTTTTCCCAGGATTCTTTAACAAGACCATGGCAACCATTTCTCTTTAGCCTGCTTACTTCAACGGCTTAAATTTTGCTTTGTTCTTTTCAGAAGCTATGCAATCTGACAACAATCTGTTGTTAATATGACAACAGATGATACTGTGTCTTCTGTTGGAATATCCTTCAATATGTATCTTGTCAGAAAATGTCTGGGTCCAAATAAATTTATTCAGTCTTAGAAGTTTTTTAACAGCAAGGCATCAAGAATCTGATAAGTGAACTACTTAGGACAGGTTTCTATGAGATTGACCATTCAATGTCTGTAGAGCTAAGAGGTCTGCAGGAAAAATTGGCCTGCTTTTGTCTCTGTTAACTTCCTTTGCCTATGTTAGCTGCCTTTACCTAAGGTAACTTTCTTATCTAAAAGTAAAAATCCAGTAAGATATCTTTTTTTTTCACAATATGCATGTTAATCCCTTTACGAGTATCAAGTAGAGTAAGACCTGATCTTGACCTTTACCTATGTGCATTATGTGTCAGTAGTTTACCATGTCACTTGCCTATGGGACTGTTAAATTCCCTTTACATGGCATACAATGTGCTTCACAGATGAGCCCCAAGTCTGTCATTGCTGAATGCTGCTAGAACATGTTCTGCAACTCACCATCTCGAGTCACCACTGGGTACCTCCGACAACCCATGAAGAACACCATTTTCTCTAGCTACAGCAAATTCTTCTCTAAGAGTCAGTTCCTGCATGTAAAATTCTGAATCTGGGTATTTCTACATTCCATTTCTTCAGGTGAAGATTTTATAACACTGAAACTTGATATACTCACTTGCTGTTCTGCTTCCTTAAGGCCTGGAAAAACCTCTAGTCCAGCGTGAGTCAACTGAACTGGGATGATCTGCATTTCTGTCCATCTTTTTTTCACAATACTAGAGGATTTCACAGCAGGGACTAAACATGCTGATGTCTTTTATTATACTACATATTTGCTTTAGCACACAGTAGGCCTTCACTGAATCAAGCTACAGCCTCTAAATGAGAAAAATCAAGAGTCGAATCAATGTGTTTATGGATTAAATCTGGAGCATTTCCTCTGCTCCACCGTACCGACTTGATTAATCCTAAAATCCTGTCTCTTGGTTGCTGAATGTGTTCCCTGTGCCAGCCAGTTCCCTAGGAGGCTGATCCTGTCTCAGTTTGAACTTTCATTTAATGTAAATGGCACAGATCCAAACCTTCATTCACTTCAGTTAGAAAGTTGGGTTTGAACTAAATTGGTTTCATCCACTCATTTATTAATTTATTCAACACACACTACCGTGCCTGCTAGGCTCATCTGAGGCAGGAGCAGGTGTCTCGGTGGCACTCTCCGTTCCAATTTCATTTTGCTACTCCACATACACACATAAGATTTAGAAAAGTAGCAAATGGGCATTTCCAAACAGGCAAAGTTTGGCTCTTTTTACCATAATTACTATTTTTCAAATATTTTGTAATCTAGCATAACAATGGTGTAAATACCACATTTTCCCCATGTACTGCATTTAGTCATTTATCTCAAATTATTACTAAAATTTAACTCCTGTAATAATAGAAAACATGATTACTAAATTATACAATGTTAACTAATGGTATCATAATTTGTAATGTCACCATAAATCAGAATAAATATTTGCTAATTTCAATTTTAAAGTAAAATCATTTAATCAAGTCCCCTTGGTGATTTTAGTAGAATTATCAGATTTTTTTATTCCACAGAGCACCCTTCACTATGCATTTTGAATGGCTAGATATTCAATTGATTTTTTTGTCAATATGTCCACAGAATGTAATCCAAAGAAAATCTAGATCATAAGTTTCTCATTTCAGGGAGCTGAAAAGTTTAAAGGAATTGGTTAATAAAACAAAGCTATACATGATTTATAATGTAAAAAATTAATAGCCAGAGCCAATTTGCTAGCAGAAACAAAAGTAAAAAAAAAAAAAAAATTGGTGGACATAAGGCTTGGAGACATACGGCACACATTTTTGACTAGACAAGCTAGAAAAGCAGAAGACTTGCTTTCAGCTCTTAGGATATTTTTCCTGCAATTTCAATGAAATATACGTGCATGAAAATAAAATATTTAAATTTTTTATCTTCACAACAACGTATGGCAAAACACGTTTGCCTGGCAGATTTTGGTCAATCTTATTTCATAGTCTATTAATTTCAGAAATGTGTAATATTTTATACTGAACCTAGAAAAATACAAGAGCAACTTGGACTATTTCCGTGGATAACAGGCTGCAAGCCAGCTGGTTCTCTGAGGCCCTGTTTCAAGGTCCTCTGATAAGCAGTGGAGACTCAGCTATGCAGGTTACCAAGAATACTGCCTTTCCATCTGGAATTATCCACAAATAATATGCTTTGTCAGGTATAAAGTGATTACGTTTTCTTTCAGGTAGAAAAATATCTCAGGATATTTTCATACTTAACACTAGCCTAGAAATAAATGTAACCATATTCTTATTGTAGAAATAATGTTTTCTCCAAAGATCCCACTATTGCATTGATAATTGTCATCAAACAAAAATAGTTTTGAGTCCATTATCAGACTTTCCAAATGTTAATGATGCTTGTCTTTCTCTATCCAGACAATGAGATAGAACTATGGAGAAAGAAGAAACTCATGATAAACTTGTTGACGAAGCCATTTTACTGCAGTCAAGCTGCTATGGGTGTTGAAATCAGATGATCGCTTATTGACTCCTGTTATCCCAAATGCATTGATACACCCTGCATTTCTGCTTCCAGGATGCTTTATTTCTATCATCTTTGCTTGTCTATTGTCCTGAGAGATAATTTTCTTTCTAAGTTTTCTTTTCTCTTTTTGTTATTCCATGTACTACCCTTAGGAACATTATTTCAGTTCTCTGAATAGCTACAATTTTTTTTTTGCAATTTAAGATTTAATTTACAAATATAATTGTGTATCTCATGGTATACAATGCAATCCTTTGAGACATATAGATATACAAGTAAATCAAGCTACTCTAATTATATATCACATCACATAATTACTGTTTTTTTTTGTAAAAACACGATCTGCTTAGTAATTTTCTTATAAAATATATGATTAGCTATAGTCAAACTGGCTGTAGAATAGATCTCCAGGCCTCATTACTTTTATCTATGTGAAGCACTGTACCCTTGAACTAACATCTTTTCATTCCTATACCCTTTACCCTCTGCTTCTGGTAACTGTCACTCTACTTTCTGGTTCTACAAGTTTGATTTTTTATATAGTATGTAAAATTGAATCACACAGTATTTGTCTTTGTGTGCCAGTTTATTTCACATAGCATAACATTATCCTGACTCATCCATGTTGCATACCCTGATAAAAATCTTAAATTCAGGCCATACCTTGGCTATTTTTGTTGAGTTTTGTGAATAATGTGCTGATAAATTGAAGTTATAGATGTATCTTTTACTTTTTTATCCTCTTCACTGAGCTTTTTTCTACTAGTATTTTAAACTCTACTTGTTTCTTTGATCAGAGCACAGAAAACCAGAACTCTAATAAAAGTCCAGAGAATAAAATCTAGGCTGAGAAGCTTTCAGTTAGAATCAAGGACTCCATTGGCAATTAGACCTGAGACCATGTGTGTTATCCAATAGTAAAAAATTTGTCTACATTTTTTTTTCACGTTCTTGGACTTTTCAAAAGATTGAGATTAAGGGCAGCATGCTAATTAATCTGGTGGAGGAAATCTAAAGGCAGCCCAACCTTCAAGATGTGACATGACTATTTTTGTTGTATACTGAGAGTCAGGAACAAAATATCTATTTGTCAATTAAATATTAATCAGGAACAAAAATTCCACTTAGTGTTTCATGAGAAAGAGCTTTCAAATTTAGGTGAAAGTAAAGCAATTATTTTTGCAAAGATTAGCAATTAAAAGAAATAAAGTATTTTACATCATACTGATAAGAAAGACACCTTGTGACCGTTTTAAAAATTACCAAGATTCCCACTCTTTCCAAATTTAAAGTTAAAAATAAGTGAAGGATTGCTTTGATAGAAGAGCCCAGGGAAGCCTGCATATTCAGAACCAATTAAAAAAGAATTTACTAGAATTCAGCCATCCAGGCACTCAGAGGCTTCTGCAGTCATGCTATAAGGGAGCAAGGCTACTGTCTGAGATCCCATCAAACATCAGCATCATCCACTCGGTGATAGTTTTATAGATATGCAGAATGTAAGGGTTATAGGGTCATACAGTCTTTTACCCAGAGTTCACAAGAAAGCCTGGAATATCAAGCCATACATCCCTGAAAGGGCAGTCTATGACACTGCAGGACTGTAGCTAAATGTATAGTGGAGACCCAGGAAGTTGGAGATGCCACAAGGTACATCCTCTCCTAACAAATATTACAGGCAGGAAACAAAACCAAAGGGGAGGTCAGAAGGGCTGCAAAAAGCAATACAATACGGACAGGACTGCCCAAGCCCTTTGAAACTCACCTCTTACCACAGCATAGGCTGAGTGCTGAGCATGGAGCTACCAGATTAGTGAACGCCCTGCAGGGTTTCAGTCTTGCTTTGGTCCCAGTGTTTTTTACTCCCTATTTCTCCTTTATGGAATGAGAATGTTTACCTTGTTCTCTTTTAAGTTGAAAACACTGAAATTTATTTTTTCATTTTATAAGAGTTCACAGACAAGAGTTTCCATGTTTCTCAGAAGAGACCTTTAGATTTAGACTTTACTAATGCTGGAATCATTCAGAATTCAGCGAATCTGATCAGTGGACTAAGTGGATTTTTGCCCAACATAGACATCCATTTTTTAAGTCCAAAGGCTGAATGTCATGATTTAGACCTAGAATACCTTTCAAAAGCCTAATTTGTTCAGATCTGAGGATTTTGGAAAGTATATACGTATACTTGGATGGATTCACATATGTTTTGTTTCTAGAACGTGGAATCTGATTAGAAAGAGAACCTTCACTGAGGTCATGGTCTGGAAACTCATATATCCCTCCCCTCTCTCTACTCATTGGCCAGCGTGAATTAAGCAACTTTCTCTGCACCAGGTCCTTCTACCATGGCACGTATACATTGAACCTAAGAACCATGGTTTGAAACTTATAAAATTGTAAACCAAAATAAAGTCTCCTTCTTTACCGTGACTATATCTCAGTGATGAAGATGTGACTAAGACACTTTCTTAGTTTTAAAGTCTATAACCTTTTTAAATCCTTAAAAATTTTGATTACCATATATTAATTGTATATACTAATATACAATATTAAGATTGTATGTAATGCTTCAACACATACAAAAAGTGGGTAGTAAATAAATCAGGTTAATCAGTATTTTCCTCTATCACTTCTGTCCTTGTTTAGAGGCTTCGAGATCCTCTCTTCCAGAGTTTCATAAAGTATAGAGTCATTTGCCTATATAATTCAAGTTATTTTCATATAAATCTTTGCATCAGAAGTAATTTTATCCTTATCTTATTGATAAAAAACTCATATCTAGGAAAACTACTTTGCATAAGTTCAAAACTTAAATACTATACTTCAAAGACAAGTCTGAATTAATTATCTTAACCCTAAATCCAGTAGTCTTTCCAGCATACCACATGAAGTCAGGTGAGATCTCTATCTCTTTGTATTGTACATATTATGTGAATGCTACTTTCCTTATTATTTAGCAAAAGCACCTTACATTTCCTTTAAAAATATATGGATGTCTTATCTGAACTGTCTTGGCCACAAAGGTAATTTGTTTTGTTCTCAGTTTACAGGAGATCAACCTATTAGATTATTGTTTGGCATATTTCAGTTCTACTTACGTAACTGCCCTTGACCTCACACATCACCCTTTTAAAAACCTGGCATTTGTGAATCACAGATGATCTAAAACTTCTGTGCAAGAATGATCATCTGTTTCTTTCACCTGTACACATTTCTGGTTTTTCAGCCAAAGCATCTTGCCAGAAGCTGTATGTAATTGCTAACTGTGTCAAGCATGCTTGTGTCCTATTTGTAGAATTATTAGGTCCACAAATGTGCATACAAAATAAGCAAAAATAGGATTTAAAATTCTACAAGTTACCAGAAGCACATGAGAAAATTTACACTGAATTCTTCAGAAATTCTTACACCTGAAAACATATTTAATATAAGTAACAAAAACTCTGTTTTAAATAGTAATCCTGTTTCTCAGTAATAAGTTGACTTAGAGAAATAAACCTATAAGGTTATATTCGTACATTTTTCTTCTATCAGAAGTGACTCTGATAATGCTACTTAGCTATAGATAATGTGTCCTTGTCACCATCTTGACTCTAGGTAATCTCCAATATTTGTGGATCAATTCAAACTTTGCTTTATTTCTTTATATGGAAATCCAGTTTTAATCATTTGATTAGTAAATAATATTTATATGTCTGTATATATGTGTACATGATGTAAAAATTTCTTGTTCAGGAAATGCAAAGAGTGACTATAATTTTCTTTTATGATTGTAATAATAGTAATATATGATGGCATGAAAAGAAAACACAGAATGGTAATGTTTCATGAATGTTAATTAAAATTAAATTTCTTTCACTTAGCTATTCTCTTTTAATCTGTTTCAGGTTCTTATAAGCCTACTTAACAATTCCAACAGCATTTGGCTCATGAACTTCTGTAATTTTTGTGCAATTCCTATATAGTTTTTAAATTTATTTCTCATTTATATTCAGAATACTTAAAGTAGTATATAATGAAATAATTCATATTAAAGATCATCAAATATAGTAATAATTTCTTGCATTTACACACAGTGATGTCCTTCTAAAAATCTTCTTTACCGATATTATGTATTCCAATACTCTGAACACTCTAAAAGTTTTAGCTTCAGGCCTATTTTCTTCACAAAATTTTCATATCCTGTGAAAATAATGATACCCTTAAATTGAATGAGATGATAATTACCAAATTCTAGAATTCAAAACATTTGACATTTCAAATTGAACTAAAAATAAGCTTGCTATAATCTAATCTAATAGAGTTGGTTAAGTAAATGCTAAATATTTACAAATGTATTCATTGTAGCTTGGCCAGAGTTTCAGGACTTTTTCTCTGTAACAATTGGGATCATTGGAAACACATTGTTTGTTCACCCTTGTCTCTTCATTTGCGATTACTCAGAACTGAAGACAAAAAGTATTTTGATTGCTGTAACCCTGGATTCTACTAATCAAATGTCTATGGTTTGTACCCACTGTCAAAGAAAAGCAAAGCCAAGAAAATAGGAAATTTGCAATGGTAAAGACAAAACAGCAGATTTTTATTTGGGAATGATTTAACAGGGTAAAAGGGGACTTTTGTGTAGAACTGGGCAATGAGTGGAGATAAATGGAGGTTTACATCCAAGGAACATATGGCAAGCAGGCAGAGTGTGGGGGGCTTGGAAGATGAAAAATTGCGAAAAAATCAAGTTTAATGAGAATTGTGACTAAGCTATTGAAAAAATTCTTCTGAAGTCAGGCCAGAGTGATCAGATAACAAGGGATTAGAAATTTAATCAGATAGCAAGTTTAGAAGATTCTCACTAAATCAACTTTGCAAATTCTTGATAAAACTAACTCATGCAAAGATGAACACAGAAAGCCAAAAGTAGAAGTCTAGTGCAGGAAGCAGTTTGACTATGGGGACAAAGTCTTTGTCATTACTCAGTAGGACAACACTGCCTTATAATTTTTAGTTCTCTCTGTAATGCTGTCATTCTCTTAAATGGTTTTACATTGTTTTGATATACTTAATGCTACAGTATATGAAGTTGTACTCAAGGACTTCAAGTAAAGAGTCAATATGGTAACTACTTTTAGGTCGGAATTATCTGGTGGTGAAACACTATTCTGCTTAAATGGTTATGTTTTGATCTGCGCTGTTTTGCTGTTATGCCCTCTTTTTTCTCAATCTCCACTCCATTATTTACTTTTTTATTTTTATCTGTTTAATTAAAGGGAAAAAAATAGCAGGATATAATATAGTAACCCACTTTGACTTTCTATTATCTCGATTTGAAGCCCTGTATTACTCTCACCATCTTGTTTTTGACTGATGTTCCCCTATTCTGTTTTGATGGATAGTATCAGGTTCGAAAGTTTAGGCATCAGCTGAGAAGATAATGAGATTCATTATAACGCCCATTCTCATTGACTTTTATCTACTTTTGAAGACCTACAATGTCTCCAATGTTTTGGTTTTGTCGGTTTTGTTCTTTACTATTTGTTCAATTGTATTATAACTAATGATATAGGCAATTCTATTAGAGATAGCGGGAGGCATTATGGTAGCCATTGTTGATCACCTTGTATTATGTTTTTATATTATCTATTATGTCCACCCTTTTGACTTGACTGATTCTGTCCTGTTTATGTCTCATTTGGTTTTACTTTCTTCCAAAAAGCAATAAGAACCGTGGGAGCAATGAAACCCAAAATGTGTAATAGTCATTGTACAAAAGAGAGGAAAAGAAAGTGCTCTAAATGATATAACTGCGTGTATATTTAAGTGTATAAGATAGAAAATGATATCACAGAGTTTTATTGGATCATTGAACAGAACTGTTTGCAGTATCATTGTTGGAATATCCACTCTACAAGCTTTAATTTTGTGACTTGAACAATTATTTTTAAGATGGCAATATGTAATCCATTAACTAGTGATTTCCTACTGTTCATTTTTTTTCTTCTGTAAATCTGTATAACTTGTACCCTTAAAAAAATTTTTTTTAGTTCTTCCAATAGAGTTTCTGGGCTACCTTGAAACTTCAAAGATCAGGCCATTTACTAACAGTAACTCTTCCAAATATATTCCTAGGCTGCTTTCCTGAAAACCAGACATTAAGAGAAGATGCTAAGGCAAAATAAAGGGTAGATAAAGGTAAACAAGGAGGTAGACTTTGTGGAAATGGGAAGGAGAGGAGAGGAGAGCAGTGGAAAGTAAAGGTAAAAATAATGAACGTGTGTTATGTGTGTGTGTTATGTACCAACTCCCCAAGATGAATGTAAGTATTATGTATTGCAAACATATACTAACAATAAAAATAATTTTTTGAAAGAGGCTTTTCAAGAATGTGATTCTAGGAATAACCAGCAGCATAACAGGAAAGTGAAGGAAGTAGAAAAAAGAATAAATTTATACCACGGTAGACAGAGAACTACATTGGGTGCTGGGGCTTAGTCTTAGTGGGGACCTGTAGAGGCTTTAGCTAGAGAGCTGAAGTAGTAACACTTCAACTGTGATAAGGCACCAGGTGAGGAGCTCCTGTGCAATGGTATATTCGGGACCTCTCAATCTCATGCTATAGGTCAGAGGAATGAATTCCAGTGGCCAGAGAAAAATCCTCAGATAAAATTTACTGTTGGTTTGAATAAAAAGGATAAACATAACAAAAAAAAGATGAGCTCCTGAAGAATATGATAGGGTACTGATAGAGTCTGAGATGTTTGTGAATTATTGTTTCCTTTTCTGTAGTTGTCCTGCAGTTTGCCTGCTTGCACTGGGAACTTGATATTTCTTCTTCTGAAATTAATGGCAATGGCAGCCTAGTGTGTTATAGAAAGTTGTGGCTTTCTAACTTTCTCAGGCAGGCTTATCAAAGTAAATTTTACACACATAAAGTATGTTCATTTTAATATTTGGCACTCCTATATAGCCATTAACCATAAAACAACAAACAGAATTTTCCATCACTCTCAAAACATTGATTCTTGGTATTAAAGCTTCTTCCTCCACACCCAGATTCCAAAAACCATTGATCTGTTTTCAATCACTATATTGAATCATAAAATATAGTGTGTTGTGTCTGGCTTTTTGTACTTAGCATAGTAATTTCAAGATTCATTCATGTTGTGCCAAGTACTAGTAGTCTGTCCCTTTTAGTCAATTTCTGAAGAGTACTTCATCATATATATGACAACTAAGTTTAATTGTTAACTTCATAAAGAAGTTATTGGATATCAGAAAGGGACTATATTTTGCAGGAGATTAATTAATCACTGATGTTCATAGATAAGTGTGCTGTTTAGAAGTATGATCTAGATTGGAGTAGGTCACTGGGAGTGGGACCTATCTGCTGTAAACAGATGAATCTTTGGGAAACACTCAAGATACAAACTACAACATCAAATACCTCGACCCCAAAGACTCAGGCCCATCACATAATGCAAAATGTACTCAGCCCATCTCCAACAGCTACCAAAGTATTAACAGTTCCTACACTGCTCAAAAGTTTAACTTAAATATATCTTCTGCAACTCAAGATAAACTCATCTTGTAAAGAGCCCTTGTAAAAACTGAAAAGAACAAGTTAGGTGCTTCCAAGGTACAATGGCATATGATAAACAATTTTATCCAAAAAGGGGAAAGTAGAAAAATAAGGAGGAATTAGACCAAAGGAAGAATGAAACTTGGCAGGACAACCTTTAAATATTAGAGCTCCATGTCCAGCAACTGAAGTGCATGAGTGTTAACTCAAATAGACTGTTAGACAATCTTGTTGTTATTACTCTCCTACTTGCAAGCCATGTGACCACCATATTCTGTTAATACTGCTCATTTCCTGTAGCTACTGAAATGGGTGTTGTGTATTTCTGGCATCTATAACTTCCTGCAGTTTTCTGCATATTTGGCTTCATTTGTAGCCATGAGGTGGTTTTTAAAGAAGCACAGCATCCATAGCAGTAGTGCTATTACTATTTGGTTTTATCCAGGTTTGCACTGATATGTGTGAAGAAAACACAGAATGGAAAGATTCTTAAAAGTCGCAGACATTGAAAAAACACTTCTGCTTGAGGTTCAAGTAGACCTCTTACAGCTCATACCATCAGCAGTCCTTGGCATTATGCACCTATTCTGACTTTGCAAACATGCAGAATGAAAGAGTAATGGATTATAGAGGCTCCCACCAAGATTTCAAAGAACAAAACAGGCAGTTTGTGGCAGATTCGCCTCCCACCGACTTGGCACATGGAGATAATGCATTCAAATTTTTTGCCAAGGTGTAACTAGGATGTTCTCTAGTCCAATTCTCAGTAATATGCATGTTGCCTTCTGACATCTCATGAACATAACATTTACTACAAACTTTCTCATATTTTGAATCCTCAACAGAATTGTTCATTACAGTGTTTGCACCATTCTAGGACCTTTCTAGCCCACTTCTCCAAATTTTCCAAACTCCTTCCACAGAGGCTTTTCAACCTTGTCCTAGGTTATAGTCACAGTGACAATCCCATACCTTATGGTGGATTTCCTATATTAGACAAAATACCTGAAGTCGACAAATTTTGAAAAGGTAACTTGTATCTTAGTTGACAGTTTCAGAAGTTTTAAATCCTGGTCAATTGACTCAGTGTTTAGGATTGCGGCAAGGCAGCACATCATGGTGAACAGCAATGGGGGAGGAGGCTTCTCACCTTGCAGCGGCCAGGAAGTGAAACAAAGAGGCAGGAAGGGACCATTGGCATTTTCTGTTTCATGAGCACACGCCCAATGATCTAACTTCTTTCTTCTAGGTGCTACACAGTAAAAGATCCACCTCTTCCTAATAGTGCCAGGGGCTGAGGATAAGCTTCAACATATGAGAGACTTTCAAGATTCACAGTATATTTCAGCATAATTGACAGTAAATATAAGATAAGCCTTTTTCAGTTTCAACAAAATTAATGATAACTTGGAGAACTAAAACTGTCTCTTTAAAAAAGGTGCATGTGATAATAATTCTATGTTAATAGAAATAATTATCAAGTTCAATTTTTCAAAAGTTTACATAGTATCTGCGTATTTCACCAGAATTTTTCTCAAACTTTGAAGTGACAGGTATCATCTGAACCAATGTGTAACCTATTTCCATATAGAAATAAAGAATAGGTTGTGGCATTGTCAGTAAATCTGTAATCAAACTAGTTGCAAAATGCACAGAACAGCCAATCAAGCAAATAAACAGCAGATGTCACCTAGGACCTCTATTGTTTTTGTTTATCTCATCTACATGACCGATCTCTTTTGAAAACAGAACCCAGATTTGCTTTGCTGCTTTGCATCTTTCAACTCCCATTAAAAACTGTGTTGGGAAGTAAATGTATTAAATCATCCCTTTTCTGTCATCCATAGGGAAGGACATGTATAAATTAGAACAATTACTGTCTTGCTTTAAAGAACTTAACTCTAGAAAAAAGATGCCATAACATTCAAAGTAACAATTTCTGAAAGGAAGTTTCCAGAATGGACTCTCCATGACAGGTGACTTGACCACTTGTTTATTTCATCCTTCAATGCAACAAGCCACTCTCAATCACTCCACGTTTGTCACTTTTTTGTCTGATTGTTTTTGCTACAGTTGCCCAGAGTTAATGCTCATGACACCAAGACATTCAGAGATCCTCACAAACCATTCAGAAAGAATTTATAATGCAAAAGTGTTTAACCCAGGCACCAGCTGGGATTTCATCACCTCTTTAGCACTACAAAAATTATAATTGTATCCCCATTATCTGCAGTGCAGAAAGAAAAGTTACTTGTCAAAATTTTCTACAGTTTGCAAGAAGCCAGCATTTTTATTGTGATCTCTAGTGATGGCTTTTGTAATTCAGAACTCTTTTCATTTTTCTTCATTTGTACTAGCCCAGTCTTTTATAAAGTGTGTGTGTGGAAGTCCCTATTATTAATACCAATAGAAAAACAATTAAATGATTCAAGTAATTTAAAATCTTATAATAATGGTTCCAGTTACTAAAAGTTTCTAGGACATTTTCCCAGTTTAATTCCTTGCTTTCTTCCTTGTGTGGTGACAGGCATGCTGGTGTCTTTCTACCTTCTTCTCTGGTCTCTTCTGTCACCTGGGTTAGCACTCCAAATTTCTCTCATATTCCCACTCATTTCTGAAAAAAGAGTTTTGTAAATTCTCTCATTTCCTTGGTCTCTGGTGACATAGATAAGGCCTCCAAGGCCAGGGGCTGCTCCTCTCCCCTTAGCTGTTGACTAAAACCAAATCCCTTATTCTGAAAGATGACTGATATCAAGAAATACATTCCTACCCATTGCAAGTCCAGACTCAAATATTAATTAATTTGAAAAACTGGAATGCATATTCTTTTCCAAACCCAGGACCTTGCACTTGCCAGCCAGACACTTATGCTGCTGAGATACATCCCCAGCCCTGGAATGCATTCTATATAGTAAAGATATTAGGAATAGACTTCAATCACTGTCTCAAAACTAATTGTTCTAAGAAGCAGAAATTCAATTTCAAGTAAATGCTAATTTGCTGTTTAGGATCTTGTTGTACAGGTACAGGAAACGTCAATAAATCTGGACTAGAAGAAGAAAAATGTAGAGGAAGAGTGAGTTGAGATCCTTGGAATCAGTGTGATGCTTTAGACGGAGCCTTCAACTATGGGTCAGATGTGTCTGGCTTTGCTATTCATTACTTATGTGGCTTTGGGGAAATAGCCTCTCAGAGCTGCAGTGTCTAGTCCATCAGTGTGGAGGATTAACAGTATTAAAGACCATGTTTTCAGAAGTATGCAAGGGATTGATTAAGAATTGAACCTAATCAGCACTGGGGGAACAGCCAAACCCCAGTCTGTTCTGGAGCGAGGCCTGGGAAAAATGAAGAGTCATCCCCACTCACCCATTCACCCCCCATAAGCAACCAGCTGATCTGGAGAAACACAGGCTGCTATAATAGCTATTTAGGTGCAATGCAATTTGCTGCTTGCAGTGTTTGGTGTTTCACTGACATTGCAGGTCTAGGGCCAGTGTTCTAATCGTCTATTCGGAGGATAACGGTACACAACGTGGCATCCATGGAGGATAGTAGCCATTGTTAATTCCCTATTATCTTGGTTTGAAGTCCTGTATCATTTTCATTGCTTTGTTGGGTCAGGTGTTATTCTGCTTTGTTTGATTTTGTTATGCCCAATGGTATGAGCAGCTATTTCAAAGATAGCAAAATATATTATGGTATCCATTTTGGATTTACTATTGTCTTGTTTTGAAGTCCTTTATTGCATTCATTGTTCTGTTTTTTATTGGTTCTATTCTGTTTTCTTTTGTTTGATTTTCACTATGTCTGAAAGTATCTGCAGCTATTTTGAAGACAACAAGAGGCATTATAGTAACGATTATTGATTTCGTATTGTTTTGAAGTCCGGGACCACTTACACTGGTTTGTTTTTATCGGCTTTAGTCTGTTTTATTTTGTTTGGCTTTATTCTGTTTAAAATAAAATAAAATAAGTAAGAGTGAGTTGAGAACTAAGTGGTTATGAAGAAATAAGGGTACAGAATTCATAGAAAAAATCAGAGGCACTGAGAAAAATCACTTTTATGATCATTCTGGAAGCTCACTATGTCTTGTTTTTCTCTGAGAACAATTTGACTGGTGGGTAGTTCTGTAGCCAGGAATGAATAGCCAACTTCACAGTCAGATCTAAACCTATTTAAGGTGCTGATGTCTTCTACACTTACAACTAATACTGCACATTGGCAAGGCCACTCTGACCATGATTAGAGCATCTTGAAAATAACTACATTTTATATCACTGTGACAGCTGTATTAACAAAATAAATTTTATGTCATTTTTAATATTTCAGGAAGTAACAGAAATTTTACCTCCCAATTAAAATTTCTTTTAATTAGTTTGGGCTTCTCTATTAAACAATCTTGAAAGCAACATTTTATGTTTCCTCTGTGAGATGTAAGATTTTCTAACTTTAAGTTAATGTGCATGATTAACTTCCAATGTGTTAGCCTCCATTTCTACAGTGAGCACAAACATGTGTCATGAGTTAGAATGCAAAACATTTTTAAAATTTTTCCTTGGAGCATGAAATATACATTTATCAACAAGGTTTTGTTTGAGACATTTAGCCTTGATTTGACAAAAAAAGAAGTTTTACTTTGTTTTCCCCTTTTCTGCAATAAACCATGTGCTTGGATCTTCACCGCAGGCATTTTTAAAAAGCCAATTTGTTTTACCTCCTTCAATTGGACATAGCATATCATTAGTTCTTGTCAAGAAGAATTTAGCCTTTTTTTTAAATCATGATACTAACATTTTCAGACCTGAAATACTAACCTGAAAGTGAAGTTTCATCTCAACACTATATTCAATCGAAACAGTAAGTGGCAAGAGACTTCAGCGGAGTTATGAAACCTCATTATATGCATATAAGTCCATCTAACATGTTATTATTGAAATTCTAGTCCCTCAACCACTATTACTGTCCATTTGTGATCTCTGAAATCATAAATCTTAACATGTTCATGACAGGGTCTTAAATTCATGTTACACTGCTGAATTTATTGGATCACCAGTGGTATATGCATGACTGCCCTATCCAGATATTCTGCCTTAGTTTTATTAGTAAAAAGCCCAATAAAATGATTATCCATTAGACCACCTATGGTACAAGCCACCCAGTACATGGAACAGTCTTGCATGTACCTGCAGTGGTTCAAATTGGTGGAAACATATTAAGTAAATCAAGTATACTTATGTCTGACTTTCCTACTTGTAAACTTACAGATGTACACTTATGCTATCAAGACAAATTCACTGGAATTGTAATCTCTTTAGAAATGATCTCTTATGAATTTAACTGCCACTCATATTTTAAAGTGTAAATTATGTAACACATTTTGAACACAGGAAACATGATTTTATAATAACATTGTTCATTTTAAAATGCCATACCAAACTAAAAGACTAGTGATTTGTTTTAAATTACTTATTTAATATTTAATGCCATCTACAACTTGGTGTCAAATCATACTTCAGGCTGTTTTTTTATAAATGAACACTTGATTTTATTTTAATTGATCTGTTTGTGATCTCTTAAAACACCCTGAATTTCCTACCATCTTATTTATTCTTGCATTTCTTTCATCTTGCATATTTCTTTCTTCTTTATACCTTATTTAAACTTCTCGAAGAAGACCTAACTCTATTTCTAGCTCTTGGGTTTCCTTTTTTCATGATTATCTAAAGATAAATTCTCTCAACTTTTTCTGAAACCACAATGTTATCTCCATAAGTAAGATTTTGTTGGTATATTATTGAAAATAACTAGAGTTTTACAAAAATTTAGATCCTATATCTGTAATAAGCTGGTCATAATATAGGCTGAGAGTTCTACACAGATTTGGGACTGCATCGAAACTTTTTTCAAGGGACAGAGCGTCAACTCCCAGAGCAGAGAACAGTGGGGTATTGATCTGCAACAGTTCTAGAGTATTGGGGAGGACTGGATGAACTTCCAGGCTAAGTGGCTTCTGCAACTAAGCACCTTAAAGAAATAGGCGCTTATTCGCCTGGGCAGCTGTAAGTACAACAAATTCTTGTCTAGCTGTGCCATCGCATAAATATTGAGAGAAAATGTAAAGTTTCCAAGTACGATTTCAAACTTTTAAATCAAAACTGACAAATGCTCTAAATCTCAGACAATGGGTCAAAGTAAAGCTATTTTTCATAGTACTAAATAGCATGACCCAGGATAAGGAAGAAAAAGATTTATGTGTTTGATCTTAATTAAATGCAAAAAGATTAAAAATATTTTCCAAATACCCAAGTATGAAAATAAGCAATATTTCTATTTTTCTCTTGACTAATTATTGCAAACTTTCATTCAACCTCTAATACTCCTCTGTTTTGCTGTCCAAGTATATTAATACAAATGATAGAGTGATCACTCCTTACATTTTCTGAGAACAATTATATGAACAGGTTAAGTGTGTAAGTTTTTTGACTACTCAAAATATCACCCATAAAAATGCCTAGTCCAATCAAAGTGTGCTATTTATACACAGTGGAGTACTATGCTGCCATGAAAGATAAACTTGAGTCATTTGTAGAAAATTGGATTAAACTAGAACATAATGTTAAATGAAGTAAATCAGAAATATAAGCTTAACCACCATATGATTTCTATTATATGAGAAATATAAATATGAAGAGCAAACTAAAAACTAGATAATAGGGAATAGGGAGATAGATCTTTTGCAAAAAGGAAGGAGACCAAAATTTGGAGAGGAAGGGGAGGAGAATGAGATGATAAAAGAAATAAGAAGTATTAGGTACATGTATCAGTTCCCCACAGCGAAACTAGTAATTTTGTACTGTAAACATGTACTAAAAAAATGTAAATTAAAAAAAAAAAAAACTAGAAAGATTTAAATGTGTCAAAGTTCAGGGGATCACACAAAAGACTATTTCTATTTATTTATCTACATATTTATTTACTGCTTCAATACACCACATTGTGAAGGATGCCACGTTCCCCACCCCAGACCCAAGAGTGATCGTGCTTACCCACAAGCAGTGCGGGCGGTGCAAAGGCGACTTCCCTCAACTGACTTTCACCTTAATTAGTGAGTCTAGCTGAGATCATGAACGTATCTTCATGAAAATGGGCAGCCTGTGATGGACCAGCATTGTTTATCATCAGTGGCCATGGCTGAGCTCAGATAAATGAGCTATAATACCACGGAACTAAGATATGCAATAATGTCTCTGCTGAGGCCTTCGTGACTCCGGAGGAAAATTGCTCCCCAAAATGTGCGCCAAAGCAGGGTACTCGTTAACCTAACCTGGATCTGACTGTTCCTGTCCCTTCCACAAGAACGCTTAGCTCCCTGTGTTACAAACTCTGCAGCTGCAACACCTGACTGGTGCACTCAGCCTCAAGCCCCTCCCATTTTCCCCAATGAACCCCCCTGCACCCTTACTGGTCTCGTGGTCTTTCTCCCAGCTGTGCACCATAACTGCAGGCGGGAGACTGGGGACTCACTGCAGGGGTCCCTGATACCAAGTGCTTATCGTGTCTCTCACATACTAATAAGAACTGCAGTGGAATGCTTAAAGTGGCTTTTTATCTCAGTTTCCCCATTTGCACTGTAGAGATATTACTAGTTTTCTCCTCATTAATTTTCTACTGTTATCATAAGTTGCTAAAAACTTAACACAAACAACATAACTTTATTGTCTTACAGTCCTGTAAATCAAGAATTCATCATGAGTCTCACTGTATTAAAAAAACCATGCCATGTTTTCAATGAAGCCATAACTCTTTCCAGAAACTCTAGAATCCATCTCCTTGCTCTCAGTTTGTTAGACAGAATTCACGCCCCTGCCATTTGCCAGCAGCAGCCAGCTGAAGAGTATTCTCCTCTTCTAGAAGAAACTGCATTCCTGGACCCCAGAGCTTTTCTTCCATATTTTCTTCCAAAAAGTCCATTTCATTCTCTCCTGCTTCTTCTGATGCTGCTGTATCTCTCTGGTTTACTCTTCTACTTCCTTCTCCCATGTCTAAGCCCTATTCAGATAATCCAGAATAATGCTCCCTTTCCAGGTATTTAATCTTAATTTCAAATGTAAAGCCCCTTCTACCAAACTCACAGGAATCAGGGGACCAGGGCATCTTTGGGAACTTAACCTACCTACTACCACTTCCCAAGTTGATAATGAACACAAACTATTTACTGATGTAAGATACCAGAACATCACATGACAGAAAACAGAAAAGAGTTGTTTAACAATTGTTACTTTACTGCTGGAATTATCATTGTTGTTACCAATACTAAAAAAGGCCTTCAGAAAGTTTATATACTGACAAGAAAACACTATAATGAAATCACACACACACACACACACACACACACACACACACACACACAAGATTTATCCCATTGAAAAACAATGCAATTGTGTATTTCAGGGATACTTGTACTTTAAATTGTTATAGTCCACATTAACTCACATGGGCAGACATTTAACTAAAATATTTTATTTATATTCGGCCATATCATGTGATCTGGTTTTCTCATTGCTCTTATAGCCAGGCATAAGGAGGAAATTCTGTCATAGTGAGGATTTGAGAATGGCCATTTCCCAATCAAAATTTACAACCTGTTAACAGACCAGCAATCATTTTAAAGTCTCCCAAATGTCCCCTAGATAAATCTACAATATCTGACCTTGTTAATCAACAGCAAACAAGAACCTGAACTCAGAATCAAATGTTCACAGTTACTATTAGTGTAAAGATGAGACAGCTTTTTAAAAAAAAAAACAAAAGTGAATACGAGGTTACTCTCAAAATGCCATGATAAAAATTCTAAACTGTGGATTATCTTTAGTTAAAAAAAAAATGAAAGGACATAGAAAGTTAAGTGAAATGTCTGACTCTAGCTCTAAATCAATGCCACCACAAAAAATGGGCGAAACACTAGATGTTTCTACCTCTTTTTAACTGCCTCTCATGGACAGTCTTATCCTCCAGTGAGAAGGCCATTAGCCTCTGCCCAAACTTGCCTGTATATATAGATTGACTGAAAAGATGAGGTGGCAATTCAGTCAATAACCTTTGACACAAATTCAGACAAATCTTGTGCTCCTCACAATGACAAATTACGCTAGAAAATTAACTGTCGAAAGTCCAGCAATATGATGAAAATTGATTATTTTATTCTTGCACATTACTTTGAGTTAGAGTAGCAGCCCAATTTGGACACAGATGGCACTTACAGGAAAGGAGAGATCAAGTCCTCATTTCAGGTCTACAAGAAAAGATGAATTTCCGTTGGATAACAAGGGTGATGATTCTTTTTCCCAGAGCAAAAGCTTGTGTTTTGTGAATGCCTCTTTGAGATTATATTTTACAGTATGAGCCAAGAGGAAGACATTAGTTTGAAATGTTTTATGACCACTTTTGAATAAGCCATCTAAAGATAAAATGAGCCCTTTGCTTGAACTTTTAGAAGAAGTAGATTCCCTTCAACTTTTGCATATGTTGCTGATATAATGATTTTAAATATGTTGAAGTACACATAATATTTTCATAATAGACTTTCAAAGTATGTATTAGATTTAAAATTTTCTTCAAAGAATATGCTCAATAATCAATAAGTTAAAATCTAAGAAAACTTTACATCTTTCCCAGAAATTTAGGTAGGTATGTATATTGAAAGGAATATTAAATATTTTAAGCAAAAAGTCAGCAAAATTGTCTTCTGGAGTTCCCACAATCTATTATTTATTTGAATTCACATACTTCCCTATGCCAGCTCCTTTTGTAGAAGAAATATTCGAGAATGTTACACCATCAACTAAAAGAAGTAGTTAGAAGTTAGCAGATCTGCACATAAGCAGATCTTAAGTTTTTCTAAGGAAATTCTTCCCAAAATAAGTTTATCCTCTTCTAGAGGTAGAGACAGAGGAAAAACAGACAAAGGAAGAAATTGAACTAGGTTATTGAAGAGCGCAAAGGTCTAAAAACCAAGTAGAGTGAAAATTTTCCTAGAAAGATTTAGGGAAATGTGGAGAGGAATATAAGACGCACAGACAAATGACATCTCCAGAAAACATCTGGAAGAATATGCCACACAGGATGGGGTAGGAAAGTGCTTCCAAGAGAGTGAAAAAGAAGTGGATACCGATTTGTCAGAACCAAATTCTTCCAGTGAAAAAGTAGGCCCCATACTGTTCACATGTGCCTTAAGAAAAAGGAATCAGGGCTCTCAATTGCAGTCTTTCAGAGAGAGGAAGAAACCCAGCAATACCATCAGGATGCATAAAATTGAGTAGTTAAGAAATCTAGCACTTGGCCACTTCTAGTATTGGCAAGATTTCTGATGAGGTTGTTTGGGATGACGGCAGTGTTAGCAGAGGCTGTGGAATATGTAGAATGCAATTATAGTATTCATCTATTAAAAATAATATGCTATGATAATTACTAAATATACAAGAAGAAATCATCAAAGACCCAGGAATTTCTCTATTTCTCTCTTTAATTATCATTTATTGTCAAATCAAATAAGGTAATGCAGTTATTTAGTTATTCTCTAAACTAAAACCAAAGCCAAAACAAAACAAAATTCATACCTGGTTAGTATACAAATTAGAGAGTCACGGGTATATTCATTAAATATTTTAACACAGTAAGTTTGAATCAGAGTTGTATTACTTTCAAAAGACGCCTCAAGTGAGTCTGAGAGTTAGATGTCTTCAGTTAACATAAGAGTTCAAAAATCAGACAGATGTGGCTCTTTCGAATATATACCAGTTCTGTGGTCTGCAGAAAATCATTATCTCGGTTTATATTACATAATGTATGGAAATTGTTTGGCCTTTATTGGACTATAAGTAGTTGTAGTAAACTCTTAACAAAATATTAAAACAAAATGTTTATTATCTTTATTTACCTCCATTGTTATGTTGCTGATATTACTGATGATTACCATTATGTCCCAGATTCTTCATAGAATATCTTGTCTACCCACTTCTAAAAAGAAAGCACACTGAGCTCTCCAAGTTTGGTGAAGCCTCTAGAAGATTTCACCTAAAATATTCCCCAAAGGAAGTTGGTTCTTCTCTGAAGCTACAGCGAGATGTAAAATGGAACTCTGGCTCTACCACTAACCATGTATCTACTATCATCATGAGGTGGCTGTGGAGGGAAGGGACATGGAACTCACAGCAAAGATTATAGTCCAAAAGGACTTGATTGCTGAGGCTCTAGAGGAAAATCAGACACTTACCTACTTCAGCGTCTCCTTGCTTTTATAACTGACTCACCTTGTGATTTAGAATCTCATTTTATTCAGAGATTTCAATGTTGTTTTTTTTTTACACACTCCAATTTGTTCTTTTTAGTGACTCTTATGAAGAAAGAATTTGTGATAAAGTACATCAATATCGACATATTCAATACAAATGCCCCAAATTACAGTATATACACTGGATTACTCAGAGTTTTACTAGATAAAATAAATATAACAAAAGATATACAAATAACGTAAGAAATGACAAGATTGGCTTATGATGATCAGCCACAGTCAGGTTAGGAAGTGTGCAGAGGGTGTCTGCACACTGGAGGCCTGAGGATTGGATCCAAGGTCTGTAGTTCATCCCAGTGTCCTGTGCAAATCCACACCATCAGGCTGATGGATCTGTGACAGAAGGCTGGAGGATCCACGATGGAAGGCTGAAGAGTCTATGCCAGAAAGCTGAAGAGTCTACACTGAAAGCCAGGAAACAATGTCCAAGCCAAAGTTGAAGACAGGAGCTCCTCCAAAGAATGGAACTCATCTGTCCCTTCCTCTTTGCCTTTATACCATCCAGGTGATGAGCCACCCTAGGTGAGTCTTCTACACCCAAGGGTATAGAGTTGCTAATGCCATTAAGCTTCTAAATGTCTCAAATTTACACTGTCAGTTAACCACTGTATACACCAAATAAGTTTGAGTATCATGAGAGATAGAATGAATAATTATTTGCTTTACAAAATAAATCATAAAAGTTCCCTTAGAGTAACAAGCACCTCAAGGTTTTCAAAAATGATTTTACTTTATGAAAAATAATGGACACGTAGGTTCTTTTCTCAAATACAGATACGATAAAATTTGAGTCAACCTAGAAGGTTCTCAAGTCCCAGAATTCATCATGACCATCTTAGCTGGAGTCTCATATTGAATTCTTTCTGAAAAAAAAAAAAAAAAAACAACAACAACAACAACAAAAACTTTCCTGTAGGAATAGGCAAAAATATAGTCCAAATTGTCATGGAGATAAGTGATAGGCATTGATGAAATCAAATGATTGTAAATATGAGACATAGATGATAAATTACGGCACTAAATAATATAAGCAAGTAAAGGAAATGCACAGTCCTTGATACACAGAAATGCAGATTTTAATTAAGTGTAAATACTGAAGAGTTTGTAAAGTATTTTACTTAAATGGCAGAGTAAGAGGTCATACTTAGCTTTACTGTTTTCCCGAAACCTCACTTATATGAAAAACCATATTGTTTTAATGAAAATAATTCCTTTTAAAAATTAAGGGGATGAGGAACAAATACTCTCAAAGGCAGAAAGTATAGAAGACAACCTGATAGTTTTGATGGGAAGTAAGTTACCCATGATAACTGACTGATATATCTGATCAAAGAAGAAGAGATAGTCAAATTTGCATAACAAAACCACATAAGACTTTAATACATCCAAATAAGGTGTTAAAGTTGCTTTGGAAATAGGATTGGTTAAGAAAAAAGTCGAAATGCAATTAGATATTATGGTGTTTTTTATTATATGACCAAAATTCTTTATGATTGTTCCTATCAGTAGAAATCTAGGTCTTTTCTTCTTGAATTTGCATACTCTTGTAGGTACTTTAAACAAGAAAGTTTGATAGGAGTGACTTTTAGCACAAGATTGCAAATGGTCATGTAGCTATTGCCTCATATATTGAATTAGGTTCTTATACAGCTGTAAGAATTTCAAATTATCTGAGATCACTATAGTGCAGGGATCACATAACACTTTCTCCCTGATTGTTTCATCTGAGCCATGCTATAACATCACAGTTTGGACCATGTTTGAAGAAGCTATATTTTTTGGTAGTGAATCAGCATTGTACGTTATGAAATAAGATTATCTAGGCAGAGCTGTACTGTATGGTACTCCTCTCAGTCACCTTTACTCATTTTGCTTGCTTAGATGAAAATGTAAGAATGACAGAGGGGAAAGAGACATCTATGTTTGCTCTTTCTTAATTGTTCACCCAAAAACTCCATGAGTATAATACATTTGTTGTTGTTTTATTCTACTAAATATTGATGGAAATTGGAGTTGTTCTATGGCAACAGATTACTGAATCAGAGGTGCATACTATGCAAACAGCTCCCCAAAAGTCTTCTCTGTGTTTCCCACTGTTTTTTCCCAACCTAGCACAGATTAGCATGGGAAAAAAAAAGCAGTTCTGGGTCTATCTCAGAAGTGTATCAAGCATTTCTAAGAGAAATATTACATAGAAAACAAAGTGAACATGACGATTCACATACTAAGTCTTAAAACTGCCTGCATTCTTAATTCAGTTGGCAGGTAACAACACTGGCAGGTAAGATGCAGTTTACAGTCTTTATCTTGGAAGAGAGAAACAAATAGGATGAAAAAGTAGGTAAATCACATCTAGAGATCTTTAAAAGAAAATCCTAGAAATCTATGTAAAGCCTCATTATCACTAATATCCAGAATATACAGATGCTAAATTCAAGAAATAATGTAAGATTTTGTTCAAGTACCATTATAAAACTATTTTTAACTCTTAGAAATAAATTAACAGAAATAAAAATATAGTAATGGAAGGATTTGAAAATAAATTTTAAGAAATATCTCGTGTGGAAGGATGATGAAATATAACTAAAAAGGTATAGGGAGATAGTTCTTCAAAAATAATTCTTTTGGTCCAAAAATATAAAAATTATTAAGTTTCCAAAAGAAATGAAGAAACTGAAAACCAAATCATTTCAACAAAACTGCACAATTTAAATACAGAATTCAAAAAGGCTCAAAAATTATCCAATACAATAGGTAAAAATAGGTCTAAAGTTCATCCTGTAAAAATTTAGAGCCCTAAAAAGAAAAACAGCCCTCAAAATTTTAAAGACAAGGTACAGGAAATATAGCATATAATTTTACGTAAAATTTCAGAGACAAAATTGTGTGAAAATCTCAGTGGAAATGCTGGAGATCAGTAGTCAGTGTTAGCTGGCTTTGTGTTGCTATTGCAGGTACTTGCAACAAGGTAATATGTTTAAATAAGAGACTTATTTCTCAAATGTTAAAGGTTAAGCCACACTTAATGGAAAACATTCTGGGACTTAGAATACAATTGAGCAATGCTTGGAAACTCGGAATAAATTTATTTCGTCTAGTATTCTACAACCAAACTAATAGTTATGCATGAATGTAGAATAATAACATGTTTAGATTGTGTCTATCAAGCTTTAACTTGCTGTACCTTTTCTCTGTCTGATATACACTGTCTCTATGGATCACACCTTCACATTTTTCTCTATGTGGACATAAGCACAGATTCCCCAGCTTCAGAAAATATTGGATGCTGGCTGTTCATATACATGTACTTCTTTGGGAATTGCCTGAATCATCTTGCCTAAAGTTCTGTACACTCACCCCAAATAGCCTACTTCCATCAGAGAAAAAATGCTGTGTCTTCAGTGGCAATAACTCTGAAGAGGTCATCCCAGTTGCAGGGCTCCCTTTAGTTCAGCCAAGATGTATGTTGTGTGCTGTAGATCAACTTCTAATTCTTCCCAATTCCGTTACTGTTCTCCAAGTGTTCCTGGGAGCATTCCCGAATAAACTTCCTGCATACACATTTCCTTCTTGTGACTACATCTAGAAGCACTGAACCCAAAATAATTGCCATCCTAACTGATAAGAAAACAGAGTCTACAATTAAGAGATGGAAGCTAGATCATTCCCAGATGGATGGTGACAAGAGCTCCATCATGGCTGGCGACTGGAGTGGGGATGGTAACTGGCACATTCTAGCAATGAAATTCATTAAACATGTTCATTGATTGTACTTTGGGATGGAAAATCAATGAAAGTAAATGTTCTAGCAGGTTCTCTGCCTCAGACATTTGACAGGTTGTGGAGAAGCAGTGATTAAAAGGATAATGGGATAGAACGGTAGTTGCTTTTGCCGTTGATGCACTGGAGAAATAAAATGAGGTTCATATGTGCTAATCTACTTAACCATTTTGCCACAAACTAAAAACGATGAAATTCAGTCTAGCACTTGATTATAAGCAAAGCAGAGCTCCACAGAAGGTAAATTTGTCCACTTAGAAAACTGTTATGCAAAATCAGGATTAGTTTGGGAAGAGGTGAAACTAAACTTTTGGATGGAAATATATAAGATGAACCATTCAATAATTCTTGAGATTTAATAACTTCTTGAATCTCTAGAACTTTAAAAGTTGTCCACTTCTCCCCATTGCTCTCTCACTTCTTTTCAAAGATGATACAGAGGCCTTTGCCTTATAGAACTATACACTCCTTCCTTAGAACCTATCTTTTACTCTCATTCTAGTTGTCAGGCAAAAAATTAGAGCCAATCCATAGCATAATCTATACATACTACACTCCAGCGAAATGCTTGCATGTTAAAAAAAGGAAACATACTCAGGTAAAGGGGCTTATCATGATTTAGCTCTAAAACGACCCCTAAAACCTCATGGGCTTGGAAGGTGACGAGACCATGGAGGCATTATAGCTCACTTGTTAATAGGAGATGGGTTCTGGCTAGACGAAGCAGGTCACTACCTGTAAGCTAAAATAAACCTCTTCTTCCCTTAGGAGTCAGGGTTCTGGTGTTTGATCCCCGGGATGAGTACAGTGACAAAGACAGAGCTTCAGAATATGGTTAGCACATTCCATCCAGACCTATCATAAGCTGTATGTTCACAGGATTGGAAAGGAGTGGATCAAGGTAGGATACGCAGAAGGCCTTATACCATGAATTTAATGAGATAGGAATATTCTTTACTCCTATGGAAAAATGAAGGAGAAGGAGAAAAAGCAACCATGTTCTGTAAATGGGCTGGTTCATTCTATGAAGACAATAGCTAATCTTGGCCTAATCTAGTGGCTAATAAAATATATTGCAGATACAGGAAAGTGCCACTCAGGATGACTCTGAAAACTATGTTGTTTAAAATGACCCCCGTGAGGAAATCATTTAGCATCATAATGATACTTCATACTGGTTTTCAGAGGAGCTGTTCAAGGCAAGAATACAGACATTTATGGTGTGAAATGAGCTTGTCAAGGGGTGGAATAAAATGATCATCAAATAAAGAACAAGTAACTCTAAAAGGAGCATGAGAACAGACCTATAAATATGACTGTCACAAAGTACAGACCTTCCACATAGCAATCGCCACCAGAGCGTATTCACCATTGAAGAAGCACCAAACAACTAAATAGACTCAGTGATCTATCCAGAAACTAAATGTTTCAGCCAATTTCTGTCTTTGTGCATTAGAGTCTTATAACAATGAATTATTGACCCAAGAGTCTTGATGGCAGGGTTAAGGACTGCTCATGGGCCCAACAGTATAAGGGCTCACCCACTCCGTAGATTTAGTTGTTCCAAAGTGTATTGATACTGAGCCCCAGTATAGTCACATCACTACAACCTTCAAATCACATGGCAAGTTGTTTTCAGAAGACTCTGCTTCAGAGGGGCAGCTATTCATCTTGACAGGAACCAACACATGCTCTAGGCCTGCATTTGTTTTACTTTCTGACAGGGGATCAGTCAGGCCCGAGGAAACATAGCTCTTGAATGTGTTGCACAATATGAAAAATTAAATGAAGAAAGAGTAACTTAGGATTTTGTGATGAAAGGTCCTACTATCCAACAATAGAGATAAATAAAGGGGATCTCCAAGGTGATAGCTAACTAAAAAATCAAAAGTTACAAACATAAAGCTCTTTTAAAGAGTTATCAATTCAGAATGAGATAGAATTGAATTCTAAGAAGAAACTTGTTCAGGAAAATAACACATAAAGATTATGCACAACAAGGCCAATGTTCAGAGTGAAATGTTGTGAGAAAAAAACAGGTATAAAATAGTGTGCATCTATATGTACTATATAAAATATAGCAAACTATATTTTAAAATTCTTGGCAAAATACATCACAATAAATAATTACCAATTTTTTTCTAATTATTTTGCAAAGTTATGACCAACCCCCTTTTTTAAGTGGATTTGGTCCATTTATATCAGTACAGATTTTTAGACACATTTCCAAATTTGTTCTAATCCAGCAAATTGGGGGTTAAATTTATTCCTGCTTGTTTTAGGCTAGTGTCTCTGAAGGGATAAAAATTTGTGCACAAACATCTATGACCTAAGTCATCCTTCACACCAAGGAAGTACCTCTTTAAAATGATTATAAATTATTTCTTTTGTATTTATGTTTCCAAGCTTTCTGAAAAATAAGTGAAAATAAATTCGTGTAACAAAAAACATAGATACATTACATGTTAAAAACCTATTCATTGAATTTCTAGGTGAAGCAGAAATAGAACAATTATTTCTGTTCAAGATCCTCTGGTTATGTTTCAAAAAGATTTGGGTAAATTTTATGTTACAAAATTGTGTTCTTGGCCTAAATTGTCTATGTAATTCCAAGAGAGTTTGTCATTTTCACTCTCTAACCTAATAACTGTGAATCATTTTATTAAATACCTCGGCTATTTGTATTTTTAGAGCTAAAGAGATCATTGCTTAAAAAGTGCTACAGTTTTATGCAACACTTTTTTTAGAATAGTAAAAATATCCTTAGTACAAGAGAAAAACCCTACTATAATCAAGACCCTTCCATCTAACATTTATATTAATAACTTTCAGTTGTCATATTTTACTTAATTTTAAGTGCTTTAAGGACACTTTACACATGAAAGGAAAAATAGCAGCTGTGGTTTTTCAGTCTCTGTGTAGGTAGCTCATTCATAGAAATAACTCATTTTATTCATTGAGAGGATAATATAGTATAAAAAGCTACGGAGCATTAGAGGATATCTTCAGTAAGAAGCCAGTGATGCCAAACTGTCATTTTCTCCTTTCAAAACGGTTGATGAGTCTCCCAAAAAAGTATGAATTTTAAAGAAAATTTCTCAATTGGCTTACTACATTAAGATTTTAAAAATATACATGCAGTCAAGTGCTTCAACTTTAATGGCATACATTTTTTGTTTGCTGTCATTGTGTTTTATTGTTGTTGCTGTTATTGGTGTTTTTCATCTTAGCCACTTGGTAATAATAATGCTAAGTTACTCTGTATAACTCAACTTACTATTTAATGCGACTTGAAATATCTCTTGAGTAACTAAACATATAGTGATGTGTGTTAGGGTGCTAGGGTTTGGCTAGATCAAATATCTATTCCCTTTTTCCCCAACGTGAAATTTAGAAATAACAGGCATAAAAGATATGCACACCTAGGTAAAGCTATCACTTCCATTTCATATAAATTCAATATTGAAAAATATGAGGTAAAGTGATGGATAATGGAGCCAGACAGTAATTTTTTGCCCTATAATGAGATGGGCAGGGAAGAGATTGAAAGAGCACAAATTGTTATCATGGTGGATGACTGAGTTACATGGACCTAGGAGGAAACACAAAGTGGTTTTTTTCCATACATACTGTTCTGGGACTTAAGAAGACTAAATTCCTGTACTACAAAACCACCTCAGAAGAACTACTTGTGATACAAGAAAGGAAATCAAACAGTAATCCATTAATGGACTCGTTTTCTTACAGAAAATTCTTTGGCTGCCTAGATTAACACACGCGGTCTTAAATTCTAAATATGATTTAGAAATGATGAATAAAAATGTCAAGTCCAAAGGAAAGGACAGGTATTAGTTGCAAGGAATGAGAAGGCTTAGAACATGCTGATAACCAGTGTCCCAGAAAAGATTTAGAGTCTGAAATATGAGTAGAATGTGAAGAGTAAAGCAAAAGAAGAAGGCTTTCCAGGTAATAAAAAGAGGGATTAGTATAACCCACTAGGTTATATAAATAAAAATATGTATTCTGAGAAAAGAAGGTAGATAATGGGCCAGAGGAAAAGTGTCATATCATGATAGTAATAGAATATATATATCATAAAATTGAGCCATTGAATAACTGAATGTCTTTGGATTATTTTTATTTGAATAGACAAGAAGGAGCTTTTGAAACTTTTTGACCAAAACTTTAATATAAAAACAGAATTTTCAGAGATAAAATAAACTACCAAATGAGTCAGAAACAAATAAAGCTTATGTTACGGCTTGTATCCAGATGTCCCTCCAAAGCCTCATGTACTCAAAGGTGAGGCTCTTCAGAAGTCTTTGGTTCTACAATTTGTAATGTTGCAATTAAATTGTGCAATGATGGGATTAAGATTGTGTGGTTACTAAATTAGTCCACTGAGTGGTTAAGGATAGTTCTGGATGTGGATGATGGGAAGGTCCAATCTAGGTGAGGGTGGTAGTACCCAAGAGGTGGGTGGCCTGCAAGGCATAAAGGAAGAAGGTTCTGGTTCATTGCCGATGCTGCTTCAGCTGCTACTTTGATGCTTTTCCGCCTTTTACCTGTCCTTCTTTGTCATTACTATTTCTTCTCTGTAATGCCGCTCGACCATGCCAGCCTATCTGGGAGCCAGATGACTATGAAATGAAACCTCTACAAACTGTGAACTAAGTAAATCCTTTCCTCCATAACTTTGAATATTGAGTGTTTTGTCTCACCAAGAAGAGAAGTAACTAAGACAACCTGGGGCCAAAAGTTAGAAAAGAAAGGCTTGTCTTAGCTCTTCTCATAGCTAATTTTTCCAGTCTTAGATGCTGTGTTAATACACTTGTTGCCAAGAGCACAATGCCACAGACTGGGTAAATTACACGGCTAAGATCCAAAGTCAAGGGGTTGCATCTGGCAATGGTCTTCTTGCTGGTAGTGTCCCAAGGCAGGGCAGGGCATCATCACTGCAAAGGAGTGTAAACAAACAGAACTAACCTGAAGACAGTTCTCTACTGAGGTAAAGAAGACAATAAGGAAATGAGCAGCATTATACAGGACTACCGAAGTGTGGTATAATCATCACAAAGAAGAAAACCTATTAGGATTTTATGACATTTCAGGTTCTGTGCTAAAAAGAAAAACAAAAGCTGACAGTAATAAAACAAACAAACAAAAATTCAAATTTCTGACTGCATTCTGAAATACCATTATTGCCTCTCACATGTGCTATTTTGATACCTTTCCAATGTTTGTCTTCAATGTAATCTATGCAATTTGTCAAACCAATCTCTACTCTCAAGCCTAGTTTATGTATTTGCGAATCTAATGTTGTCATCACTCTGTCCATACTTGTTCAGAAGCCCCACATCCTCAAGTAGTCATTCCCAAATGAACTCAGGAAGAAGCTGAAGTCTGAATCTAGAAATAGAGGGATACATAAAATGAAAACTTTTTTTTAATCTACTGTTTCATAATACCAGGTTTAACACCAAAAGAACTCCTACTCATCAATTTAAAATATACTAAAATGTTATAAAGCCATTACATTTTCTAGAATGTGTCACCATATTTGTCTGTAGCCTTAAGTATCTAACCAAGCATTGCTTTAGAGCATACATGCTCTATTTTGAGAAATATAAGCTTAGGCAATGGAATATAAGGTTTGCTACTTAGTGAATTAGGTCCTTCAGCATCTTAACTCACGTTCACCTTCAGTTTCTGTCACCATGGCCCATCTCCACACTGTACAGCAGGTTTCCCTGCTGTGCAACTATGACTAGCATGTTTCTCCCCTTTGCCTTTATGGGGTTTATGCTTACAGAGTCCTCTTCCTCCACCTCTTCCTAGATAGAGCTCCTCTTTATGAACTGAGATCATCCTTTCTTCATATTAAATGTTTTTGTCACAGTTTGAACAATTCTCCTACATTTCCTCTTCACATCATTCTTGACTACATCAGTTCTATTGTCTGAATGTAGTTGCTCCTCAACTTACACTGGCCTGACTCATGAAATTTTCAATTTTACAAAAATATGAAAACAAGAAAGATATTAAGTAGGAGCCTAGATAATTTCTTCAAATTTTAAATTTTGATCATATTCTGATAGTGATGTGGCATTGGACTTGTGATGCTAGGGTATGGCAGCCAACTGTAGCTCACAGTTAGCCAACAGTTACAAAGGTGCACAACTGATTTTCCACAGTGCACTGTATTGCTTGGCTATGATGTCTAGTAAGTAAAGTGCACTAAATGTATCTTTACTAAATATTTACAGTTTTCTGTGGTTTTATCTATGGCTTATCATGGTGTTTAAATCTTTGAACATCCCAAAATTCACATGTTAAAATTCTAAATCCAGAAATGATAACATCTAGGAGACAGGCCTTTCAGTTATGATCAGAAGCTCTTATGGAAAAGACTGGAGAATAACTCTTCTCTTTCAGGCATATACAGGTAGTATGAAAAATTAACTGTCTCTGAGCTGGGAGCCCTCATCAGTTACTGGAGAAGTTGGCATCTTATCCTCAGTCTTCCTAACCTCTAGAACTGCTGTTTATAAAAGCTACCAATTTTGGATACTTTGTTACAGCATCCCAAAAAGGAATGACTCTAGGGATCACTTTGCTTCCTGGCTTTTGTCAATGTACCTCTCTGAAAGATTTGCAGAAGACAATCTTCTTTCCAACCACATGGGCCAGCAGTCTGCTACACAGTAGGTTCTTAGTACACACTGTGGAGTAAATCAAAAACTAATTTTTGAAATGACATTATGGCAATGATCAATGTTCCTTCTTTGCAATGCTCTCTAAAAGAATAATAATACTCTAGTAATACTTGGTTAATACTCTAGCAATACTTTTTAAATTTTGCTTTATATATAAGTGCCTTAGAAATAGTTAAAATTTTGTGGTATAGTTCCATTGAGTATAAGAATGACCCAAAGAGAAAATAAAAAGGACCAACATCTGAAAAGCAAAAAAGAAGCAAAATGAAGAAGAAACTAAAAATAAAAGAAAAATCTGAGCCCAACACACCTTGCTGTGAAAGGTGCTGAAAATGAAAAAGGTGGTGAAGAAAAAGAGGTGAAGAAATCTACACAATTTCTCAGTGCTGAGTGGCAATGATATGGGAAAGAGAATGTACAAACCGAGGCAGGAGAGACACACTCAAAAATTACTTACATGTGAAGTAAGTCTACGAAAATATAATATTTACAAATTATATTTACAGATAAGGAGTCAGTGGGTTTCTGGTAGTGAATAAGTTTAATTCATATGTGTGTGTGTGTGTGTGTGTGTGTGTGTGTGCACGCGCGCGCGCGTGCCCATGTGCATGCGTGTGTGTGAGGAGTTAGTAAGATGAGCTTCTTTACTGTTGTTGGTCATATATTACTAAACTTTTATCCAAGTTGATTTATGTAGTATATTTCCATCCCTCAAACCAGGAGTGTTTATCTCCTACAAGCCCCTTCCTTCACAGAGTAATAATAAAAAGAACAAAAGTTATATAAATAGAATAACAATCAAAATAATATAACACCTATAAGTCATAATCTTCATACTCAATTATATTGGATGTACATATTTTCCTGGCATAGAATGAGCCCTATGTTGAAAGCTATAACATTCAATTGGGTGAAAACTATTATTTTTCCTTTTTAGATACTTCATTCAATACAACTGCCCAAGATCAACAATCTAGCTAATTATGAAGGAGGAAAGGAAAAAATATAGATTTCAACAATCAATTCTAAAATCTCCACTATTCTGCACATAAGCTATGAATTCCCAGTCTGACAAAAGAGGGACAACCCCGCTCTTAGATGTATAGCTCACAAAAATGTCTTTCTAAACTCAAGAAGAATCTTTCTACCTTTAAATTTTGGCTGCAAATACTCTGCTTCTACTGGAATCCTTTCTTCCCTAAGAATGTCACAACATACTACCAGTACCACGTGATATCTATCATGAAGCTATTCTTTTATACTGAAAAAAGAAACAATCATTAATGATTAGAGATAATTCATTGAACTCAAAAACCACCGCATGAAGGTCAGTCAGGAAGTGAGGAAAGACAGAAATTACAAAGAAAAGCAGCAAAGTGTTCCTGGGAGTCCAGCAAGGTAAAGCACAAGGTCATCCAGGCGGAGCAGAAGTCTCACTACAGTTAAAGTAGGAATGAATCACACTTAGGAGTCATGGAAATGGAGATGTTCAGATCATGCCAATCCCAAAGTTGGCATGGCAGTATATTGATATTGAGCTGAAGGCACCTGAGAGGTAGCAAATGCGGTAAGGGTTGTCTGACCTGCCCTTTTCTCCATGAACACAAGTCATAAAAGTTCCCTTGAGAAAGACATCTGCTGTAAGAGGAAGAGAACATTCTTATCGCCTGAGCCAGAGTCTGGAGTCAGTGCTGAGATGGCCTGTGCAGGAGAACTTCTAGAAAAATAACCTTTTCCTGTGACTCCTGTCTCCGTATATTTGTCACTGTCCAACAATTTATAGCTCATAGCCCAAATTCCTTTGTCTTGTCAGATCCTCACAATTCATCATTTTGTGTGTAAAGAGGTTTATAAACTTGGAAGCATAATGATTTCTTCTGATGTTCATTTTCCTTTCAAAAACTACTATAGAACGTGAAAACGTTAAATAAAGTTGTAGAATTTTCTTCTGCTACATGTATTAGGTAGTTTAAATTTTAAACCAGACACAGAGAGTAAAAGAAGTCCTCCTCTCCTTATATAGATGAGGTTGCAGCAGGAAATATCGTACATTTATTTTGTATACAAACCAGTAAAAAAGTATTTGCAAAATTTTGTGGCTATAGACAATATGACTAAGGAGAAAACCTGTGAAGACCTTTAAGAGAATTTTATAGTTGCAACAAAGAACAATATCAGCAAAGAGGAATTTGAGGTTATCTACAAAAAAGTGAACTGGGCCTGTGAACTAGGGAATTTCTTTCACTCCAGTAATCTGTTTTTTCCACTGTTGACCCTTTTGTAAGCCATGCAAAACAAACTAAACATTTTCTGTGTTTCCACATTTCTTCCACTGTTCTGTTTCATCTCCATATTGCATGGAAGACATGAATGGAATAGACAGGGGTCACCACGTTATGTAAGATAAGATCACTTGAATTACACAATGGTCCTGTGAGTAAACTTTTCATTTCTTAGAAATTTATGCTTTCTGCTTTTAGCATAATCATAAATGAGCAAGTGAGCCTCAAGCTCAAGCTATGCAGCCTCCAAACAACAGTGAAGAAACTGCTTTGCAAGGGAAAATGAGAGTTTATAAAACTTGTTGATTGAAAGCCTTTTAAGCAGGAACATTAAGAAGTTAAAAGAGGCAGTACCTCAGACTGAAGTACTTATAAGAGGTGTCTTCAGAGAAACAGACTTGGAAAATAAACAATAACTCAAGGGCTACTGGTCTTCTGCAAAGGCATCCCTGAGGAGTTCTCTGTCTCTGACTGAGGTGTTGCTGATAATATTGACTCCTCACCACAGTCTGGTTTTTATTGACCTTGAGGCAAACATTCTTCATCTGAAGATTAAGGGTTTGCACACAGCCCAAAAGCCCATGAGTGGAAGAGTTTTATTCTTACAAAACAATATCATGATAAAATTGTTAGGAGGGTTATTGAGGTTTGGTGGAGTTGTTTTGTTTCCACATATTTTTTGACCAGAATCAAATGAACAAAACACTTGAAGTGAAATGATCCTACTGTATAAACACATACTCTGAGTGATCATGACCAATAAATATTCAAATCCTTACACTATTCATGGTCACTTTGAAGTGATTTGGACAGCAGCATTTCTGGAGGCACATCACTTTCCAATATTCTCTTATCTCTTAACCTATCACAGTGATCAAGAAGATTCTCTCAAAATGACAAAATCAGGCTCCCGAATAGCAATGTTCCAATACCAGAACAAGATGTTTTTTCTTATTTCTTCCCAGAAGATTTGATATTTTCAATTCGTTAGTGTTTACTATATTTTCTCTTCTCCTGACTTTTGAGTGACAATTTATATTGTTATTAACCTATTCTTTTTTCAATATTCTTCACTGATTATCATTACTTTCTTTTGTCTTTTTGAGACAAAGTCTTACTATGCAGTTCAGGCTGGGCTTGAGCTCACTCTGTATTTCAAACTGGTCTAAAACTTAAAAGGATCTTCCCGTCTCAGCCTTTGGAATGCTAGAATTATAGTTGGGATTCCTACTAAAGTTTTGAGGAAAGGTACCTAAGTCTGTTTTGGCTGCTCTAAAAAAGTATCTAAGACTTTAACAGTTTACAAACAACAGAAAATCATTGCTCATATTTCTGGAAATTGAGAAGTTCTAGAACAAGAAACTGACTGATTTCCTATCTGATAAGGTCCCATCATTCACTTATAATGAGGTCAATATGTCTTCACATTGGAAGAAGAGAAACAAGCTCATATAAGCCTTCATTTGTTAGTTACGTCATAATACTGCCACACTGGGTATTAGGTGTCCACTTGCAACTATCAAGGATACACCAACATTATCTTCATAAAAGATAATACCTAGTCTTTTAAAGCCCATCTTGCTGGACCTGAGAAGCCAGAGCTACAAATAATGAGAAAGAATACAAATCATCTTGGACTTTGATCAGTGGTCCCACAATTTGAAGCACATTTAAAAAAACTAGAAGAAACTTAAACTTAAGTAGGTGTGTATGGCATTCAAAATAGTAGATATAATAGTCATATTTCTCATTGCTAGAACACAAAACCTGGTCCTGATGACTTAAAACAGAAGACGTTTAATTTGACTTATAGCTTCAGTGAGTCAGTCCTTGGTCAGAAGGGCCCCCCACCCCTGGCAGAAACATCACAATGGAAGGATGTGACTGAGCAAAGATTCTTAGTTTGTGATGACTGGAAGCAGATCAAGGGAATAATACTAGAGAGGAATGCACCAGGGACCATGTATACTACTGTCTTAATTACTTTTTACTTCATCGCTGAGACAAAATACCTGAAGCCCAAACTGGGGAAAGGTTTATTTTTTACAGTTTTTGGAGGTTTCAGTCCACACTCAGGTGGCTCCCAGGCAGGCGGGCATGGCTGCGCGCAGTTCATGGCGGCTGCAAACAGCAGGCTGGAACCAGCAAAGAGCAAGACACACCTTCTTCCTGCCATTACATCACATCCTGGTTCCACCCCTTTAAGGGTGGAGCACTGACACTATCAATCCAAGCACTAGACAATGAATGAATAACAAATGCACAATCAAACTCATGAGGCCTGGGGGACACAGACATAAACCATGACAACTACAAAAATTGTGTCTTGGTGATCCACTTGGACATACTAGGAAGTGTGCTTTACTAATCACTAGAGAATTTCTTAAACCCAATAACTTGGGACAATTAAGGGTAACCCCAGTCATAGCTGATGTGTGTGGATAATAGTCAATCAAAATGCACTGAGGAAGACATGGACAGGAAGTTACTGAATATGAATTCTCCATTTATTCCTTCTATAGTCCCTCTAATTTTGCTCAGGGAATCATCTATTCACCTAAAATCCATATTGCAACCTCCCTTTGCTTACAGCCATCACATGCAAGCTCATGTGATGAAAGTTTCAATCAGTAAGAGCTAAGTAAATGTACACTAAAGTTTTATAAAGTTTTTTTTTTTCTACTATTGATTTTACTCTTTTTATTGGCTGCTTTCTTTGATTTCTTCCTGTCTGGAATTCTTACTTAAAAGCTGAAATGAACAGCAATCATTCAACCTTGAGAATTAAATCAGCAAATATATAATGACCTTAGACATCGTCATTGATGACTTAGTATATTTGCTGTGCCTGGTCTAATCTGCCTACCTCTGCACATCTTTATGTGGGAAATCTAACTTATAATGTTGTTAGGTCCTGGGAATCATGTTTCTATTGCATGTAGCTGAATGCAACCCTTACTGGTTCACCTGGGAGTGATAGAATTTGCAGATGACAATGGCAAACTTGCCTATGTAGAAGGAAAATATTGCTAATTCCAGAATACAACTAATAGTCTTAAAAGATATTAGAGTGGTAAGGTCAATTGGATAAGGAACTAGCCAGAGTTGATTATGTGTTTGGAATAATTAAAAAATGGAAAAACATAGAAAAAGAAAATCAATAGAAAAAGTTCTTCAAAGTAGGAAAAATGAACAAAGAAATAGTTTTCTGAGTTTTATGGAGTAAAACTTTTGGAAATTAAAAACAAGTTGTCTGTGTTAAATGGACCTAGTTACCTTGCTCTAATTAGCTGAAATTTTGATATTGGAAAATACAATGCAATACAATACAATAATAAAATTTACAATTTCTGAATCCAAATATGCAGGGAATGAGATCATCTATGGCATCTCCAGGTTGCCAATCACTGACTAATAGAAATTGCATTCTAAATTTTTTTCCTGTTCTTGACTTAGTGACCATTTAAAAGATCTTTAATTGCTCGTAGGACAGTCAGGGAGAGTGAAAGAGACAGACACAGATGGAGACTAAAAACAAAAATGATAAATGCCAAGCAATATTTAGAGGATATATTAGAAAAAGACAACATATATGTCCTTTCATAAGAGGACTATCTCCTTAAAAGGCATTTTAGAAATAAATAAAATATTAAAAATAATTCAAGCAACAGTGTTATTTCATTTGATTAGTGGGTTTTTTTAGAGATGTTTTCAAGAAATTTCAAGAATTTTAGGTGATCATGGAATGATGTCAAAAAATATTTTTAATCTACACATGAAATAATAATTTATAAAGCATATAATGTAGATACCACTTCTGAATAGCTTCTGTACAGTTTTCTGTACAGTTTCTGCCCTTAAATTTTTACAGTCAAATGCTTGTCATATATGTATGTGCCTGATACAGTATCACTGTTTTAGTTTATAATTTCTTGGCAAAAATGTATTTAATGGTAGAGATATGACTCAGCCTTAAAAGTGCCTGCCTGGCAATCGCAAGGTGCTGAGTTGGAATCCCAGTACAAAATATTTTTATTAAAATCATAGCTTGTTATTATAGATGTAGTAGTATTTTTTCATAAAGATTCAGACTAAACACAAGACTCAATCATTCAGAACATTTTACTATATTCAAGTTTCCTGAGTTTCCTAACTGGGCGTTGGTGAGGAAAGGGTGGGAACTGTGTATGGAGGTGAGGGAAGATATGATTCCATGATACCAGAAAAGGATGAGCTGCATAATAAAAACTGAAAATGAAGCTGAAAACTGTCAAAAAGTTAAAGATACTGTATCTTGCTCGCTTCAACTTGTCCAGCTCAATTTCCTCTACTTCATGTGAAATATCTTTTGGAAGATAATTAAGTTCAAGAAGTTAAAATTCTTCCTGAGGTTACCAGAATTCTTAAGAAAAATTTCTGAGAGTATGAGTGTTCCTGGGTAGAATTTCAAATTCAAGCTTTATACCCAAGTTAACAAGGAATTCCCAAATCACAAGAAAGGGCCTTCACGGACATAGTACTTTTGTCAAACAAGGAGTGCTGCTTTTAATGTTTTATTGGAGTAAGTTCAGAGCAAAGATTGATTGGAATAAGGTTTAAAGCCAATACATTTCTTAATTTTATTAAGAGATTATTCTAAGAAACAAGTTTTTTAAGAAAGTAGACTATTAGTTTATCATCTTCAAGAAACCCAAATTAATAATGATTCTAGTAGAGATTATAAGAATCAGATTTAGAAAACAAAATTTTTATTACAGTAAACAAAGTTATAAAAGTGCACAAAAATAAAAAGCTAATCTTTTTAGACACAATGTTTCATTCCCTTGGAGATTTGCTCACAGAAGGCCGTATTTATAAAGAAACATAAAAAGAGTACATTTTAATTATAGCCACACAAAGCAATGTTTCTCAAATTGAGATTTTTGTATAAATGGTAATACTGATGATTAAAATATTGAAATGATTCTAATTGATATACTATTCTGTCCTCTGAGTTTTCTCCTGCTGTTTAGTTCTAAAGTTCCAGAATCACCAATAGGGTGAGGTTGACACAACCTAAAGGATATTTCCCTTTATTTTTTCTTTTATGTAATTGCATTTGCTGCTTCCTGTGTGGATTTAACTATTGAAAAGTTTCATTCTTTTACAAAACTTGACACAAAATATACCATTTGGAGTAACAGTGTCACCAAACGGTTCTGGAAATTGTCAATGTATTTGCTTGATAGCTAGGTAAACATAACTTACATGATAGAAAAAACAGTTCTAATGGTTTTCCGCAAGCCTGAGTAACACAGTTTTGGTGTTTGTTTCTTTGTTTGTTTGTTTTGTTTTGTTTTGTTTTGTTTTGTTTTGTTTTAAGATTTTTATTTTTTGCAAACTTAGCCTCAGGCTTCTTTGAAGTCCATCCTGCACTATTTTATAACTGAATAATGCCATTTAATTTCAACTTTCATATTTGCATGTGAATGTAAGATTAACTTGCACCACGTAACTATTTAAAATGAGAGGGATTTCTTTCTTTTTTATTTAAAGAGAAAAAAAAACAAAACAGTAAAAGGGTACAAGTAATACAGAATTTCAAGAAAAAAATAAACAGTAAGAAATCACTAATTAATAGATTACATATTGTCATCTTAGAAATTTTAAAGGATACAAAGTGGACATTTAAACAATGAGATTGCAAACAGTTCTGTTCAATGATCAAACAAAAACTTAGTAATATGGTTTTCTATCTTACACACTTAAATATACATGCAGTTATATCCTTTAGAGCACTTTCTTTTCCTCTCTGTTTTACAATAACAATTACACATTTTGGGTTTTATTACTCCCACAGTTCTTATTGCTTTTTTTTTATTGAAGAGAATAAAACAAAATGTGACAAAACAAAACAGAGTCAGTCAAATCAAAAGGATGGACATAGTACATGATGTAAAAATAGAATACCAGGTGATCAACAATGGTTACCATTATGCCTCTTGCTATCTTAAAAAGAGTTGCCTACATCATCAGGTATAATAGAATTGAATAAAACAGTATAATAGAATTGAACAAAACCAATAAAACCTAAACATTGGAAACATTACAGCACTTCAAAGGAAGATAATAGTCAAACCATAATGGACATCAGAGTGAATCTTATTGCCTTCAAAGTAGTTGCCTCTACCCTCAAACTTGATACTATCAAACAAAACAGAATACGCTAAAATCAGTCAAAACAAGATGGTGAGAGCAATACAGGGGTTCAAATCAGGTTAATAGAAAAACAAAAAAGTTACTATAATATATCCCTCTATTTTTTAATTTATTTTTTCCTTAATTAAAAAAAGAATTAAAAAATTAATTTAAAATCAAGAAGAGATTGAGATAAAAGAGGACATAACAACAAAACAACACAAGTCAGAACAGAACAATTTAAGCAACATAGTGTTTCACAACCAGATAACCTGACATAATAGTAGTTACCATAGTGTCTCTTTCCTTGAAATATTTGAGTGGAACTTCGTATACTATAGCATCAAACATATCAAGACAGTGTAAAACCATTCAAGAGAATGAAAGTATTACAGGCTATTTAAAACCAGCTAACAGAAAACGAAAAACCATTTCTATATTATCTTTGCCTATAAAATTTTTTGTTTATACTATCAAATATATTAAAATCCAATAAGATACAACATGTTAAAACCAATGGAAACTGAAGAACAACAGCTTGATGGGACTTCAAAACAAGATGATATTAAATCAGCACTAGCTAATATGATGTCTTGTTCTCTTCAAAATAGCTGTTCACACTTTCACAGACAATAAAATCAAACAACCCAGAATAAAACTATTCCAATTAATGAGTGAATACATTATATGGCTTCAAACCAATATAATTGGAAGTTATGATTACCACATACATTTATGTATTCTTATCATTTCTTACACTAGGGAAACTATTCGGTATTTACACATGTGAGTTTGATTTTTATTTCACTTATGAATATGGTTTCAAGCTGCACCCATTTATTTATAAATATCTCAATGTGATCCTTCCTTAGCTGAGTAGTACTACATTGTATAAAAATACCACAACTTTTTTTTCATTCCTCAGTTGAAAGACACTTAGGTTGTTTCCAAGATCTGGCTATTGCAAATTGTGCTGTTATAAACATGGGTGCACATATATCACTGTGGTATGATGTTTTCAGTTCTTCTGGGAATATGCCTGAAAGTGGAATAGCTGGAGCAAATTGGGCTTCCAATCTCAGCTTTTTGAGAAATCCCCAGACAGAGCTCCGCAATGGTTGCACCAGTCTACACACCCACCAAAAGTGCAGGAGAGTTCCTTTTTACCCACAGCTTCTCCAGCATCTGTTGCTGGTACTTTTCTTGATCCTGGCCATTCTTTCAAGAGTGAGATGAAATCTCAGTGTGGTTTTAATTTGCATTTCTCTAATGAGTAATGATGATGAACATTTTTTCATGTATTTATTTGCCATTTGTATTTGTTCATCTGAGAATTGTGATTCATCTCAGATACCCATTTTTGGATTGGGTCTTTGAATTTTGGGGGTCTGAGGTTTTTTTTTTTTTAATTCTTTATATGTTTTAGACAGAAGTCTTGTCAGAAGGGCAGTTCACTAAGATTTTTTCCAAGTTTATGAGTTTTCTTTTCACTATCCTGGAGATTTCTTTTAACATGTAGAAACTTTTTAATAAGAAGTGATCCCAGTTATTGATTCTGGGAAGTATTCTGGGAAGTATGTGGTTTGAGTCCTGTTCATGAATTCTCTACCTACTCCTGTCTTCAAGGTTTTTACCCAATTTGTCTTCCAGTAGATTTAGTGTTTCTGTTTAATATTCAAATATTTGATCCATTTAGATTTTATTTTAGTACATGGTGATAGGCATGGGTCTAGTATTAGTTTTCGGCATATGGAGAACCGTTTTTCCAGCACCATTTATTAAAGAGACTGTCCTTCTTCCAGTGAACCTGTTTGACCCCTTTTTCAAAGATAAGGTGGTTGAGTGTGTTTGCAGTTGTGGTTGTATCTTCTAATCTATTCCACTGATCTTTGGCTCGGTTTTGGGTCCAGTACCATGTTGATTTTACTACAGTTATTTGTAGTATAACTTCAAGTCAGGGATTTGTAATGCCTCCTGCCTTGCCTTTGTTGTTTAGAACTTTCTTTGCTATTCTATGTCTCTTCTCATTCCATATGAATTTTAGGAGTGATTTCTCAAGATCTATGAGGTATGTTGATGGTATTTTTATCGGGATTGCACTGACTGTATATAACAGTTTTGGGAGAATGGCCATTTTCACAGTATTTATTCTTCCTATTAATGAGCAAGGGATATCTTTCCATTTCCTGAGATCATCTTCAATTTCTTATTTCAGTGTATTATAATTTTCCCTATATAGGTCTTTCACTAATTCCTAAATATTTCATTTTTTTGGGTGCTAGTGTGAAGGGTGTGGCTTCTCTTATTTCTCTCTCTGTGATTTTTTCAACAGTATATAGAAATGCTATTGATTTTTGAATATCTATTTGTATCCAGCTGAACTACTGAATTTATTTTTTATATCTAGGAGTCTTTCAATGGAGTTTTGGGGGTCTTCTATGTAGAGTATCATATCATCTGTAAATAACTTCTTCTGTTCCTGTCTTTACCCCTTTTATTTCTCTCTCTTGTCTAATTGCTCTGGCTAGTATTTCTAGTACTATATTTAATAGGAGCGGTGATAAGGGACATCCTTGTCTTGTGCCTGATTTTAAAGTAAATGCCTTTAATTTTTGGCCATTTGGTATGATACTAGCTGTTGGTTTGTCATAGATGGTCTTTATTATATTGAGGTAAAGACCATCTATTCCAATATTATGCAAGCTTCCTATCATAAATTAACGTTGGACCTTATCAAAAGCTTTTTCTGCACGTATAGAAATGATCATGTGATCCTTACTTTTGGCTTTATTGATGTGGTAGATTACATTTATTGATTTACATATGTTGAAACATCCCTGCATGCCTGGGATGAATCTCACTTGGTCATGATGTATAATCTTCTTGATAATTTGCTGCATCCTATTTTTCAATCTTTAATTGAGGATTTTTGCAACTGTGTTCATTAGGGAGATTGGTCTGTAGTTCTTTTTTTCAGTTGGGTCCTTCTCATATTTTGGTACTAGAGTAATATTTGCATTCAGGAATGACCAGGAAGGCTTGCTTCCCTTTCAATTTCATTGAAGAGTATGAGAAGTGTCAACATTAGGTCTTCTTTTATTTCTTGTAGAATTCTGCAGTGAATCCATCTGGGCCTGAGCTCTTCTTTGTAGGTAAGGACTTAATAACATTTTCAATTTCATTAATAAATATTGGTTTGTTCAGCAGTTTTACATCTTCTTGACCTAGCTTTGGTACTTCATATGCTTCTAGGAATCTGTCCATTTCTTCTGTGTTATCAAACCTTTGAGAGTACAGGTTTTCGAAATAGGTGTTGATGATCTTCTGTATTTCTGTAGAGTCTGTAGTGATTTCGCCTTTTTCATTCCTTATTGCATGAATTTGAGTTTTTTCTTCCCTCTTTTAATAATGTTGGATAGGGGCTTATCAATTTTATTTATTCTTGCAAAGAACCAACTCTTTGGTTCATTGATTCTTTGTATTGTTTTCTTAGTCTCTATTGCATTGACTTCTCCTCTGATTTTTATAATTTCCTCTCTTCTTTTGGTTTTGGCTTGACTTGCTCTTCTTTTTCTAGATCTTTGAGGTGTAACATCAGGTTAATTATTTGTATTTGTTCTGTTTTCCTGATGTGGAAACTCAGTGCAATAAATTTTCCTCTGAAGACAGCTTTCATTGCATCCTGCGGATTCCGGTAAGTTTTTTTGGTGTTTTCATTTGTTTGTAGGTATTGTTTAACTTCTTCTTTAATTTCCTCTGTGATCCACTGATAACTCAAGAGTGTGTTATTCAGTTGCCATATGTTTGTGGGATTTTTGCAGTATCTTCTATCATTAATTTCTAATTTCATAGCGCTATGATCCAATATGATCCAATATCCAAATCCAAGAGATGATTTCAACTCTTTTGCATTTCTTTAAATATGTTCTGTGAGTTAACATATGGTCTATTTTAGAGAATGACCCATGTACTGCTGAGAAGAATGTGTATTCTGATGTTGTTGGTTGAAACACTCTGTATATGTCTATCAAGTCCATTTATTCACAGGGGTGATTCAGTTCTTTTATTTCTTTGCTGATTTTCTGCTGTTGATCTGTCCATTGATGTCAATGGTGTGTTAAGATCTCCTGTTATAATTGTATTACTGCTAATTTGGTTTTTCATTTCTGTTAATATTTGTGTTGTATAACTGGGTGCTCTAGAATTTGGTGCACATATATTTAAGATTGTTATCTCTTCCTCTTGAAGCTTTCCCCTAACCAGTATGTAGTGACCTTCTTTATCTCTTCTGATCATTATTGGTTTGAAGTTCACATTATCTGCAAACAGAATAGCTACCCCCACTTTTTTGGGTTCCTGTTGCATGAAATATTGTTTTCAATCCTTTGACTTTCAGTCTGTGAGTATCCTTTTGGGTTAGATGGGTTTCTTGTAGACTGCATATGGTTGGATTTTGTTTCTTGATCCATTCTGCCAGTCTGTTTCGTTTAATTGGTGCATTGAGACCACTTACATTACATTAATGGTTATAGCTGTTATCTGTTGGTTTATTGTTGATGTGTTATCTTTCTGCTGTTGCATCTTCATCTTTCTGTTCTGTTTGTTTGCTTTGTTTAGTGGTTATTTCCTAAATGTATCTAAACTGTCTTTCGGTATTCTTTGCCGGGTTGGCTTGGTGATCATGAAGTTCTTCAGCTCTTCTTTGTCATGGAGGTTATTATTTCTGCATCGATTTTGAAGGACAGTTTTGCAGGGTACATCAGTCTAAGTTGGAAATCATTTTCCTTTAGGATCTGAAATACTTCACTCCATGCTCTTCTTGGCTTTATTGTTTATGCTGGGAAGTCTGCTGTGATTCTGATAGACTTTCCTTTATAGGTGATCTGTCTTTCCTCTCTGACAGCTTTTAATATTCTATCCTTTTGTTGCATTTCTGGGATAGTAATTATTATATTCTGGGTGTAGTTTTATTTTATTTTGGTTATGGCTTTTGGAGTTATATATGCTTTGTTGATCCTGATATCACTTTCCAATCTCATGTTTGGGCAATTTTCAGCTATGACTTCTCTAAATATCCTCTTGACATCCTTTACATTGTCCCTTTCTTTTTCATTTATCCCTATCAACCTTATGTTGTTTTTCTTTGCATCATCTTAAAGGTGTGGAATTGTTATTTCCTGATTTTTTCTTATTTTTAAAAGATCTTTGTTTTCCTGTTCACTGTCTGCAATCTTGTCTTCAAGGTCTGAAATTCTATCTTCACATTCATTGAGGCAATTTTTACAACTTTCAATGGAATATTTGATTTCCTATATATCTCTTTGTATCTGCTTTATGTAGTCTCTTTGTTTCTTATATTGTTCATCCAGGGAGTCTATCTTTTTCTTTAGTTCCTCCACTTTTTTAACTGTGTCTTCTTTAGATACGGTCAGCATCTCCTTTATTTCTTTTATCATTTCTTCTTTTACCTGAGAGATTATTTCTAGTTTGAATTCCTTTAAAGCTTCCGGGAGTTGCTTCTTTATTTCGGTTACTATTATTTCAGGTATTTCAGGCCTAAGGCATGTATCTTCTTCTATGTACATAGCTCCTAGGCTTTCTTGGGATGGGCTGGATGTTCGAGATTGCATTTTGGTCTTTTATTTTGTCATTTTCCTATATTTCCATGTTTCAAGTGTTGTTCCAATGCTTCCCCTGGGCGTGTTGGAAATTGTCTCCTATGTTCTGGGCTCCTGGGATTCCTCTGGTCTGGTAGCTCCCTCCTTGGGCAGCGAAGCCCCCAGATTAAAAGAAGGTTGCCAGGCTCCTCTCAGGTAGACCTAAAGCCTCCTCAAGCTACACAGCTCCCCCCTCGGGCAGCAAAGCTCCCCTGAGGGAAAGAAGGCTACCTGTTGTGGTCTAGGCAGAACCAAATACTGCTAAGCCCAATCTAGTGTGTTGAGTGAATGTAATGGTGATAAAGATACAATTCCTTCTCTCAATTTAACAAGCATTGATTATGCAGAAAACATTGGGGATTCAAAGGGTTTACTGAAGATGACTTAATGAAGAAAGTGTATTTTCCTCAAAGTAAGGGAAGTAATAAGAGCTGGTGAAAAATACTAAAACAATCAAGAGCAAAAAATGGTATTCCATGTAATTGACATAAGAGGATTCCCAGATCAATTCCATCTTGAGCAATTTAGTAAGTCCATGAGATCTCATCTTTAAATTTTTTTTTTAAAGTTAAAAGGGGCTGGGAGTGTAGCTCAGTGTAAAGGCAAAGAACTGAGACAGAAAATTGGAGGGTGGCAAAGCAACTGGTAATTGAGTAGAACCCATCGATTGTGGAGACTTGTTGACCACAGAGACAAAGATGGAGAGCGGTGCCTTCCAACCTCCAAACCTTTTAAGAATTGCTAAATACTGTTTTCAGTTCTTCTAACATAGAGCCTCCAGGAGGTCAAGCAGAGCCCTGCACCTGACACTAACTGGAGAATGCTGTCTTCAGTTCTGGCACAGGATTGAGATGAGCTCTGTCCTGATACCAATCTTATGGCACTGGATCAGCTGGATATTTTAGGAGACAACCTGAATCTGATATCAGAAAGAAGAAATAAAAGACACCAATCATGGAGTTCATTGCTACTGCACTCTTGTTTTCTCAGTGCTCCGTCTCATGTGCAGGGTGTATCTTCTCTTTTTCCTTCAGACAACTTTTTCTCTATGACCACTTCTTTTACATTTTTTCCTCTTATTTACTTCTTTCTTTGCCCAAAATAAATGTTAAATGTTAAACTTTATGTTCATTGATTGATCCATTCAATTCTTTGCATAGATCAGTCAGATCCTAGGCAGGATGGACTGATCACTATCATACCCGTAGTAGAACTACTACCTCTTGTAGATCAGGAAGAGAAGATAGAACAATGTTACTGATCTCTGTAAAACTCAGAGCCACAGAAAGGGCCGACTATGTGTCTGTGATTATGGCTCACATAGTAGGTATAAGAAACTATTGAACCCTATCTGCCTCTCTCCATCTCCTCAGTATTCATCAGTGGAACCACATTGGCAGCCAAAATGATACAGTTTATGATCCTTCAAAACATCAAATCTGGGCAGAAGAGAGCACAAAACAAATCTGGAGGGGAAACAGAAGTTTGCTAGTCATTTCTGTGTTTATTGTCATTTTTACAGAGTATCAAGTGATATTTCAATATAAATATATGTATATATATTATAATCTTTAAATTAGGTTAAACATAGCTATCTCATATTTATTATTTATGTTAAGTGAGACTATTTAGAATTCTCTCTTCTAGCTTTTTGAAGTTAAATACACTGTACATTGTCATGAGTTATTATCTTATATATCATCGTTTTTAGAATTTCTTGTTTCCTATCCAACTGAAATGCAATAAAACACCAATCAACCTTTCTTAGCAGTCTCTCGTCCCAAACTCCCTACAGTCTCTAATAGCCACTATTCTAGTCTCAATTCTACTACATCTACATTTTACTACATCTACTACATTTTATTCATTCTACATATAAGTGAGATCATACAGTACTGTCTCACTGTGTCTGGATTATTTTACTTTATATAATAGTCTCTGCTTCCGTTCATGTTGTTGGAAATGACAGTATTTCTTCGTTGCCTCTGTACCACATTGCACATGTGGACAACATTTTGTTTATACATTCATCAACTCATTGACAATTAGTAAAATTATTGAATGATATGGTTGTTCTACTGTTAAATCTTTGAAGAATTCCAATGTTGTTTTCCTTAACATCTCTACAAATTTACAGTTACACCTATAGTACTCAAGGGTCCTTTGTCTCCACATCTTCATCAGCCCTTCTTTTTCTTCAGTCTTTTTGTTAATTACCATTATTAAAAATGCAATGTAATATCCTATTGTGGTTTTAATTTACATTTCCATGTACTAGTAGTTATTTTTATATATTCTTTTGCAAAATGTCTATGTAGGTCACCATTTTTTAATTAGCATATTATTTTAAAAATTTTTTGGCTTTGGAGTTCTAGTTTTGTTATTGAGCTTTTCAAACTTTATTTATTTTTGGTAGTCCCTTGACATATGTATAGTTCACAAATATTTTCTTTCACTGGGGAAATTGTCTCTTCACTATGTTGTTGGTTTCTTTTTCATTTTTTTCTTTCTTTTCTTTTCTTTAGCTGTGCTAGAGCATTTTAGTTGGACATAATCCTACTGTCTCTTTTATTTTATTTCCTGTTCTTTTTGGATCTTATACAAAAAATCCCTGCATATTCAATTCTCTGAAATATTTCCTTTATATTTTCTTCCAGTAGTTTCAAATGTCAACTCTTCAGGTCTCTCCACCCATTCTGAGTTGATTTTTCTAAGTGGGAAGAGATAAGTGTCTAGTTTTATTCTTTTGTATTTGAAAATTCAACTTCTCAGCATGATTTATTGAAATGACTGTTTTTTCTCTGTTATTGTTTTTAGTACCTTTGCAGAAAATCAGTTGTAGATGGGTGGATGGTTGCAGATGGGCAGATGTTTCTGTTTTTATACTGGTTCCATACTCTTTTGAGTATTACAGCTTTGGAAATTCACTTAGTGTTAAGCTACATGCTTTAATCATTCTACTCTAGATATCATTAGAAATGATTGGATTGAGACTGAAAATGGAGAAAATCAAATAATACTACTTTCTCACATTTCTCTGACTCAGATATCATCTCTGATACTCTTCTATCTTCCATATATATTCTCCATAGCCCACCAATTGTTATTCTTTTCACCATGGCCCCAACTTTAGTAAGATAGGACAGAGAAGATATAGTGGCATTTGCCTGTGATTTTAGGCACACAGGAGACTGAGGTAGGGTGACTGTAATTTCAAATACAACCTAAAACACTTACCTCTTCTTTCCTGGTGCTCAACTCTCTTACAAGAAAGAAAACTGAGGGTATGTAAAATGAAAGTGTAATGACTTACACGTGAAAATATTGATAAATAGGTAGATCTTTGGAAAGCAGAATCTCCCAAAATAGACTCAAAGATCTATGTCTTTGATTGATTACAAACAATTTTGTTCATGGGAAAATAAGAATTTTGCTGCCTCTTACAAGGAACTTAGACTTCCTCCTATTACCATACTGTATGTTCACCCAAAAGGTATCATTTAGGTAGAAAAATAAATATAATTACAACATATGATATCACCAGAGAAGCTGATGAGGATAACTTGGCTCATTAGTCTTGCTAAATGCATTCTCATTCTCCAAACTAAAATGATACACTCATATTTTTTAATTAAAAACATTAACATTGACATTGAAACCAAAACATGATCTTAGAAAGTCCTGTATATTTCTTCTGGCTTTGATGTATTTATATGAAATATCATCTATTTTAAAAAACTAGCATGAGAAAAACTCCTCATCAGTCAGAACTGGATCAAGGAGAGTTACTTTTACTGAAGGCTATTTGAGTAGCACTCTCCAAAGAGATATAATTTGAATAGCCTAACAAGGGAGATACTATGGTCACAATGCAACCTCCTAATAAAATCTATAAGTTTGAGTTAGTCCATTAAGTATGAGGTAGGAAGCTACTACAGGTGTCCAGACAAACTCAATGTTCAAGGTCATCTTGTGCCTAAAAGCATGTGCCCAGGAGTTATTAACAAGAATGAATACCTCAGCATTGATTTAACTCAGAGCACAACATCTTGTGAGTAACTGGCTTATTTCTACAGACTGTACAAAATTCAAATAAAGAAAAAAAATGTTCAGAATAACTATGAAAAAAGAACAAATAAAGTGAACTGAACTAAACACAGGCAATTACCGGTGATATTATTTAGATAAATTCAAGTAATTCACACAAAGTCACACAAAATGCCTCCTAATTGCTTCTTCTGTATAAAATGAATGTATATAAGCAGAGATAATTTATTTTTTCAGAAATCTGTATTGATTCTTTTAAAGTAGGTTATTTAGAATTGATAATACCAATGCCATTTTAAAAGCTTAGTCTTATTGCCTATAGAAACTTACAAAAGTTTAAAAGCCTATTTTAAGCATAGCAATAAATACCTGTGTACCTAAGTATCACTATGCATAGAAAACATTGGAAAATGCCAGCCATTAGGAACTCTGATTTATTACATTACTTTATTACTATGAGATTATAACTATTGGTGCCAGTTTATAGAAACTTTGATCCTCAGATTTTTGAAATTATAAACTTAGGAAAATGAATTATACTACCATAAAATGAAAAGGAAGGAAAAGATTTCAATACTCATATACAGATTGTATTAGCTGCTAGCTTTCCCATATAAAATGAACAACAAACTGCATGTCTCATCTAGAAGCCACAAATGAGAAACTAAGGGGTTATATTGGACACGCTCTCTGACTGCTGTAGAGCAAAATTTTTTATTGATTCTTCTAATCTAAATGTTTTCTAGAGATTATTGGCATTATTGGCTTGTAGATATATCACAGCAATCCCAGGTTCATTTCTCTGTGTACCTTCATCTTTCTATGTCCTTTTGTGCGCAAAAATGTCCTCCTTTTGTAAAAGCACAAGCTATATTGAACTAAGGCATACCCAAATAGATTTAATAGAACTCAGTGCATGCTCTATCAGTGATTTCCCCTCCTGATTTCAGGGTTGTCTAAAATCCACTGCTCATTGTCATTGTCCAGTATCAAAAGAAAATACGGTATTCTCATTCAGAAAGTTCTTCATCTTAGGCAGACATTCAACCTAGCCCTGAAATCTACTCTTTTCATTAACAGTGAGGATAAAGTATCTCTGCAATGTAGAATATCCCGGTCAAGTACAGTCTCATAGTACAAGGAGCATTGGCTGGAGCAGCCGAGCAGTGACAGGACACTTTCCCAAGAGGCTCCACTAATGAAGGACCACAATACTCTGTTGTCAAAAATAGATCTACTAAGCAAATATCAACAAGGAAATATTAGGACTAAACCAAACCATATAACCAAATTGACTTAAATGTCTACAGAGCATTCTGCTCCACATCAAAACATACATTCTTCTTAGCTGCACATAGAATGTCTCCTAATGGAGCATATAGTAGTCCATAGAACATGCTTAATAAATGCCAATAAATTCAAGTTATCTTATTCATATTATCTGATCAATGTGCAATGAAATTAGATATCAATGGCAAACAAATGACAAAAAATTGACATCTGAAAATTAAATAACATCCTCCTCAACAATTGAGACACGTGAAATTAAAGAACAAATTAAAAATATATGTAGAATTAAATAATAATGATGATACAATATAACAGAATTTATAGATCATAAAAAGAGCAATTCTCACAGGAAAATTTGTATCAGTGAGTTCTTAGGTCAAGAAAACAGAACAAGCTCAAATAAACAACCTAACATTCAAGTCCAAGTTCTAGAAAAAAACAAATAAAATACAAAGTTCATAAAATGGAGGAAAATATGGAGGTAAGTGCAGAAATTAATGCAATCAAATTATGAAAATAACACAAAGAATCAATAAATAGAAAAGTTCTATATTTGAAAGAATAAATAAAATTGATAAATATTACCAAATCTTATCATGAAGAGGAAAGAAAAGATTCAAAATCATGCAATCAGGAATGAAATGGGTGAAATCACAATGGATCCTTTGGAAACACAGAAGACCACCAGTATCTTCTTTGAGAACCTGTATTTTAATAATATGAAAAATGCTGAAGAAATGGACAGATTCTTATATGCATATGAATTGTCAAACTAAATAAAGAAGAAGTAAAAACTCTAAATAACCCAATATCAGTCAATGAAATTAAAAATGTAAATTTTTCTTCTAAAACCAGGAATAGGACGTAGGATTTCTGCTGTAACCACACTTATTCAATATAGTTCTGAAAATGTTATCCAAAGAAATCAAAAAAGACAGAGAAATGAAACGAATAAGGACAGGAAAGGAAGAAGTTAACATTGTTTGCAGATGACATTATACTCTGTATAGAAGACCCCAAAAATTTCAAAAGATGACTAGAGTCAGTATGCAAATTCAGCAGCACGGCTGGATATAAAGACACTGGATACACTCTAAAATCAATAGAATTCCTGTAGAGAAGCAACAACCTCGCTGAGAGAGAAATTAAGGAAACTATACTCATCACAATAGTATCAAAAAACAAAATACTTAGAAATCAATCTAACAAAGGAAGTAAAGGATCTGTGTATTGAAAAATTACAGTACTCTGAGAAAGGAAATTGAAAATCAAATGATATCCCCTTCTCATGGATAGAAAGAACCAACATTATGGAAATGGCCATACTATCAAAAGTGTCATAAAGATTTAATGCAATCTAGATCAAAATAGCATTATCATTATCACCAAGCTAGAAAAAACATTCTTAAAACACATTTGTAATCAAAAGAGACCTAGAATTGCAAAGCAATTCTGGGCCTCAAAGACAAGGCAGGAGGCATTGTAATCCCTGACTTGAAATTATACTATAAAACTACTGTGATAAAATCAGCATGGCATTGACAAAAAAAAAAAAAAAAGATCTGAGGATCAACAAAATAGAGTAGAAGATACAGACACAACTTCAAAGACACTCAGCCACTTTATCTTTCACAAAGGTACCAAACATATTCATTGGAAGAAAACCTCTATAATATATGGTGCTGAAAATATTGACTTTTCACATGCTGAAGATTAAATTAGACACGTCTATCACCATGCACTGAACTAAAGCCAAAATGGATCAAAGAATTAAGTATTAAGACAGAAAAACACTAAACCTTTGGAAGAGAATATAGGTAGATCACTTGAAAACATAACTGTAGGCAAAGGTTTCATGAACAAAACTTTGATTGAACAAGAACTATTACAAAGAATTAACAACTGGGATCTCATCCTATTAAAAAGCTTTTGAACAGCAAAAGAAATTAACAATAGAGGGAAAAGACAAAGCTCAGAGTGTAAAAAATTTAGCCGGCTGTTCCTCAGACAAAGAACTAATATATAGAAAATGTAAAGCATTAAAAAAATTAGGGGCTGGGGATTTAGCTCAGCAGCATAAGGGCCTGCCTTGCAAGCAGGCAGTGGTGAGTTCGATCCCTGGTACTGATAAAAATGAAAAAGACAAAAAAAAAAAAGAATTGAAAAAATTAGACCCCACAGATATAAAGACAAAATCCAAACAAGGGTATCTGTGATAAATGCACATTTCTCAGAGGAAGAAATACAAACAAGAAATATATGAAAAAATGTACTACTTTATTGGGCATTTGACATAGCAAGTAAAATAAGTGATTCCAACTCACTCCTGAAAGAATAGAAAATGAAGAAATCAACTAATAACAAAAGCTTGCAGGGATGTGGAGAAAAAAAAGTAACCCTTCTCTAGTGTTGCTAGAAGTATAGACTTGTAACCACTATGGAAATCATTGTGGAGATTCTCAAAAAAAAAAAAAAAGAAGTAAGATTAGACCCAACCATTCCACTGCTGAGTGTCTTCCTGGAAAAATTAAAAACATTAAAAAATTTATAACATTAAACGTTAAAAATGTCATACCATGGTGACATATGTGCACCTCTGTTTATAAGAACACAGTATGTAATAGCCAAATGTTGAAGCAACCCAAATGCTCATGACTCAAGGAATGCATTGGAAAAAATGTACCTTTTCTTTACATATTGTAGTACTACCCAGTTCTGAACTTTAGACATTCCTACGTAAATAGATGCACCTTGAGAAAATACTCTCAACTAAAATAAATTAGACATATATGCATAAGTATCATATTGTTTCTTCCATGTGAGAAACTAAAAGAGTAAATGAAGACCAAAATATGTAATAATTTTTGTGAAATATGAAGAAATTTCTCAAAAGAAAGGAGAACTAGGGAGGGGTGAGGGGAAAGGAAGAAATGGAAAAGGAAGGAAACAAAGAAAGATAAACTGGAAACAAATTTTTATCAGTGAGGAAAGAAAGAGGCTTAAAGGGAAGGGAGAGGAACAAAAGAGAGAAGAACCAGAATATATCACGAGCAGGTACAAATTTTCTATGATGAATGCTAGCATTGTGTGTATTTAACTTGTACCAAAAAGCTTAATAACATTAAAAGAAAAAGCATGGTACCATGTTATTACTAGCTTAGGATCGAAATTCATACTTCAAATGTGATTTCTACTGAATATGTACCACTTTTGTAGTATCGTGAGTTAAAAAATTATTAATTTAACCACTATTCAGTGGGAGCCTTCTCTATTTACAGCTGAAATGGATATGCAAGATGTTATGAAATAAATAATGAAAATGCTTCACCCAGTGTGAGAAAACATCAGGCTCCAGTAAGAAGTGGAAAGGAAATAATCAAGTGGTACAAGCTCATAAGTCTTAAGGAAAAACTGCCTGTATTGGTCAGATAAACAACATGGAAGGGTATGATAATTTTCTAATGGCTGACATTGAGCCTTCTTGGGTAATATTCTTTCTAGAAATGTCAAGATGCAGCTTCCAAAATTCCAAGTGGATTCCATGAGAAAACAGATGGTACACTAAAACTGGATATTGGATAAAGAAAATTAGCAGCAACTGTTGTAACTGAGTTTTAAGTAATAATGTCAATGATAGTAGTAGGTAATACTGACTACTTAGTATATTTATAGCAATATGTATATTTGTCAGCATACTGAGTATATTACATAGCTTTTTCTTCCATTATTTTTGTAGTGACAAACTCATTGCTCTTATAACTTTATTTTGGGATGTTTACTCCTCCGTGTTCCCCAGGAAGCAGAGCAATATGAACTGTGTTCAGGAATTCATTTGGATTATTTTGGGTTGTTTGTTTGTTTGTTTTTGGCTTCTATGTGAATTTGGGCAACATTAGGAGTTAAACAGAGAATGGGAAAGTGAGGTTGTTATTCCACTGGGTTCCAATCTAGGGAGTCGCTAATCTAAATGTAAATTCATAACATTTTTCTATTGATTATAGGTCCCCTTCCTCAGTCATTTCTATACATGCCTTTGTCTACTTTCCTTTAAGCATAAAGTTGAAATGGCCTTCTTCTATTTCTACTCCTTAGATATTTTTATTGTCTTTTGTTGATTTCCCTAAATTAATTCTTATAAATAGTCAGCATTATTTTAAAAATTAATTTAATTACCCAGGTTTTCATCCATGAAAAATCTTAAAATTAGAATTGCAGAAATTTATTGACTACAAATAAAGCTGGAAAGCTATAGATATATAAGCTTTTTATTTTTCATTTTCATGCATCACAGATATGGATCAAAGGACTTGAGTTTTAGAAAGATAGCATTTGAAATAGTATAAAGGAGCAAGTCATGTCAGTAAGTAGTCAAAGAAAATTTCAGAAAATCTGTTTTTATAATGTCATTGAAGATTTTTAAAAAGTAACTGAAGATAGAAAAATTTGAGAAAGTTGGAATAATAAAAAATGAGACAATAAAGAATTTGTTTAAAATGGAGAATTTAAGATTTTTCATGGTTGTAGATTTCGAAAGAGAGTAGATGAAAGTATCATGTATATAAGTAATAGTTCAGTTCATAATAAACAGAAATGAAGCCAAGAGGCAAAACTTAAACTAGAATATTACGCAAGCAGTGAGCAGGCAAAACTTGGAGAAAATGTTTTAAAATGAGCATTCAAAAAGACCAATGAAAGCAAAGTCAAAAGGAGACAATTTGAAGAATGATAGTATTGATATTATTTTCAAATAATCACTGAGATAAGTTCCTCAAAACAATGATTTAGCAGTGGAGTCATTTGTTATTGTGTGAATAATAATTCTATGGTAACAAAGATAATTGGAAATGAGATCAGAAAAATGGAAAGTGGATTATTTCCAAATGTGTACATTTAAAAGTTAAAACTAAAAAAAAAATGAGTAAAGTAGAAGAAAATAGAAGACCAAGTCCAAAGAAATGACTGATTTTCTTTAACATGATGACTACCTAAGTCTACGTATCTTTGGATTGTTTAAAAAAAACTGTTAAGTAGACAGAATTTGAGACACCTAAGCCTCTCTGTTAGTTTCATAAGGTTTTGAAGTCCTGTATCATTTATATTGGTTTACTTTTTATTGGTTTTCTTCTGTTGTATTTTCTTTGCTTTTATTGTTTTTCACATAAAATTTTAAAAATTTAAAAAAAGAAAGACTGAATTTGAAAATACAACTGGCAGAGGGATGAAGACTAGGAAAATTCACTAAAAACAGTGGAGAAAGTAGAAGATAGTGCATAAGTGAAGAAGTTTACTTAACCAGAGTAAGGACATCTATTTCCCTATGACATTCGAGTAAGAGATATGAAATGTGTAGCTAGCAAGACTAAGGGCTTAAAAATTGAAGGATTTGTTCCTTCAAATTGAATTATTTACTTTATCTTTGATTTTTCTATCATGGAATCCATTAAATTATCTCTTCAAAGTAATAGTAAAAATAGTAAAGAATGGAAGAAGCTAGAGAAGCCTGAATTTATTCTGAAAAATTAAAATGAAAAACATTTAAACATACTTAATATAGAATTAGGACTTATTAAAGAAAATTAAAGCCAGTTGTTGATATTCATTTGGTTGTGATATAATTCTGTGCAATTAAATAAATTTTATCGGTATTTCCTAGTATCTCTGTGGTAGAAATAAAAAATAACAAACGTTGTTTGTTTTACCCAACAAGTACAAACAAAGAAATAGAAATAAGAGAACTGATTCTAATGAAAGATTGCTTGAACAGATAGACTTGGAAGAAGAAATCAGCTGTAAAACAGTGCAAAAGAAAATACAACAAGAAGTGAACAGATGAGAAAGAAGAAAGTGGATCTATAAAATTCTTGGATTATTTGATGCCTGAAAGTTAGGAAAATTGAAGTATAATGAATTATCCAGGTGAATATATCATCCAAAAAGATTGTCTGGAATTTATGAAAGATAAACAGTTTGTTGATATCATAATTTTATAGTATTTTTATAAAGCTTTATTGGTGGATGCAATTATGAGACAGAATGTGAAAATCACACAATAGTCAAGGGCATGATCTTGGTTAATGTCAACATGTACAAAAAGGGAGGAGAAAGAAAAAAACTAGCCCAAAAAAAGTTATGGAAAAGGAATCAGAACAACACAAAATTATAAATGAGGAGGAGGGCTGTTTCTCAGAGGGGCGATTAATAACAAACATTGGTGCTTAAATTAGTCGAGCTTTCCCCCAAATATTTAGTTCTTTCCTGTAGAGCACATGACAAGATTGCACTTCCCATCCACCTCATCTTTTATTTACAGATGATCCAAAGACTATATTTGACTAGTAAACTGTGAAAAGAGGTGCCACTTGCAATAAAAGTTTTAAATATTAGAATATGCCCCAGTCAATGGGAATGTTCCAGAAAATTCAGCACGTGTCCAAGAAGAGGGAAGCATGGATCAGATACTTTAGCTGACCTCTGCTTAGCGTGTAGTGTGAAAACCACACCTTGTTCTGTGTTGTTGTCTGTATTTTTTTTTTTTTTTGGTTGGGTTCATTTCCAGTTGGTTTCTCAGCCTATGATACTTTGTGTTACTTGTGAAATTTAAAATAGCGGAACTTAAAATATAAGAAGAAAAAATGCAAACAAAGTATCACAGAGGATAAGATCACAAGCAAAATGTTCAGAATTCGTTATTTATAATTTTTAATAACACCTCAATATTTGTCAAAAAATAAGACAGAATTATCAATACCAACAGATCTAGATTTCCTAACTTTCTTGGTTACTTAAAGTTTTCACTTACTGTCTTACTTCCATAAGTTTGCCGAGGTCCATTTGAGGCTATAAAATACTTTGCTATTGGTGAAACATTTCTTCCTTATACCCTTAACTTGCTGCAATTTAGCAACTTACCATAGATAAAATATGTCAAAATATAAACAAAATTTTCCAATTCAGAAACTACCCTCCAAATGGAAAAGAAAACATGAAAGAGTAAATAGCTCGATCATAAATATAAGCAGAGCTTGTAAGGAGGAATACTATCACTTGTTGAACATCTATTATTTGTTAGGTAAGAAATTGAAAGTTAACTTTATTAAATTTATTTTTGCCATTTTATTTTGTATGCACACCTGACTTGATGAGTAAATATAATTAGGTCCTCTGTGGTAAAATGTTACATAAAGTGGATCAAACAGCAAGTAAGTAGCTGAACCTGGATTCAATCACAATATAAATAACATGGAAATAAGTGATCATATTCAGAGAAATGGAGGCTGAGATGAATGTATACTTTAGTCATCAAAGATAATACTTTTTTCTTTGACATCATCCATGACTTTCTAGATAGCCACTCATGATTTTTGCAGCCTGATGTCCTACACTGCATCTGAAACAAAAACACTCAAACTTTTCTACAAAAAATAAAATATATTGTATAGAATTTGCATTTTAATCCCTTTTCTTAAGAAATGAAATTAGCATGAGTTTTTATATCTATACAAGGTACAATATTTTTTATAACCTGAATGACAAAGTATCAGAAATGCTACTGTTCCCAGTGAATTTCAGTGATTTGAAATTTTATCATAGTTATTCTAGAATGAGATTAACTGCTTACAGATAATAATAGAGAAACTGTTGAAATATTCAAATAATTAAATGACATATTTGAGAGAGGAAGTCATTGTAAGTCATATAATTTTCTTCTTCTCTTCTTTGGTATGTGGATTTAAGTCATTTATCTAAGGAGTAAGAGAAGTTCAGTATCTTGAAATTTCCCTTGTGAAAACTAGTGTTATTGCACTGACAAAGATGCTCCCAGGCAAATATTTTCTTTACACAGCATCATTTTTGTCATGTTATTTTTGATGTGAAATGTTTTATTGTAAACTTTGTACACTGTTAAGAACAAATAAATCGTTTTGGCTAGATGGTAAAGCCATAATTAGCAAATGAAGATTTAAATATATTAAAAGTTAATATATTTAAATATATTAACTTAACTTTAAATATATTAATGAAAATTAAGATTTAAATATATTAAATATATTAACTATTTAAATATATTAATATATTTAATATATTAAATATATTAACTTTAGAATGTTTAAAACTCAGTCTGCATTTCATCCAACTAACCCAGTGCTTCTCAAAATATCACCCCTGTACCACTAATGGCAACAGTAATCAGGAATTTACAAAAAAACTCAGAATTTCATGACTTGTCTTAGACATACTGAATCAGATACTCTAGGGATAACATGTAAGCAATACATGTTAAGAATCACTGGTCAAATCGTGGTTAATAATTTGAACAAATGTATGTCCTATCCACAGGTGTCTGCACAGTGGTTATTATACTGGATGACTATTTGAAAAATCTCCCAAGTTCTTCATAAAAATACTGATGCATAAAGGAAATCAGCATTTCTCAATTGGATTTCATGACCAAAAACCACTGAGCTATAGCAACATGGCATGAAAGGATTGAGTTTAGTATCAGTGAATCTGAATCAGAGAGCTAATCCAAATTTTCATTCATAGTATAGTTTTAGGCAAATCATAAAAGTTACAGCTTTCTTCATCACAAAATTTTTCAAAAACAATTTTTTTCAAGTACTGAATGAGTTGAAATATGTGGAGACACACAGTGAATATTATTCAAGAGTGATTCAAAACAAGCAACACCTGGTTTTGGTTAGAACTGGAGAGACTGTAGTCCCATCAGTGAATTTAGAAAACAAAAATCTTCATTTTAAAGTGATTTGTCATTCATTTACACTTTATATGAGAAACACTAAGTAAGAAGATCTGATGCATTAACTCTAATTGTATTATGTGCAAAAAGCACAATATTTTTCTTCACTCAAGCTATTCTTAGCTTTAAATTAATGTGAGGACAAAATGGTGTAAGAAATTTAAAGTAGACACTTAAATTCACAACGTTTTGCTTCTCCTTTGAAGTCTGACTCAGTGGATCTGCTTGTCCATAAAAGATGACTTCTCTCAAGGTTTGCTGTATTATCTAGGAAATAAAAGCCACTCAACTATTGGACTGATCCTTATGGGTATTGTACCTCGCATGTTCAGAGCCACAGAATCAAGTGATTGTTGTTCAAAGGCTGACAAAGAGCAAAGTAACATAAAGATGATTTTACGGACAATGTGGAACAGCAAAAGTCAACAGGAATACATACAAAATAGACATATACATCATATAGTCACCATTATTATTATTACTGTCAACTACTATAAGCAGATGTACAGGTTGAAATTCAATAAATTATAATGAGTGTTATTGTAATAGTGTACTCAAAAAGAGTTTATAAAAAAGCCAACTGAAAATAGTGTGGCATAAGGATGATTTAAGATATTGATTTTGATGCCTTTCATCAAGTACCTCTTGCTTAGTCAAGTGTGATTATCAAGGCACAGACCTGAATTTTCTTACAACATAGCTTCAGCATTTCTCTGCTTTTTGGAGAAAGCAATGAAGAGCTGGGTGAACAGAAAAATCCAATAAATACCTCCATGCACTTCAACTCATCAGTTGTGTAAATTATATTGACTTACAAGGATCACGTTACTTGGATTTATAGTTTGTACAGATGAAAAGCTGCAATAAAAGTAGATAAATGGCTCTCATTGTCCCATAAATAACTGCAGAATGCAGAGAGCTGTAGAACAGTAACTTTTTTCCACCATCTGGTGCATCAGAGAATATTATCAAAGCAGCAGTAGGTGGTGGTGGGAAAACATCCGTTTCATTTCTATCCTTGGGAAAACAGTACCATTTGGAAACACACACATCCTCTTTCCTGAGCCAACTAGCTAAAAGCCACAAATCTAAAAGAATTTATTTTTCTAAAATGTTCCACTTTACAGATTTTTATTATGATATAGATAGGAGAGATGCCAGATCTGACATCTAAAATGTTCTGTTTTCTAGAAAAAAAAACAGCATTATAAATAATGTAGAATACCAAAACTAGGCTCTAGACTAAAAGTTCCTGAGTAAAATATGTATAAAACAACTGCTTTCTCAGAAGACCCAGAAAATTACACCTAAAGTCTTTACTATTTTAACTTCCACATTAAAGTATTTTAGATAAAGACTTTAAAAATTAAAGATCAATCCATTGATTAATATATCTTCTTTCTTTTACAGTCTCTTCATTCCAAATAGTTTAGCACTTCTGAACTAAGGACATTTTGAGATCTCACTATGTTTACGATAATCGTTTTCTTGCTAAACAAATTTTACTTTGCAAGTTGTTCTCTGTCACCGGATCAAGTGTACTAAAGTCTACAACTTCACATTTTTAACTTTCTGTATTTTATACACTTTATGGGACATATGGTGCATAATTAGGCCACTTTTAGTAAAAGTCTAAATGGAAGATTGAAATGGAGAAAAAACATGTTTGTTTATGTTTCAAATTAAATCTTGCCACAGTTATAATTTGAAAAGATCCACATCCAATTCATGTTCGTATTCTCTCTCCTAAATACTTATAGTGACTAGTGGAGAATGCACTGAATGAAAGAAATTAATAGAAAGACAAGTGATACCAGTCCAAGGTCTGACATTAATGATGTGATGTTGAGTATTAATGATGTGATGTAATGTGATGTTGAGTATTTTTCTTAATTGTGTTCAGTTTATACACATAAAGATTGCTAAAATAAAATGCAATTGCACCATGAAAAATGCCCCAAAATTTTAAAGAACTGAACCAACTCAGTTAAAAAAACACCTCATTAGAAATGGACAAGTGCTTAGATATTTTTAAGAGGAAGACATATAAATAACCAACAGCTATATGGAAAAATGTTTGTTATTACTAATCATCAAGGAAATATGCATCAAGACCACAAAGATACTTGTTAGGGAGATTATTATCAAAAGAGATAATTATAGGAGAATTTGACAAAGGTGTGGCTAAATAGAACCTTTTTACATCATTGAAAATGAAATCAGTGTCTCAAACCTATCCTAACACAAAGGCATGCAACTCAGTATACTGTATTGGATGAATGGATAATGAAAATGTCGTACATACACATGTGTACAAACACACAAGAATATTACTGGTTCCTAAGAAAGAAGGAAATCTTTTTATTTGCAACAACATATTTAAGATTGTAAGATATAATGTTAAGTGAAATATGTCAATGTGTAGAACTCAAGGATGCAGAGTCAAATAGTGGCTACAAAGAACTGGTGTATTGGCATGAGCGTGTTGGTTAGAGTGTACAAAGTTTTCATTTTATAAGATGAATAAGATATAATTAATGGATAGGTTGAATGAATAAATTAATTGTATAGTATAGTAACTATATAATTAATTATACTGTGTAATATATACTGTACTTGAATTTTTTCTAATATTGTAGATCTAAATGTTCTTACAAAATAAGCATAACTATGTGAGGTCATAGACATGCTAATTATCTGGATTGTAGTAATAATTTCATGATGCATATTATATATATATATATATATATATATTTCATGATGCATATTATATATATATGTCATGAGCATAACATGAAATCAGAAAAATCATGAATAGGCATCTTCACACTAGAGTTAATATTTATGGTTGATAAATATGTAAGAAATGTGTAAAGTGATTAGTGAGCAGGTAAGTATAAATCAAGCAGAAAATTTGATATCATTTTTTTCTGATTTTATTGGCAAACACTTCGAAATTCAAGACTAACAAGTCCCATGAAGATGTGAATGTCTAGGCACTCCTCTGTCTTGCTGGTACTAGCACTATTCCATTTGTTAGTATATACACAAAGAAATTCTTGTACTCAAAACATGCAAAATTTTTGATAACTTAAGAGTTTTATGAAATTCCTCCTTGCTGTTATACATTGATCTCTCTTTTACTAATGGACTTTGGATTGTTTTGAAGCGTCTGCTAATGTGATCAGAACCAATGTAAGCATCAAAGTCAAAATGCTTTTAGGGATACTTATAAATTCACTTAAACTATAGAGAGAGAAAGACTGACTAATAAGCACAACACTCATGAAAAGGGGCAAGTCTTATAGGAAGAGGTAGCAGTAGTGAGTGAGTAGAAAAGATTATCTTTACACATAGGTTATGTAGAGGTCCTAGTCTTTGTTTTTGGTGGGAAACTTATACGCATTTATTATTAACTTAAATGACTAAATAAATACCTGAAAGCAAACCATGAAAAATGATGAAAGTTAAAAGGAGACACAACAAAGAGGGTTGAAGGGAATATGGATTATGAGGGGCAGGTACTGCCTCACAGGGAGACGTGAGTGGCCTCTTTTCTTACATTGCAGGAAAAATTATGGTATGTTAATTTTATCCTGTTTCTTCGATGTTGAAAACTGTCCAAAGCCTCCTTTTTTGCCTTTAAAGGAAAAAATCTAAATTCTAAGATTCTTTATGCACAAATTTCTGCCTTTATTTGTATAGAGACTCATAGCCTGTGATAATCACTCTGCTGAATTTCATATTTCCTACCCTACAAATGCCTGACGTTCACTTCAAACCAGCATGCTCTTCCACGATCTAGGCCTACACTTGAATTTCTTTTGCCAAAAATTCCAATTATATCTTTTTCTGAAACATATTTACTAATTTCCCCAGATGACCCAGGTTTTCTCTTATTTCCACAATTACATATTTATTAGGAACCTACTATGACCACGCAGTAGTCTATATTCAGTGCAATTAATTTCATTGTCATCTGTCTGTTTCTCTTTGTGTATATGTTAAGAGATATATAGAAATTCTAGAAACATAACCCATTGTGATTATTTACATGCATATCTTCTTAGACTCTAGCCTCCTTTGCAAGTGTTTCAATACTCTTTTCAACCCTAATTTATAGTGTATAATATTGGACAACTCACATTTGTCAAATGAAAGCATGAGTGAATGAATGAATGGCTGCACTACTCCATTGCTAAATGTCAGCCCTAACAACTGTGAATTCTGCATAATATTGCTTTTTACCTAATATACATTTTAAGATCTTAGGTCATTTGAAATTAAATAAATCCTTTATGGAACTTCAGGTCCACATTTTGAAAACCTTTGTTGCAGTAGCAAGAGAACCACCAAAATGACACTGAGGATTTGGAGGCAACTATATTTACATTGATAAGCCCTGATAGGAATCATTCCCAGAATATCAGAGCCCAATGTCTAGTGGTATAGGGCTTACATGAGATAAGCAAACAGGAAATACAGAGGCAAAAATAACTTTTCAACTTAGGATTGGGTTATACGTATATCATAGTGACCAGCTATGCATCACATCACATTCAGCCATTTCTAAAAGACAGGAGCAACAGGAACTGGGACAGGAACTATTACCTGGGCAATTAACAAGTTGAAGCTTAATGTCTAGGAGATAATTTTCTGCTATATTTTCCCCCTCATTTAGTTTTCCTGGCAAATCTTTGCTGAGCGTATTACATGAGATCTTCCAAGACAAGTCCTAATTAGAAGCAATAACATTAGGGTTGTCAATGGTTCTAGTCAAGGTCCTCAGTATTGTCTTAATACAGAGATTTTTCCTAAGTTGCTTTTTTGAAAGAGACATATTTTAGTCCTGTCTGTTCTATAACATTACACTAGCAAGGTAGTAAGGGAGTACATTGGTTACTTTTCTCTTATTGCTAAAATAAAATACACGATGCCCAACTGAAGAAAGGAAAGGCTTATTTAGCTTACAGTTTGTGGATGTCTCAGTCCATAATCAGCTGGCTCCAAGGGAAGGTGGCATGGCACTGGAGCAACACTTTGAGGCACCAGCTAGCAAAAGCACCAAGAGCAATAAAGGCAGGTAGAGCAAGCCTTCTCCTCCTTTATATTAGCTACCACCCTTCCCCTAGGATGGGTGTGGCACCCACAGGACATCTGCACACTTCTCTTACACAGCCTGAGTATATTTACAAAGTAAGGATCCTAGCTCCCTGCTGAGTCTCTTAGTTAAACTTCTAAGCTTCTCAAATTGACAAAATTTATCACCTACAACAGGGAGTTAATCTGATCTCAGAGAGTGTCCATGTTTCTTGGATTCATAAAATGTTGATCGAGTGTTTCACTGATGTGCTATTCTCTTGAGAAAATTTTTCACAGAGTTTAAAGCAAAAAACAGCTAGCAAGGCATGGGGAAGCAAGGATTGGGATAAGCAGCCTGAAAAGACACAAAATCAAGAAGAATAGTTATGGTACAGTCTTGTGAACTGTGTCCTTAGGCTTCAGACTTTCATGGACTGGTAAGTGTCCAGAATGACCAGAGTAGGATTTTGAATGTGTCATCTCTTCGAAGTGAGCTGTCTAGTCCTGGTTAACTCTTCAGTGGATCTAAGGCTGGATTTCTGAAACTTGTAGAAGTAGTTAATATGTACCTGGGCTTTATGTGTGTAAGTTACAAGCTGCTATTGTTTTTTATTTTTCTTGACTTTTCTAGAGCTTTGTGACCTGTATGCCTTATGTAGTTTTTATTTAATCTAGTTATTCAGTTACCTTTGCTATAAATGCAGGCCCATTGTCACCATCAGTGATCAAGAGTAGGTAGGTCATATCTAGGGATTTTTTTTTTTTAAACCACAGGAACCTACAAATTTTAATTGTCTTCTCAGTGCAGATAGGGAAGGAGAGTTTGGGGTCAAACACTGAAGCCTGAGCTGGTTTCAGGGTTATAGGTGCCAGTGCAGTGGCTAGAGCTTGCAGAATATAAAGTGGGGACAAGTCTGGTGGCTAGCGTTGATGTTTAAGTCCATTGGATCCTCAAAAGGAACTTAGGCCTCTGGTATGTATTACTTTGAATCATTGTTGACAGGTTTGCAAATAGCAGCAGGAAGTAATTTGCTATGCTGGAGGAGAGTTTTGGCTAAAATAGTTTTATCTAAAGTGATCACATCATATCTAGCCTATTAGACTTCACTTCTGACAGCACTATTTTCATTCACAAACAGGGCATATTCAACATCTGTATGGAGTAGGGGTTATTTTTTATAAGTCTGATCAACTAAAGTCTGATCAACTAAAGCTTATCAGACAATGTCAGTCAGTCATGTTCTGCTAGGCCCATCTCTGTGTGCATGTACAGGACAGGATTCAGTGGTTTTATTTCCACAGGAATCTGGTGGGGATTTCGCATAAGAGTCCTTCCTAGTGGGTGAGGTCCATCATAGCATATGGCACTTGGATAGATAGGTCTTGTTCTAAGTGATCTTGTTGTCTTTCTTGCTCAGAAGGACAGTGGCTATAAGAGTACAGAGGCAAGGGGGGAGGCAACCCGTAGCTACTGGATCTAAGTATTTGTGAAGATAGGTGACAGGGCACTCACTCAGACTGACAAGCATCATTGGATTTTATGGAAGTCAGAGGTCCCAGAAATTTATGGAGTTTCTTTCTTGTGACCAGTTTGTGGAAGATATTATAGCAGAGCTTTTGTGTCTTTTCTTTTTTTTGGTCTTTTTCCTTTTTATCGGTACCAGGGATCGAACTCACAACTGCCTGCTTGCAAGACAGGCGCTTATGCCACTGAGCTAAATCCCCAGCCCCCTTGTGTCTTTTCAATAGCCAGCTTGAATGTCATTGATCAAATGTTCATTTTTTTAAAAGAGGAAACAAGTGTTTGAACCTCTGGGAAGTTGAGTTCAGGTCAGTTGGCTTTTGAGACTAGAACTAGGGTTTTTGCAAAAAGAAATAGGTTGACAGAAACCAATTGAAAGCAGATGAATGCATTCTTTAGGTCCTGGTAGGTGTACCAGCAGGCCGTGGGTGGCAGAAAACTGAAGAAATGTAAATAAATGGCAATCATGGTGGCATTGTTAGCTAAGATCTTGAACTGACTTTACAAAGGATAGGTGTATTTCAACATTTTGAAAGTCTACAAACATTGTTCAGTTTTGAAATCTCTGGATGTGTGATTGAATTTCTAGCTGAGTCTCTTGTAACATTGGACACTGTTTGATGCAGGTGGAGGTTGCCCTGGGATAGAATTTCACAGAGGCAGGTGGTTGATGGCCCAATCTTCGGGACCAGGGAACAGTGATAAAACTGTGGAGTTGGAAGGGCAGAGAAAGAGGCTGTTTCAGAGCAGCCAAATCAGTTGTCAGAGCCTCCCTGGAAATAGAGAGAGACTTCCCATCCTTGTGGCAATTGATTAATGTTCCAAAAAGAGTTCATGAATTGGGAACACAGAATGTAAAGCATGGTTGCATTGTTGATGGCACTTAAATCTCACCATATATAAGGCTTATGTGTATCTGAATGTCTTTTTGTGTTTCTTGTGATATCTTACAGTAATGGAGGTCAAAACATGGAGCATGCTTGAGAACCAGGCCCAGAGCTAAGTCTTTTATGCTTCTTGGAGGAGTGTTTTCAGAACTATTGGACTGTGGTTGTCTAAGGCTGATACAGGTGTTCTCTTCCTCTTGGAGAACAGTCAGAGTTGAAAGTGCAGGGTTAAATGAGGTGGAGACTGACTGGCTCAGTGCAAAGGAAACCATTGCTTCTGAGCTGAAGTGGAGGTCTCTTCCCAGAAGCAGTATGCAGACAGGTTCACACAGGAGATGTCTTTTAAGGCTGGACATTTGTGGATGTCATAAGGGATGAGAAGCAAGAGTCTTAGTTGCCCCAGTGATAGTTCTAGGGATTCTTGATGACCCTGTTGAAGAATGGAGCCTAGTCTGGCCTACTTTGAGCTTGTCAGATTGATGAGGGTTGTCATCTGATCCAGGTTGAAACTCTTGAGAGTTCTTATTTATTTGTTTGTTTGTTTGTTTGTTTGTTTGTTTATTTTTAGTGTTGCTAGTCATAACTTATAGCCAGAGGATATGGTCATCTATCAAACCAAATTTTCTTATAGACATAAGGTGCTTTTTTCATCAAGTTTCTGGGTAACAGTGGGTGGTATGCTTCTTGCCTCTCTTTTTGATGTCTTCGAGAAGTGCTCAATTGGGTTGTTTCCAGGAGAGGTGACCTTTGGAATGGCCATGGAAACTCATTAGTCAGGGCTGACAGTCCAGTATTTTTCAATCAAAATGAGGAACTGAGAAGGAATTGCTGACAGCCATCTCTGGCAGGAGTTACATGATGCCATGTGAACAGAACAAGACTCTGGATGTTGGGCCTGTATGGTCAAATGCAAGCAAGGGCTAGCTGGACCAACTCAACAGGCTGGTAGATGAGTCAGGAGTAGAGAATAAAGTTATAGTTGTTAACAGAAGATGAGGGTGCCGAGGCAGAATTCTCATGAAGAATGGGCCTCTCTTTCCTTTTCTTTGAGATACTAGGAGTAGTTTGGTTTCTTTTTAACTCCATAAAACTCCTTTTTCTTGCAGTCAGGGACTGTGAGTTTTGACTAATTAATCACCATTTCTGGCTCCCTGTATGTGCTGTGTATCTTTGAATGATAGCATAATATACAAAGCATGAGGGCCTCTCAGAGAGACAAAGATTTCAGATGCCTACCTGGCCATAAACTTAGAAGCACTTAGCTGAGAAGAGTGTGAGGCCACTGTTAAGTCACAGGTTGATTGCCATGAAACTTCAGGTGAGATCCAATCAGCTGCCTTGACCAGAGCTTCCCAGACTTGGTTCACAGATGGAGTAGCCTATTACTTATGGTATTTGCTCCACTCACTTACACAATCATTAATCAGGCACTCAAAAGTATGTGGTGGGTTCCTCCCCTGTGCCACACACCTGCCTGGTGCCCACACTGTGCTCCAGAGACAGGCGACCACAGTAAAGTCAGCCAGGGATGATTAGGAGACAGGACTCCTGAGATTTTCCAACCCATTTCATGGCAGATAGATAGCAGCAGCTACGGAGGCCCTCTGAGATACCCCACTTAAAATCCAGGAATGGTGCGGGGTGAGAAGTCCTAAGCAAGGGGAGATATACCCTGCCGACCCAGGAATGAACTAAACTAAGAGAAACCAACTGGAAATGCAATCCCCGTGCTATAACAGTAACAAATAAGGTCACAGCGAGGAAGCTGGAGCCCAAGCCACTGGAAGCCATGATTTGAATTTCCTGCAGCTGCTGCTGCATCCCAATTGACATGGCAAGGAGAGAGGCACAAAAGCTCTGAGAGTGGGAAGCAGCGAATGGAGTTGAGAGCGGGACTGGCCTGGAGTCCTGCATCAACCTGAGGTGAGTGAGCAGATCAGGGACCCTTCCATAGAGTAGGAGGCTTCAGCAAAGAACATACTGGAACTGGGACTAGCCAAAACAGGACACTGCAGTGTCCTTAGTCGCATATTCCCCTCTCAAGCGGGATTGGTAGGGAGTGCCTGGCCTGGGTGTCACCACTGACTTAAGACCCAGTAGGCTGGCCCAAACCAGGTCCCAGTGCCTGGAGGTGCACCCTAGCAGTGAAGCCTTCTTTTGGTTGACCTGGACGGGTGGGCCAAGCATAGGCTGCCCAGGTCTGTGTCTCCCTAGTACACTGCAGTGGGTGGAAACACCTAGCTGGTGCAATTCAAACAAACTGTAACAGACAAAGAAAGAAACTGGGCCTCCTATATACACTTGTAGGGAAGGAATAAAAATTATGGGAAGAAGGAGCAACAAGAAAGGGTCCTTGGCCCCCAGTCCTGACAAACATGCAATATCAAACATGGCAACAATAGACATAAAAGCGATATTTCCAGAGCCTCATAGATGAGTTCAAAAATGAAGTTATTAATGACCTAAAGCAAGATATAAGTAGAATAGTTAGAGAAATGCTAAGCACTACCCAAGAAAAAACAGATGGTGGAATGGAAGAACAGAAAAAAAGGGGAGAATTGTTTAATGGGAAAAATAGAGAAAACATAGAATATGTGAAGATTACCAGGAAACTAAAAACTCTATTGAAAGCTGGCATAACAGCTTGAAAGAAACTAAGGATAGATTATCTGAACTGGAGGGCAGATTTGTAATGTGGGAGCATGAAATGAAAAACTTCTTAAAAATAATAAGAAAACAAACAGCAATAATACAAAGGCTAGAAGATGATAAGAGGATCTATAACTTAAGAATTAAGAAAATAAAAGAAGAAATAGGGACACAAACAAATGGACTACAAAAGCTATTCACAGAAATAGTCCAAAAGAATTTCCCTAATTTAGCAAAAGGTAAAGATTCTCAGATGTATGAGGCATACAGGACCCCAGCCATCTATAACCCAAACAGAGCTACACCCAGGCATATAATAATCAAAATTCCAGAAATCTAATATTCGAACAGAATATTAAAAGCCATCAGAGACAAGAAACATATCACTTACAAGGGAACACCCATCAGAATTACAGCAGACTTCTCAGCACAAACCATCAAATCACAAAGAGTGTGGGGGGAAATAATTCAAGCTTTGAAAGATAATAACCTCCAGCCAAGATTGATATATCCTGCACAACTTATCCCTGGAAATTTATGGAAAACCAAAGTGCTTCCAGGATAAAGAGGAACTAGGGGAATTTGCAGCCACCAGTTCAACTCTACAGAGAATACTGCAGGATATTCTAAAGAAGGAAAATACCAAGATTCCAGAAATAGTGGCAGAGAGGCCACAATGAATGGAGCAGAAAGAGAAATGAAGAAGACAAACTGACAACGAATGACAGAAAAAGAGCTCAACAGAAATGAGGCAGAGAAGATTGGTTGGTAGGAACAGCTATTTTGGAGAAAACAAGACCTCATAATAGCTAGTGCTGATTTAGTATCATCTTGTTTTAAAGGCCCAGCAAGCTTTTATTCTTCTGTCTCCATCAGTCTTAACAGGTTGTATCTTACTGGATTTTATTATATGTGATAATATAAGCAAAACCTTTTATAGACAAGGAGATCATACAGAAACCATTGTTCATTTTCTGTTAGTTGGTTCTAAATACCCTGTGATAATGTCATTCTCTTGAATGGTTTTACATTTTCTGGATATGTTTGGTGCTACAGTATATGAAGTTATACTCAAAGATTTCAATGAAAGAGACAATATGGTAACTACTTTTATGTCAGGATTTCTTGTGGTGAAACACTATTTTGATTCAATGGTTATATTTTGACCTCTGCTGCTTTGCTGTTATGCCCTTTTATCTCAATCTCCTTTTTTTTAATTATTTACCTTTTTAAATCTTTTTAATTAAGGGAAAAATAAATAAAAAATAGAATGATACATTATAGTAACCTACTTTGATTTCCTATTAACTTGATTTGAAACCCTGTATTGCCCTTACTGTCTTGTTTTGACTGATTTTCCACTATTCTGCTTAGCTTGATAGCACCAAGCTCAAAAATATAGACAACAACTGTGAAGACAATAAGATTGATTATGATGCCCATTCTGGTTGACTATTATCTTCTTTTAAAGTCCTGTAATGTCTCCAAAGTTTTGGTTTTTTTCTTTACTGTTTTGTTCAATTTTATTATAACTGATGATATAGGCAATTCTTCTTAAGATAGCAAGAGGTAGTATGGTAACCATTGTTGATCACCTTTATATTTTGTTTTTACATTATCTATTATGTCCATCCTTTTGATCTGACTGACTCTCTTCTGATATGTCACATTTGGCTTTACTCTCTTCAAAAAAAAGTAATAAGAACTGTGGGAGTAATAAAACCCAAAATGTGTAATTGTCATTGTACAAAAGAAAAGAAAAGAAAGTGCTCTAAAGGTTATAACTGCATATATGTTTAAGTGTACAAGATAGATAACCATATTCTAAGTTTTGTTGGATCATTGAACAAAACTGTTTGCAGTCTCACTGTTTGAAAGTCTACTTTATATGCTTTAATTTTGTAACTTGAACAACTATTTCTAAGATGAGAATATGTAATCTATTAACTAGTGATTTCTTACTGTTTATTCTTTAAATTTTGTATTACTTGTACCCTTTTTCTGTTTTTTTTTCTTTTTCTCCTGAAATAAAATTTTTTTAAAAAGTTAAGTATACCAACCCATCTTCTCTGAAGAATAGCCTTAACAAGAATTGATTAGGGTCTTCTTCTATTTAAGTAGGCCTGACAGACTAACTAAGGTCCCCCAGGGGTCTTACTAAATTTAGGTAGGCAGGTAAACAGATGGACAAACAGACAGATTGTGTTGGGGTCCAATGTGAATCACTAAAGCAAGGAGGCAGTACTTCCAGATCTCTGAGGGAACTCAAGAATCTTGAGGGTGTGCTTTCCTGTCAGGACCTGGAGAGATCCTTGTACCATCTGCAAGGTCCATGACTGGTGACTGAAGAGGTCAACACAATCGGTCTTCCTGGCCAGTGCATTGGATTTAATAGCAAGCAGAAACACCAAAATGACACCCGGGATTTGGAGCCAGATATATTTATGTTGACAGGCACTGGTCAAGACCATCCCCAGAATATTGGACACAATCTCTGATGGTCTATGGCTTACATGTGATAAGCAAGCTGGAAAAACAGAGGCAGAATGACTTTTCAACCGGAGGTTGATTTATACAGTGTGCATCATAGTGACCAGCTGTGCATCAGGATGACTAGCCATTCCTAAGCGACAGGAACAACAGGAACTGCAACAGGAACTATCATCAAGGCAACTAACAAATTGAAGTGTATTAGTGGGGGCAGGCCATTTTCTGCTACATCATGACATTATTCAACATATTTAATCCTTGAAGGCATTATTACTTTACCTGTAACACAGAGCAGAGAATAGTACTTATATCTCCAAAATGCAATATAAAAACAAATTGATGCAATGTAATGCCTATGTTAAATTATATATACACTGCACTTTTCTGATAAAAATTGGTAATAGTATTACTTCCCTGAGAAAGAAGTAGGTCCTTGTTTTAAGACCTAATTAATACATTGGAGATGTCAGTTTCTATCACATATACCTCAGAAAAACTGTTTTTGAAGTGTTCTACACTGTTGTCTATATAACCATATATGTCTTAACCATATTAATACCATAAATGCAATGAAAATCTGTTTTCTACCTGTATTTTCTGAAAATGCCATCATCTGTGTATTCACTTGCGTGCTGAACTCATAGTAGTTGCTATGTCTTCAAATCAAAACATCCATTAACGACTGGGTTTCTAATATTCCTAAACATAAATGAACACACATGTGCATACCTGTGTTATAGCCCTTGCTCTATTCATTCTTTATTAAATAAAGTTCACTGGTGGGGTATTTTGTTCCCTGAAAGTTTTTTGGTCTAGAAAGTGTAGTTATAAACATATGGAATCTCTCCTATCATGTACATTCTATTAGTAAATGATCATGACTGTGTTACTGCAATTTTTTATTAGTTATAAATTCTTTATTAGTTAAGTCTTTAAGGCCAAAGATGAACTACAATTTAATTGTGGACCTATATAATTCAAAGCATGTAGATATTTATCAAAATATACTGTATTTAGATGGACACAGAGCTTCAACTGGCTAGGTAGGAACATGTAATTGTGTATGTCAATAGTATAAATCATAGTCATTAACAGTCAAAGGCCAAAAAATTATATCCAATGGTAATAACTTATCATCTGTTTAAATGTGGTTGTCTCTGAGATTGAGAGGAGAAATTATTCACTGGACATTCAATACCATGCACCACAGTCTACTTTTAACATGCAAATAAAAGCATTTGTTTATTGAGAATTTAAGGCAAAAATAAAAATCTTTATATTACTCATAATTAATTTGTAATGTAGAATTATTGAGAAACCCTGTTTTAGAGATAATCCCATTTGGTCCTTTCATTTATAAAATGTATTACTAACAATGACTGTTTCAAATACTCTTTGGGAGAATTATTATAGGTAGAAAGTAAAAAGAGTCTCAAAAGGACAAGTCAAATGAGAGATTTTGGTGAAATATAATCTGTACAAAGCCAAAAAATTTAAGTTTGTTCACTGTTAAATACTCAGCATCAAGAACTGTATGGAACAGAGAGGACTCAGTATATAATTATGGAGCATTTTCATTAAATAGTGCTGGCATTAATATACCTATGATAGTAATACTAAGAGTAATACAAAAATAATCTTTTTCTCTATTGCAAATCTCTAAATTAAACCCTAAAACTTCAGCCATTCAAAGAGTACTATAATTTTTAAAAGATTTACTTTGTCATACTAATCAATATATAAATATATCATTATGATTATAAAGTCAGAAAACTTGCTTTTATTGAAAAAATGAATTTCAGATTATTCAAAAATATAGCAGTGCTTTGTTGATGTTTAATTATATCAGAGAGAGAGAGAGAGAGAGAGAGAGAGAGAGAGAGAGAGAGAGAGGAATATCCCTGCTAAGTCAGTAGCTCAAAAGGAAGCTCTCCCAAGTTTCATCTTATAGGGATTATTATGTTTAGTGCCATTGTAGAGTATTCATTGCAGCTCAGTGCAATCTTTGTCTTTGAATTCTCTTGACCCTTGTTCTTTTCCTGTAAATATTCATTTAGTTAACTCCTCTCAAAACAGATCAAGTCAGTCTTAAGCCTGGACCTTCATTTTATTAATATAATCTCCTTTCTACTCTCTTGAAATCACTTTATCACAAGAAAATAGTTCTGAATTTGAGCTTCCAGATTCATGTCCCTCTTTTACAAATTGTTTGTAATTATTAACCAAGAAATCTATGAATGAAGTTCTTCCTGAAATACTTACCTATGGTTTTCTACATGTATCTAAATCTGAGGAGAAAAATAACCTTTACAGAAAATTTCTGCCTCATTATGAAAATAGAGATATATTAAGAACAACAGTAATTAGGATTCCAGTGCACGGAGTGGTGTCAATCCCTCACAGAAAATCTTTGAATTATAGGAAGCATCATATGAATTATTTATCACTCACAGGATGCTATATGTTAGGATGCATTTTCAGGAATAAAATTTCTAAATAGAGGAGGCTAGTCTAGAGATGGCACACTTATTTCTTCAACAAAATTAGCCTGGCAAGAGTCCTTTTTACAAATCAGTGATGGAAAAAAGTGATAGTTGGAATCTTGGGTCCCAGTGGTTCAGAAATTTTTATTCTATTTTATTCATCTGCCCAGAGAATTTGGTAGTGTTCTGATGGGAGCACAGCCAGTTTTGATATCTGTAAGGATATGGCTAGGAAAGATGGATTTGTGTGAACATATTTACAGTTTTTAGCTAAAATTATGACAGCCATTCCCTCTACTGCCATTTCCAGCTTGTTAATAACTTCAGCCAAACACTGTGAATTTCTTTTTCTGGGAATCTGGCTTTACTGAAACACATGGGCTGTAAGATCCTATAGTGGACACCTTGTAATGTGTACAACCTAAATTGATCAACTTTTATTTTGTTGGAAAAACATGACACCCACAATTTAAAGCATAAGAAGTTTGTTTTGGCTCATACTTTCAGAAGTTTAAATCATGGTTAGCTGTAAACAAGGCAGAAGCATCGTAGTGTAATGTTTCAGTGGAAGAAATATGCTCATTTCATAATCTACAAGAGGCTAAGAGCATAGGAAGAGTGTTAGGGACACATATACCCTCCAGTCACATTCCTAGTGACACACACCCTTTTAACAGGCCCTCCCTCCTAAGCACACTTTCAGTTATAAATATCAGTGCATTTGGTAAGTACAGCAAGTAAGTAAGTGAGTGACCCAATCACCTATTTCAGGAGTCTCTTAATCCTATAAGTTCACATTTAAAATTAAGAGTCACACATATACCCTTTATCAATATGATATTTAATCTCTTTTCCTAAAAGAGTATATCTCCAAACAAACACAAAAGCATAGTCATAATTCTACCTAATATGAAGTAACTATACTATTTACATAAGAAGTGCAACAGTCTCTTTTCTGAAGTCTCAAAAATGCCAGCATTGCTCAAAAGTCCATGTCAAAGCCATCTCTGTGATTAGAAGCAAAATTTTACCAGTGAATCTTTATAAAGTCAAAAACAAAATTATATATTCCTAATATAAAATGGCACAGGGTGAACACTGCCATTTCAAAAGAAAGGATTAGTGGGATAGAATAGGATGAACACATGACTAAAATCTATCAGGACAATAATTACATCTCTGTCAGAATAAAATATGCATGGCCTCTGGTCCAACTGTCAATGGAGTCCTCATTCCTAACTCAACAGCATGACTTCACTGTCCCCTTTCTATTTGTACTCTGATCTTCTGAACTCAGATGAGAAGTATTCATTAAAATTTCAGCACAACATTTTAGGGTTTCTCTAGTCTTCCTCTTTAAACTTTTCCAAAGTTCTCATCTGAACCACTCCAAGGCTTCTGAACCACATGGGCAGATACAGCTATATCAAGGGCCCCACATCTCTGGTACCAATTTTTGTATCATTCAACTGCCCCATGACTGGGGAAAATACTAGGCACCTGCAATTTAAATAAGGAAAGATTTAGCAAGGCTCACAGTTCAGAAATACCAGTCCATGGTTGACTGGCTCCAAAGTCAAACCTTGTAGAGGAAAGGCATGATGCAGGAAGGCTGCTCAATTAATGGCAGCCAGGAACAAGACAGTAAAGGAAGAGTGGCAATGACAGATATGCCCTCCTGAGTCACACACCCTGGTGACACACCTCCTCCAACTGAGACATACCTCCTAAGAGCACAGCCAGCTATGAATATCAGTGAACCATACAACTAATGAGTATAGAGACTCCATGATCACATTGCCTTTATAGGAGTCCTATAATTCAGTCAGGTTGACAAAATCACCTGATGCATGATCTTTACCAATAACTCTTCAAATATCACACTAATGTAATGAGTAGATGGACCCTTTACCAAATGGAAGAGTTAATGAAGAAGTCCAGAAAAAGACACCACACTTAGGATTATAATGGTTAAAAAAAAAAAAAAAACATTCCGTTGGAAGTATACCAGATGGGAAGTATATTTTCATGCAAGATACAAGCAAGGGGTGCATTTCATGGGAGAAATATATCCATTTATTTATTGTGATTATTGTGTTTATCCATACCTCTTTAAATAAAAGATAATAATGACCTAAGACAGAGACTTAGGAAAGCAAAAATTGAAACAAAACAAACATGCAACAGACTGGAGCTATTGTAGAATACAAACAACCCTTATTCATTTATTTCCTCACTAACATTTACTGCTATACAAATATGTACACTGGTAATATCAGTAAAACAACTCTGAGTCAGTCATATATGGTGAGATTATATTCAGTATATATTGGAAGTCCCAAACTTACAAACATTCAAGTTGTAAACTTTCACAAGTGTACTGTACTATGTAGAACCATGAGCAGATCCAATTTACAAACATTCTCCTAGAACAGAACTCTTTTGAAAATTGCAGACTTGCTATACTCATCAAGAAACAAATCTCTGAAGAACTGTGGAGTTCCAAGCAAGCAGGCGGGCACACACTGTCCCCAGAACCCAGCCTGTTTGGGACCCTCGCAGTGTCTGGGTGCAATGGAACAGCTGGGTGGGTCTGGGGCACCTGCATCCACTGCCCCATGTGTCTGGAGGACTGTGGACTTTGAAGCAAGCAGGCAAACATCACCAGTTCCAGAGGCCCTGTGTCCTGGGGAAAGTGCCCCTCGCACTCTCCCCCAAGCCCAGCTTGTTTGGGACCCTTGAGCCTTCCAGGGGTAGTGAAACACCTAGGCAGGCCGGAGGCACCTACATCCAACTCCCCATTCTGGCTGTGCTTGGGGAACTGTAGAGTTTCAAGCAAGCAGGTGGGCGCCCACTGTCCCCGGAGCCCAGATTGTTTGGGACTGGAGAGTTCTAAGTGCCACAGGTTCCAGAGGGCCAGTGGCCTGAGAGAACTGGGTGCCAGAGTCCAAGGAGCTGGGAACATAGAAGTGGATTTCCAACAGACCCTGAGGAAGGTTAAAAATAACACTTGAAACACAGAAATATAGGAAAATGACAAAATGAAAGACCAAATTACAACCTCAAACCTCCAGCCCATCTCAAGAAACCCTAGGAGCAATGTGTATAGAAGAAAATATATGCCATTCACCTCAAGTATCAGACATAATAGCTACTGAAATAAACAAACAACTCCGGGAAGCTTTAAAGGAATTCAAACTTGAAATAATCTCCCAGGTAAAAGAAGAAATGATAAAAGAAATGAAAGAGATGCTGAATATATAAAAAGGAAACTCAGTTAAAAAATTGGAGGAACTAAACAAAAAGATAGAATCCCTAGATGAGCAATATAAGGAACAAACAGATACATAAAGCAGATACACAGACATATACAGGAAATCAAAAACTCCACTGAAAGCTGTAAAAACTGCCTCAATGAAAGTGAAGATAGAATTTCAGACCTTGAAGATAGGATTGCAGCTAGTGAACAGGAAACGAATGATCTTTTAAAAATAACAAAGAATCAGGAAATAATTCAACAGCAAATAATTCAACAAGATGATGGAAAGAAAAACAACAAGATTAATAGTGATTAATGAAAAAGAAGGGGACAACATAAAAGATGTCAAGAGGATATTTGGAGAAGTAATAGCTGAAAATTTTCCAAGCATGAGATCAGAAACCAACATCAGGTTCAGTGAAGCATATAGAACTCCAAATAGTCCACCAAAATAAAACTACACCCAGACATATAATAATCACCATCCCAGAAATCCAACACAAGAATAGATTATTAAAAGCTGAGAGAAAAGACAGATCACTTATAAAACAAAACCTACCAGAATCACAGCAGACTTCTCAGCACAAACAATGAAGTCCAGAAGAGCATGGAGTGAAGTATTCCAGATCCTAAAAGAAAACGAATTCCAACCTAGACTGATGTACCCTGAAAAACTATCATTCAAAATTGATGGTGAAATAAGATACTTCCATGACAAAGAACAGCTGAAGAACTTCATGATCACCAAGCCAACTCTGCAAAAAATATTGAAAGACAGTTTAGATACACAAAGGAAAAAACCACTAAGCAAAGCAGATAATTAAACAGAACAGAAAGATAAAGATGCAACAGCAGAAAGATAACATGTCAACAATAAACCAATATATAACAGTTATAACCATTAATGTAAATGGTCTCAATACACCAATTAAAAGAAATAGACTGGCAGAATGAATCAAGAAACAAAATCCAACCATATGCTGTTTACAGGAAACCCATTTAACCCAGAAGGATACTCACGGACTGAAAGTCAAAGGATGGAAAACAATACTTCACATGACAGGAATCCAAAATAAAGCAGGAGTAGCCATTCTGTTTGCAGAAAATGTGAACGTTAAGCCAACAATGATCAGAAAAGACAAAGAAGGTCACTACATACTCATTAGGGGAAAACTCCAAGAGGAAGAGATAACTATCTTAAATATATATGCACCAAATTCCAGAGCATCCAGTTATATAAAACAAGTATTAACAGAAATGAAAAATCAAATTATCAGTAGCAGAATTGTAACAGGAGACCTTAACACACCATTGACACCAAGGGACAGATCAACCAGACAGAACATCAGCAAAGAAATAAAAGAACTGAATCACACCTGTGAACAAATGGGCTTAATAGACATATACAGAATGTTCCACCCAACAACATCACAATACACATTCTTCTCAGTAGTACATGGGACATTCTCTAAAATAGATGATTATTAGCTCACAGAGCATATTTAAATAAATGCAAAAGAGTTGAAATCATCCCTTGCAGGTTATCGGATCATAGCGCTTTAAAGTTAGAAATTAATGATAAAAGATACTGCAAAAATCCCACAAACACATGGAAACTGAATAACACACTCCTGAGTAGTCAGTGGGTCACAGAGGAAATTAAATAAAAAATTAAACAATATCTACAAGAAAATTAAAATACAGATACAACTTACCGGAATCTGTAGAATGCAATGAAAGCCGTCCTCAGAGGAAAATTTATTTCACTGAGTTCTCACATCAGGAAAACAGAACGAATACAAATAAGTAACCTACTGCTACACCTCAAACAGCAAGAAAAAGAGCAAATCAAGCCCAAAGACAAAAGAAGAGAGGAAATTATGAAAATCAGAGCAGAAATCAATGCAATAGAGACTAAGATAACAATCCAAAGAATCAACAAATCAAAGAGTTGGTTCTTTGAAAGAATAAATAAAATTGATAAGCCCCAGCCAACCTTATTTTAAAAAAGGAAGAAAAAGCTCAAATTCATGCAATAAGAAATGAAAAAGGTGAAATCACTACAGACTTTATAAAATACAGAAGATCATCAACTCCTATTTCAAAAACCTCTTCTCTCAAAGGTTTGATAACACAGAAGAAATAGACAGATTCTTAGAAACATATGAAGGACCAAAGCTAGATTAAGAGGATGTAAAACTGCTGAATAACCCAATCTCTATTAATGAAATTGAAAATGTAATTAAGTCCTTCCCTACAAAGAAGAACCCAGGTCCACACTGATTCACTGTATAATTCTACAGGAAATACAAAGAAGACCTTATGCCAACACTTCTCAAACTCTTCAATGAAATTTAAAAGGAAGTAATTCTTCCTAAGTCATTCCTGGAAGGAAATATTACTCTTAGTACCAAAACCTGAGAAAGACCCAACTAAAAAAGTGAACTATAGACCAATCTCCCTAATGAACACAGATGCAAAAATCCTCAATAAAATATAGGCAAATAGGATGCAGAAAATTATCAAGAAGTTTATACACCATAACCAAGTGGGATTCATCCCATACAGGCAGAGTTCAACATACATTAATTAATAAATGTAATCCACCATATCAATAAAGCCAAAAGTAAGAATCACATGATCATCTCTATAGATGCAGAAAAAGCTTTTGATAAGATCCAACATTCATTAATGATAAGAACTTTACCGAAAATTGGAATAGATGGTCTTTACCTCAATATAATAAAGGCCATCTATGACAAACCAACAGCCAGTATCATACAAAATGACCAAAAATTGAAGACCTTTACTTTAAAATCAGGCACAAGACAAGGATGTCCTTTATCACCACTCCTATTTAACATAGTACTGTAAATACTAGCCAGAGCAATTAGACAAAAGAGAGAAATAAAAGGGGAAAAGAAGAAGTTAAATTATCATTGTTTGCAGATAACATGATACTCTACATAGAAGACCCCCTAAACTCTATTGAAAGACTCTTAGATATAATAAATAAATTCAGTAATGTAGCTGGATACAAAATCAATACTCAGAAATCAATGGCATTCCTATACACTAACAACGAAATCACAGAGAGGGAAATAAGAGAAGCCACACTCTTCACACTAGCAACCAAAAAAAATGAAATATTTAGAAATTACTCTTAGGAAATAAGTGAAAGACTTATACAGGAAAAATTATAATACACTGAAAAAAGAAATTGAAGATGATCTCAGAAAATGGAAAGACTCCCTTGCTCATGGATAGGAAGAATAAATATTGTGAAAATGGCCATTCTCCCAAAACTCTTGTACAGATTCAATGCAACCCCAATAAAAATACCGTTAATGTACTTTATAGATATAGAGAAATCACTCCTAAAATTCATCTGGTGCGAGAAGAGACCTAGAATAGCAAGGACAGTTCTAAACAATAAAGGCAAGGCAGGAGGCATCACAAATCCCTGACTTGAAGTTATACTACAAAGCAACCTAAGTAAAAATCAACATTGTACAAAGTTGACTCTCAAAACAGAGTCAAAGATCAATGGAATAGATTAGAAAATACAACCACAACTACAAACACACTCAACCACCTTATATTTGATAAAGGAGCCAAGCAGGTTCACTGGAAGAATGACAGTTTCTTTAATAAATGGTGTTGGAAAAACTGGCTCTCCATTTGCTGAAAACTAAAACTAGACCCATGCCTATTTCCATGAACTAAATTAAAATCTAAATGGATCAAAGATCTGAATATTTAAACAGAAACACTAAATCTAATGGAAGGCAAATTGGTTAGAAATCTTGAAGGCCTAGGGGTGGGTAGAGAATTCATGAACAGGACCCAAACCACATGTGAAATACTTCCCAGAATCAATAACTGGGACCACCTCTTATTAAAAAGTTTCTGCATGTCAAAAAAAAAATCTCCACCATAGTCAAAAGAAATCCCACAAACTGGGAAAAGATCTTAGTGAACTCCCTCTCAAACAAGGGACTTTTGTCTAAAACATATAAAGAATTTAAAAAGCTCAGATCCCCCAAATTCAAAATCCAATCCAAAAATGAGCATCTGAGATGAATACACACTTCTCAGATGAAGAAATACAAATGGCAAATAAATACATGAAAAAAGTTCATCATCATTAGTCGTTAGAGAAATGCAAATTAAAACCACAATGAGATTCCATCGCACTCCTGAAAGAATGGCCAGAATCAAGAAAACCAACAACAACAAATGCTGGAGAGGCTGTGGGGAGAAAGGAACTCTCCTGCACTTTTGGTGCAAGTGTAGACTGATACGACCTTTGTGGAGGTCAGTCTGGAGAATTCTCAAAAAACTGGGATTGGAAGTCCCATTTGTTCCAACTATTCCACTTCTAGGCATATTCTCAGAAGAACTAAAAGCATCATACAACAGTGATACATGCGCACCTATGTTTATAGCAGCAGAATTTGTAATCGCCAGATCTTGGAAACAACCGAAATGTCCATCAACTGAGGAATGGATAAAAAGGTGTGGTATTTTTATATAATCGAGTACTACTCAGCTATAAAGAAGGATCACATTGAGATATTTATAAATAAATGGGCACAGCTTGAGACCACACTCATAAGTGAAATAAATCAAACTCACATGTGTGAATACCGAATAGTTTCCTAGTGTAAGAAATTATTCAAATATATAAAAATATGTGGGGTAATCATGATTCCCCATTGTGAGTCCTTGAAACCTTATAAAATTTTCACTCATTAATTGGAATGGCTTTATTCTGGGCTGCTTGATATTATTGCCTGTGAACAAAATGAACAGCTATTTTGAAGAAAACAAGACATCATAATAGCTAGTGCTGATTTAATATCATCTTGTTTTGAAGCCCCACCAAACTATTGCTCTTCTGTCTCCATTGGTTTTATCATGTTGTATCTTACTGGATTTTGTTATATGTGATAGTATAAACAGAAATTTTTGTAGACAAGGAGATAATATAGAAATCATTGTTCATTTTCTGTTAGCTGGTTCTAAATACTCTAATACTTTCATCCACTTGAATGGTTTCACACTGTCTTGATATGTTTGATGCTATAGTATAAGAAGTTACATTCAAATATTTCAAGGAAAAAGACACTATGGTAACTATTATTAAGATGGGTTATTTGGTGGTGAAGCACTAGGTTGCTGAAATTGTCATGCGTTGACCTGTATTGTTATGTTGTTATGTCCTCTTTTATCTCAATCTCCACCTTATTGGTTTAAAAAATTATTTATTTATTTATTTATTTTTAATTTATTTTTTAATTAACGGGAAAAATTTTAAAAAGCAGGATATATTATAGTAACTTTTTTGATTCCCCATTAACTTGATTTGAAGTCCTGTATTACTCCCACTATCTTGTTTTGACTGATTAGACTGTTCCGTTCTGTTCAATAGTATCAAGTTTGAGGTTATAGGCAACTACTTTGAAAGCAATAAGATTCACTACGGTGCTCATTCTGGTTTGACTATTATCTTCTTTTGAAGTCCTGTAATGTTAACAATGCTTAGCTTTTATTGGTCTTGTTCTGTACTGTTTTGTTCAACTTTATTATTCCTAATGATATAGGCAATTCTTTTTAAGGAAGCAAGAGGCAATATGGTAAACATTGTTGATAACCTTGTACTCTGTTTTTACATCACGTGCTACATCTATCCTTGGTTTTGACTGACCGCTTTGTTTTGTCATATTTGATTTTATTCTCTTCCAAAAAAACGTAATAAGAACTATGGGAGTAATAAAACCCAAAATGTATAAATTTTGTTGTAAAAAAGAGGAAAAAAGTGCTCTAAAGGATACAACTGCAAGTGTGTTTATGTTAGTGTGTTAGGATAGATGACCATATTACTGAGTTTTTGTTGGATCACTGAACACAACTGTTTGCAGTCTCACTGTTTGAACGTCCACTTTGTATGCTTTGATCCTGTGACTTGAGCAACTATTTCTAAGATTACAATGTGTAATCTGTTAACCAGTCATTTCTTACTGTTTTTTTGTTTGTTTGTTTGTTTGTTTGTTTGTTTTAGTCCTGTATTACTTGTATCCTTACACTGTTTTGTTTTGTTTTGTTTCTTTTTTTCCTTTTAAATAAAATTTAAAAACAAATAAATCTCTTTAATATTATTTTGTACCATGTGTTACTTTGGCCCTCTATAAGGTGGACTTAATTTCTCCAAGAAATATTCTGTTATGAACTTCATCTCATATTCTAATAACCCTGAGGCTAGGAGCTCTTCCAGAGCAAACCTAGTACTGCAATCTCTATTTCCTAGCAACTAGGGAGCTATTAGCATGTAAAAGTCAGGTAAATTGTACATGCATGAAAAAGTAACTGGTGATTCTTGTGTTTTTAATTAATTATAGAAATGCAAAGCTAACTTTTTTCGAGGCCAGTGGGAGGGAAGGATTTGAAGAATGAAAAATGTTAATAATTAGACCTCTCATGATGTAAGCTTACATAGGAAAGAAAAATTCTATGTGGCTTTGTATAGATCTTGTGACAAGGTAAATAAAATATCTTAAAATTAATGTGCCAAAAGCCTAGAAAACAAAATTTTCTATAATGTGCTTCTCTAAGAAAAGGTAAGTATTTACTAGCTGATATTGTAAAAAATGAATGAGTAAAGTACAAATAATAATTTGTGTTTTCCTTCATAGGTATCAGTGAAGTCATCTTTAATTTGTGACACTGCCTGCTTTTCGTGGCTGCCATTCTGCACAGGCTGGCCAGTGAATGCAGGAAGCTTTCCATGTGCTCCTCTCTAAACCTCTGTGATGAAGCGTGTGACACTGTTTTACATTTTGTCACTAATCTAAACAAAGAAACAATGATAATATCCTGGTAAGAAACATTAAAGCTTTATTTCTAAGGTAAAAATAATTGCTCAAAGTCCATAAAATATTCAATCTTGATAGTAAAATCAGCAGAAAAGATAGCAGAAAAGATAAAATCAGTATCTTTTCCCAACTTTGCTTCTGTCTTTATGACTGACAACTCACACTTTATCCTCCTTAGTTTTTCATTTGTTAAATGTGTAAATACCTAGAATCATCTGTAAGGGTGAAGGAAATAGTGATATTAAAATAAAAATTATCAGGAAAGATACCAGACTTATCAAGTGTGAACAGTTGTCTGTGAGACCAAATGAGTCCTTTTGATTGTCAGTGCTTTAATAAAACTGATTTCTCAATATTTTCATTTCCATAAGGATGAAATCTTTATGAATCTTATTACGGTATCTCCAGATGCCTATCATAATGTCTGTAAAAATAAATCCTTCTAAATATTTATTAATGAAATGATGCTAAATAAGGGTTAAACTCATTGTTTTATTATTCAACTTGCACATTCTTCTGAGTTTCTGTCACATGTCTACCTCTACCATCTCGGCTTCTTGAAAGGCTTCTTTTAACAGTACCTGTCATACTAAATTGGTTTTATTCTTTTTATTCCTGTTTTCCTTGATGTCCTCTTCTTCCACCTTCCTCAAATTCTTCTTTATATTCTTTATATTTTAAGCAACTCACCCAACTGGTTTCCATTACACGTTATCCAGATAACACCCCATATGCACTTCTAATGTTAGTATCGCCACGTTCCAAACCCAGTCTCACATTTCTAAGATACCACCAATTCTTTGTCCAGCATCTTCAAGTCGAAAGGCCATTAAATGAATTCATTATTTCCCCTTATTACCAAACCAGTCTTCTTTTGTCCTCTGTATCCTTAACAATACAATTTTTGCTCACTTCCCTTCCCTAAACATCACAGAAAATTAAACATAATATCCTGTCAAACCATTTCTGTGGTATCATTGTTATCTATTTATGTCTCCCATGTCATCACCTAGTTCACCTCAATTTCTGCTTGGACTGTGATGATGGCATTTTCATTGGTATCACATATTGATGTTTTCTCTGTGGGCCAATAATCATCATAAAGGGGAAGGAGAAGGGAAATTAGCATACTATGTACAAAAATGATAATTGCTTGTGGGAATACAGTCTCATATTCAAGAATTTTAGTCTTTAGTGGGAAACAGTCATGTATACAAATGACTACGGTAAAATACAGCAAGTCAGAGACAAAATTAGCCAGGGTGTTATAAGGGAAACTGAAAATATAGTTGCATTTTCTATACGGATTCAGGGTTTGTTCTCTCACTCAAATTTTTTCCTACCTATGGGGCAGGAAAGCATTTGTAGCCAAGTTAAGGTCACAGTGCAGCTAGTAGTTTGCTTTGGTTTGGTTTGGCTCATTTGGAGTAGTGTGTCATTTGTTGTTTCTGTGCTTATTTTGTTCTGTTTTGTGTTTGTTACAATGGCCATAAAGAAGATGTCAGCGACCTTTCCTAGAGCTGGCTTAGTAGAAAACGAATCAGGAAAACAGAGAGTACAGAGATGCTTTCTAAACTATAATTAAAGAAATGAAGACAATGACTTTGGTGATGCTGTGTTAATTTAGCAGAAATGTCATCAGAAATATCATCTCCCCAGGTTCTTGTATTCCTTGGGAATGCTGATAGAAGATGTGCCTTAGCACTTAGCCTTCTAAGGATTACCTTAGCTAAACAAAATTATCTTATTTAGGGTCATGCTTCCTTTAAGAGGAAGTGCATATACAATAATTTATCACTGTATGAGTAAAAACGCCCAGATCCTTCGTCTCAACATGGTCATCCACAGTGGGAATCCAACTTGTAATATTTGATACTAGCATTAATCTAAGAAATATACACAGAATTTTTCAACTGAGTGCCATAAAATGAGGCAGAATGAGCATGGAGCACCATCAGAGCAGAATACTTGGATAGTTAAAAACTCTCCATAAATGAACTGGGATATTGTAATGAAAGAAAATACAGTAGGTGACACAATCTGGTTTTTGAGGAATATTAGGGAGATAAGTCTAAAGATGATGATATTGATGCTATTGCTAAACTCAACTTATCTTCAAGACAGAAAATAAGACAAATTTTATAGCAATTAGTGGGCTGTTAAGAACTAAATGTAAAAGCTGAAAAGATTCTTATCTTTATTAATGAAAGATAATGAAAAGCTAAACTTTGCAGAGAAACAAACAAGTTCAAGAGATGAAAGAATAAGAACATACAAACACTAGAGAAAAATAATATTCTGGCATAAGGTAAAGTATGTTGATATGGAAGCATTCCCTTATGGTATAGGATTTAATATTCTACTAATTCATTTAAAGATAGTACAGGCATGCTGAAAGGTGGTTCTTATAAGTGTGAAAAAAGGCATTAGACCACATTACATGAGGTTAAAATCAAGCATTGTCATGACTAGTAGTAGCATAGGAAAATAGGCTCAGAAAAAGTGCGCAAGTTAAAGTGGGTGCAGTTGTTGGGATGCTGAATATTCCCCAAGCCCTGTAAGTTAAAGGCTCAGTATTCAGGGGAGCACTACTAAACGCTGGGCCCTGATCAGAGGTCTTTAGATGACTGGATCATCCAAGGGTGTTGTTGAACCCTAGCTGCTTCCTTTTTTTCTGCTTCCAGGCCATGAGGTTAGAGGCTTTGTTCTACCATATGGTCCCACCATGATATGCCGCCTAACAAAAGGACCAAGACAATCACAGACTGAAACCTGAAAAACTGAAATAGACTAAACTTTACTACCAACCAGTGACCTCTTTCCTTGGTTTACAAAGTGCTAGAACTACAGGCACGTACCACTATACCTAGCTACAAACAGATTCTGTCTATTGATTGTCTCAGATATGTGGTTAAAGAAACCAAAAATTGACTAACATAGTGGATATATCATGCAAGATCAGAAAATCTGCAAGAAGACAATATTCAATGGGAAGTCCACACAATACACTATTTATAATAATTAATGTTCCAGAGAGCCCAGAATCACCAAGTTCAATGGTGTCTCTTCCATGTCAGTCAGATCTCATGAAAGAAGAAACTGTTACCCAACAGGACTCTAGTAACTACAGATTTAAAGATCCCCCAAAACAATATAGGATAGGCAGAATTCCTTCTTAAAAGAAAGACGTGATCGATCATGAAAATGAGTAGCAAGATAGAAAATGTCAATAAGAGAGCCTGACTCACTAAAAACTGTAGAGATAGTTAATTGAAAAGGTTTTGCCTTAGAGAAAAATAGAAAGACACTGATGGTACTAGTCTATACAACCAGAAGCAATCAAGCAGGTAGGATGAGAAGGCAAAGAGAAACTGCTCCCAAAGAATGTCATAACATGTTTTCCTTGTTCTAGACCAGAGTAAGACTTTGAATCCAATTCCAAAATGTCAAATTTGCCAGACCTCAAAGAGGAACAAACTGCAACCACATAGCAAAAGTAAATATATTAACTTCTCAGTTCTTAGAAGGGACTTTTGACCACTTAAATTGTTAACTTCATGCTTGCAAATGCAGAATTATATCTTTACATTTTAAGAACAGTTACATACCGGATATGAAGTGATGATTCATAGCACTTGGAGGTATAATTTGAATCATAATAATACCTCCAGACCAGTGATGGTGAAACCAAACGGCTAATTTGCAACATGAAACCCATATATTTATCACAAAATGCCAACGTTTCAATTAAACTGGAATACTTAGGTCCTATTTTAGAAAAAAACACCCATACGTTAACATCTTTTGTCTTAAAAGACAAACATAGTAACAAAGGTTTCAATGACCCAAATAATTTGGTGTGGCACGTACCTAACAGATTCAACATCACTGCTCTAGCACATCCATTAAATTAGTTAGAATTTTTGTTGTGATAGCATAAAATTTAGTTCTTCCCTCCGCACTTTTACAAGCCCTTTTCCCGAGGGCCTTCCCTACACACATGTCCACATCCAACAGGCTGTTTCCCAGAAATTCTAATTCATTGGTACAGTGGTCACCATTTAATATGGAATCCTGAAAGAAATATAATATAATGTAAATATAAATATAAATAAAATAGGTCTGTCCGAGTAGATTTGTTCTATTCAGCCCATACTAAATCAGTTGGCACACGGTCCATCTATACACTGTAAGCATAAGTAAAAATAATTATTCGTTACGAAGTTTTGAGAGGTCATGTAACCTTACTGAGGAATAACAGACTAACACAAAATATTTTAATACAGGTTTTACAAATGAAGAAATAATCTCAGAAACAGATTTGCTAATATCATCTAACTTGTAAGTGTTAAAGATTAGTATAAAACCAAATTCTGATCATGTGATAGTGTGATTTCTCAACAACTTTCTGTGGCTTCCCAGAGCTACTGATTAAGGCTGAATATTCACACTATGAACACAAGAACCTTTGGAATATGAAATCAGTTTAACTACCCAGAACTGTGTCAAATATAATTTCTCACACTAGAAACACTTTGATCATACGGCACGCCTCAAAACCCCCTTTGTGTGCTTTTGGTCTTCATATCTCTGTTAATTTGCTCAATGTCACAATTGAGACAAGAAAAAAAAATAAGGCCGTGTTTTCGTGGAAACTTCCTAAGACTTAAGAAAAAGTGTAAGAAAAGAAAAGTCCACCTTTGAATTATTGCAGCACTTATACCTCTCTTACGACACGATGCTATATTTCTCTTTGCCAGCACAGTGCCAGATGCTAAGTTTCTGAAACAGAAGGTCTTTATCTACTGTCCTCACATAATACAGCAGCTACCTGTTGTAAATTCTCAATAACTATGTTTCAAGTAAATGACTGGTGGAGAACAAAGAATTGTGAGAAAATATAAACACTGCATGTGAATGTAAAGTATCATAGTCTTTATTTTAAATTTTAGTGATTTAATCAAATAAATAAATGCATAGAAATAAGGCTGTTAGTTGAAATATACCTCAATTTAATTCCTTGCTTTGTGAGCTTAACAAGATGTTTATTCCTTCAGAACCTCAGTGCCATTGCTTCCCAGTTGACAATCTCCATCATACAAGATTTCTCTGTACTGAGTGAAATGCATACAAAGGATAACATTGCTCAAATAAATGTAAGTGCTTTCCTCTATACATTACTTTCTTCTTCTCTTTAAGTCCTTTAACATTTTATTCTCACTATAAAAAGATAATTGGAAATATTTGGGTTTTTTTCCAAACAAATCCAAGGTGTCTCACATCACAATCTAGTATATTATCTGGTATACGTTTCTATATAGAAAATATTGTGCTTAACCTATGAATTTGTACAAACCATTTAACTCCTTGGTTATCTTTTTTTTTTAATTTATGGAGTAAATGTCTGCACAAGTGATCTGTAAGTCCACTTTACAATTTCAGTAAATAAAACTGGGAAGGAAGTGGTATTTTGTGTACCTCGTTGTGTCTGAAAATGTGGGTCATTTTTGTCCCCCTTCTTCCCTTTCTCCTTCCCTTCTTTCCTCCTTTCTATTTTTTCTTCTTGCCTTCTTTCTCATTTCTAATTAAGAACCCAGTATTATATCCTTTCAACACCATCATATTTCATTGCTTTGGACTAAATAGGTTAAAAAAAAATGGTGTCCTATCTCTAGTTATTTTTATAACTTCTGGATCTAAAGAAAGACTTGTATAGATGAGGCAAAAGAACTGGCTACCAGTTTTTAGTGAAATCAATATTAAAATGTAATAAAAACAACTAATGTTGTATTTTAATGGGTGTGTTAGGTCAATATCACTGAACAGTTAACCACAAGCACAGAAAACCTATCACCTCATATATGAGAAAGGCTCTGTAGCTCTGTCTATATATCCTCAAAATAATTAATGACTTAAGAAAATGTCACCTTTAAGTGGGCAAAAATTGCACTCTGAAATTTTGGGCTGTGATTTGTGAAAGTACGAAACTGACAAACTGGCTTCATAAGACATAAATCATTAATATAGTCAAATATTAAAATTACTGAAATTTTCAGTTCATAAAAATAAACAGCAAAAATAACCCTGCTGAATTAACACAATTTAAAAATTAACATATCTTATTGGCAGTGAGTAATGACCAAAAAGAGGAGAAAAAATGGAAATATAAAATTGCATATGACAAAATTATAGAATATTACTATTTTATGGAAAAAATAACTCTAAGAAAAATGAATTCTTTGTATTAGTTCTCCTTGGTGTGTATGTGTGACTTTTAAAATTGATATTTTAAGTAGTTTTCTCAAATTTAAAAATTATTAAGCTATAAGGAATATATTTATTAAATATTAGTAGATTATAAAAAGTCTCTAAAATATACCCTTGCCCATTCTCTGCTCTCCCACAAACTTTCTGGAAAATTAGAAAATATCCAGAATGCAGAAATTAGTTGTTATGTGCTTAGAAGAGATTAATGTTTCCTTCTGCAGAAGTAAATAAAGGCACTGAGATTCTCAAATATTCTGAGGGTACAAAAATGCAGAAATGCAAACAAATCAAGAAAACATTGCAGTGTTTCATTTTTTTAGCTTACAGTGAAAATGAAAAATGTGCTGCAACTTGATAGCTTAAAATTAACTTTTAGTAAATTAGATTTAATTGTTGCCGTATTTCCAGCTCAACTGTCAGCATAAAATCTTATGTGAGTTCCTAATCCAATGAGCAGAACATGATACAGTAATACATATACTAACCACAAAAAGATTTAAATGTTGCAAAATTGAACAAATGCTACACTTAGATTGGAGGTTGAAGAATAAAAATGAAAATATTAATTATATTCAAACATTCTCTGACGTCAAGATTCCATTTATAAAACTGGACAACCATGAAGATATATTTGCACTTTTTAGTGCTAAAGAACCTTAAAAGAAAAAAGAGGGAGGAAGTGAATTTTTAAGTTGAGATAAAAGGTAATTTCCCTTTAAAATGCAGAATATTAAAATAAGTCTGCTGGAGGAGGACATCAAATAATTTTAGAAATGAAGGAGGCTTTAAAAATTGTTAAGTAAAACTCATCAGTTTCACTGTTGGAGAAAGATGTCTGAAGATCTGAAATGAATTGGCCAAAATACAAGAGAGTTTTGTTTATCACTTTGACCTAGATAAATTTGGGCAAGTCGCTTTACCTTTGTGACTCTTAGGTACCTAATATGCAATGCAGCAGTGATAATACTGCCTTCTTTAGTACTGAATAATGAAACATACAAAGAGCTTACATCTCCTGGCACATAGGAAGCACTCTAAGAAAGTTATGTCATGATTGTGACACGCTTGACAAGAAAGCCAGAAGTCAGCTTTGGCAAATTCTGTCCCAGGAATTTTGCCCTTCATGTGACATTGTCTTCAATGTGTGGGGGGTGACATTATGGCTCGCACAGCATATACAATTTATGAGTACATAGTAGTATTTTATTAAGATGCTTGAGAGGGTATTTAAGCAAAGAAAATTATACAAATGCAACAATAGAACAAAGAAACAAAAAGTGGAAGGAAGAAATGATGTTAAAAAAACAAGAACTCTCAGAGTTCTCCTTGGTATGTATGTGTGACTTTTAAAATTGATATTTTAATCAAAACAGACACAGATATGAGACTGGTGCTTTTTTTTTTTTATGTTCAATTCTTGCAACTACAGGCAACCACAGAAGTCGCCTGGATAAGTGGAGAGAAAAAAGCAAATCCCTTTAGTTCTTATTTTACTTCCTCATCCTTCTTCAAAGCAATAAAACAATATTCTTAGGAAGAATTTGAAATCCAACCTAGGTGTGCATTTGACAGAGTTCATGACTCCTGTTGATGAAACTCCAGTTGCCTGGGGATTTTGAAAAGCTTCTACTTTATACCACCAGAAGACAGATTATTAGGAAAATATTGTATACATGGTATGTTAGTAGTCGAGAACAGAGGTTTAGGGTCAGATACCAGTTTTGAAAAACTAGTCTGTTCAATATATAGCAGGGGGCACAGAGAAAGAGACAGACAGACACAGAGAGAAAAAGACAGAGAGATTACTATAATCCTTACAATCAAGGGTAAATAATTCAACAATTTGATGTATGAAATATGTATCACACAGTAAGAGGAACATATAAGGCACATAAATGTTACTAGTTTCCAAATCTATTTGTCAATGTTAGAAAATAATAATAATAATGTTTAAACTATCTGATAGTTTAAAAACAGTAATAAAAATAAGTTTTTATTTCTCAGAATTAAAATAGCCAAATGTGAAGGCATGATGACCTCAGAGGTACATTTAAAGGCATGATAAGGAGAAAGATTAAGACAGGAAGGTAATATTAGTGACTGAGGAACAATCAGGAGACTAGAACCTGCAAATGATTAAAGCAGGAACCACTATTCCCATAAAATTGCACCTAGGACAAGCTGAGCCTCAGCAGATCAATTTGTCACATAAATGAAAGAAAGAAGAGACATTGGAGTTACTTTCTCAGGAAATAGCAAGCATTAATAATACTGGAATTTTAGTCTATAAAATCTACAACTAGATAGAAATCTGCAGGAAAATGATGGTATTAGAGACAAGTGACATATGGGATGCTGCATTGCTTTGAGAGACAGTCTTGGGAGCAAGGCTACATCATCTAAACTATAGAGGAAAAAGCAGTGGGGCACGAAGGAGCACTTTGGGCTCTCAGCGGGCAGTTTAGCTGAGGAACACAACCCCTTAACAACATTCCTCCTGGATCTCCCACCATGTGCAGGAGCAGCAACTCAACCCATGTATCTTCTTAGGAGGAGATTTTAGTGGAAAATACATGACTAAAACCTACATAGGCAAAGTAAAATATAACACTTTAGCCATATATATATATATATATATATATATATATATATATATCACTCTAGAAACAACTGTGGAAACAGGATAGGAATCATGGTGTGCTTGTTATCTTAGAATTCAATTGTCATGTTACTCAATGCCTATCTGAAAGCATATGCTATTACATGAAACTTCACATCTATTTTCCTCTGAGCATCCCAAAAAGTTAATTGATATTTGTGAAAATGCAGTTGTTTAAAATATTTGAAAACAAGAATAACATTTATCATACTTTAATATTACCTTAAATTAAAGGTATCTATGGAATAGATGAATTGCCAAGACATAACAATCATAAGCTTTTGTTGAAAACTAGGATTCTCATATATATTCAGTCCATCTTGAGTAATTTTTATGATATGATTAGCAAGTGTAATTTGCTTATAAAGACTGGAAACTGTTAAGGGAAATGTGGGATCCTATAATGTAGCTCTGAATAGCTTGCCATTTTCTCAGTTAAAAAGCAGTGGGGAGATAACTGACCAATCCCAGACACTGGTGATAGCCCCGTGGAGGAATGGAGCCTCCTGAACCCCATGGAAAGTAAAAACATTGCTTGCTTTTTGCTAAAAAGAAATGGCGCTATGGGAGTAAGCATCATACCATTCAAACTCCCCAAGAAATCTGTGGGCAGATTTGACAGAGACAGCTGCAGAGCTTTATAGCTGACAATTAAGAAATGCTGAGGCACACTGATGTGCAATTGCAGTGTTAAGGACCTGAAGCTGCAAAAGCAGCTGTGCTAATCTCCCAGCTCAGCACTTCTCCTTCCAGCCTCCTCCAAGCAAAGAAGCAAGAGCCCAGAGGAGGAGCTGGCAAATGTGGAGCAGCAATCTGGTCTTCATCCTAACCAGAACGGCTACCAGACAAGGGCCGCCATTACTTTGGAAAACATACATACATATCTGTGTATAGAAACATAGGGAAAATGCTGATGGGAATTTTATCCATAAACTATGTATTATTGTGTGGGAAAACAAAAGCAAAGGTCATTTCAAGTAAGTTAAAAAAATGAAAAAATTTTCAGGTCATTCAGTCTGAGTTCAAAATAGCAGTTCAGTCACTCACTAATTATATCAAATATGAAGCATCTATGTGACCTCTTTTAGAATGCCAAGCCTATACAGTATAGTTTCAGGAAAATCAGCCAATGGACTCCTAATCTATGGATACCTTGAAATAATAAATATATATTATTTTATGCCAATAGACTTAGAATGATTTGATGCATAGCAGTGGAAAATTACTAGAGTATTATCTCAGAATTTTTAGTGAATTTCCTTGAGTTTTGCATGTTAGGCTACTCAGCCATTCCCTAGAATGCTAGTCATCTAGTGAACCAGGATAGTTTTAACCTTAAATCCTTCTATTTCCTAATAGGAAGGATTGTGCAATCCAAATGCCAATGCAATCTTCATTTCCATCTGAAACCTCAGGAGCCTGTTGATATTGTTCTTCAAGCTTAGTTTACTGCCCTCAAGACATCTCTGGTTCACATCTTCAAAACTTTTCAGTGTTCTCCCACAATCTTCTCCCAAATTCCATAGTCAGGTACAGCCACAAAAATGACCTAACTTCCACAGTTACAATTTTCTGTATTAGCCAGCTCCCCTGTTGTGGGGAATACTATACCCAATGCCTGCAGTTTAAAGAAGAAGAGGTTTAAATGTAAATCACTGTTTCAGTGGACCAAATATGTGGTCCACAGGCTCCAAGAAAGGAACATCGTGATGGAATAGCACAGAGAAACCAGAGCAGGAGAGCAGCACCAGAGAGAAAGGGATTAGGGACCATGTAGGCACCCAAGGTTACATTTCCATGATCCACCAACACATACCTAGAAATATGTTCCACCTACCCTAATGGGCCCAAGCAATCAAATATATAATCAAGCTTAATTGTCACAACCGTAGTTCCATTCATGGTCTACAACAAACAGTGCTCCACTTTTGGGTTTAATATTAACATTAACATTAATCTTATAATCCAAGTTAACAATAAATTTTTCCTGTATGGCAGATCTTCTAAAATTAATTTGTATAAACCCCAAAGGCACTTGATATAATAAACATAAAGAAGATTAAGAATGACAAATTTGTTTATCTGAAATTAGGCTTCTAGTGTAAATCTCAGCACTTATGTCATTCCCCAAAGATTTTATTTTTTAGATATTAAAAGCAGTTGAGTGAATTTGCACAGAAAAATTACAAATGGATTTGCACTGAAGAATAACAACTAATACAAATCCAGAGTTTAATTATCCTCATTTAAATAAAGACTAGATTCATAATTTTAAAAAGAAATATTTCTCCTTTAATACTCTGTATTTCCTACATCTAGATGTATAATGCACTAGGAAAACTGTTGACTTATTTTTTTTTGGACTTTTTTGAAATATTTGCTCAATGGCAAAAGAGCTTCAAGTAATTGATGAGAAAGTAGGTTTTGAATACATCAGTCATCTAGTAATATTATATCACATCTTAACAGGAATAGTATTGACTTTTCAGATAATTTGTTTTTTACTAAAAACATTGTATTGCTTGTGTAAATCTTCACTAGCAAGAGAAAACATGTCTAAGAGGTTGCCAGTAGTTTGATAATATTTCTACTCTTCACTGTGTCAGACACCAGTGTAAAATGTATATTTCATTCAAAGTTACATGATTAAAAGACCTTTCTAGCTTTGAAATGAATAAATGAATGAATAAATAAAAAATAATCTTTCTCCGTTATCCACAGAGAATTCAATCCAGAACACTTCCTCCTGTCAAAAATATCAGATTCTGCTCATGCTTAAACCCCTTGTAATGATCCCATAGTATATCTGTATTAATTTTTACATCTTCCATACATGCATCTTAAATCATCTGTAGGTTACCTATGACAAATAATCCAAACTGAATATTATGTAATTATTACACTATAATGTTTAATCAATGACAAAGGAAAAGTCTGTACATGTTCAGTACAGATGTAATGGACTTTTTCTGAATACTTTTGATCAGCTGAGTATGTAGATGAGGAATCTATATAAATTTTTGACTATACACACACACACACACACACACACACATATATATATATATATATATATATATATATATATGTTCTCACACAAACATGTGTATCTTTATATGTGACTATATGTTTGTATGCCTCTGTGGTATTAAACTTTCACTGTTCTCTAGATGTTAATATGTATTGCAAGGGCCATTTTATCAAATGGAAGATTATTGATTAATAAAATTTTATCTTGTTTTCATTCTCTATTGTGGTATGATTTAAGATAAACCACAGCAAAGCAAGTTTCTCAGAGTAAAGAGTTTTGCTTACTGTATCTGCTATATCTCACATGGTGCATTAAGTCTGTCGACATGGTGTGTATGTGTTAAATGAATAAGATTTGATTAGTAAATGTTCTAAAATTTAATCTTTTTCCATGTACACAAACAGAAAATATTTCAAAGAGGTAGTAACTGCTACATTATGCATATAGGTTGACCATGTTTCCCAAAGGCTCATGTGTTGGTGATTAATTTCCATTGTGAAGCATTAAAGAGAATGAAAATTTAATCTGACGATGGTCAGTTGAAGATTAGGGTTTGAAAAAAGCATCATTGTGGAGCCCCGGTGATTGAATGCTGGTGTCTTAATAAGAAGAGAGAGATCCTTGGACATACATGCATCCCCCATGTCTCTTGCCAGGTATTGCCCTGTGCTACCTTTATAAAGTTAAGCAGTTTCAAAAATTTCATTATAGTAATGAAAAAGCAGATGAGTAAACAATACATCTTGCTTTAAAAGGAAAAAAAAAAGTTGTTTGTGAGATTTTCTTCTTTTTAGTAAAGGTTTAGCCCACTCGTTTTTATTGTAATTGGAAGGATTATGAGGTAGATGATAGTAGAGTACAATATGTTTTTTCTTAAAAGAAGGGAATAAAATCATTTTAGCATCAGTAGGAAAATTTTAGCTGAAGAATAGGTGAATAATAACCATCTTCTGAAATTTTTCTCATTATACTTTACTTAATTTTTTTAAAATTAAACTACCATTCTGTATGAATGCTTTGAGAAACACTTAAAACTTATAAAATATTACACCTTCAAAATGATAAAATTCTATCTAATTACCTTTAAAGTATGTATAACACTAATAATTATTTTAATATGAAAGACATACTGGTATAATTAAGCAATTACAAACCTAATAATTAAATAAAGATTATAAAAGAATGATAAAATACCATGAGATAAATTCTCCTCCCTCTATCTCAATAAAGATATTGACAATTCTATTTTGCAACTTTTATTTATTCATTGAATAATGTACTAAAACCTAGTTATTCTTGCACATTGCTATAGAATAGCACTTAATTTTACCTTTAAATTAAAAATAAAATTTGATTAAAGTTTTTCATAATATGTTTATTATTAATAGACTTGTGCAGAGACTGTTGTGCAAAAATTTACTTAAGTATAGTTGTGCTGAATTCATTAAGGAAAAGTAGTTCACTGGTTAGAGCAGTTTCATTTCAAAAGCAGGAAATTCTTTGTAGCACCAATTAGAAAATTAATCCCATAAAACTATTTTAATGGCCATATCCACTCACTCTGGCTAATTTGTGTAAAGGAAACAGTATAGGCTTGTGAATCAGAGAAGTGAGTCAGAATTGGTAGGATGTATGTGGTGATAGAATCCTGCAAACAATTATTTCATTTCTAGATAGTAAGTAGATAAATAATACATAATGCTATAACCCAGCATGAGATTCAATACTTTGACATAGAAACAGCTTTGTTCTTTCTTGAAGGATAATTCATATCTGGTTAGATGCCAGTGTAAATGATGAATTGTTTCTTAAACTGTTGTGTGGTCTCTTTTTGCCTCTTCACTTTGGCACTGTGTTGCACATAAATTTTTTATGGAATCCTGAGTGCCTAAACAGTAGTGAAGGTGCAGTCAAGCATCATGGAAATATCCCTGAGACATAGTTTACAGCCAGACTTCTACTGTAATTAAATAGGATATCTTACAAGAAAGAGGGAAACAGAACGTGGCTTTCAAGGTTAACAATATCACTTAGGATTTTACTGAGACTACTGCTTGACTGCAAAGAAGTTTCCTTTACCTATTTTGCACTCACTGCCCCACAGTTTGTGTGCCTTCCTGCATATACCCTTGCTAGTGCTCAGGCTTCAAATTCTTGTGCATAAAGATTCATATAAAAATGTATTACCTGTCAACACAGGTGATGGGGGAAAATGCTCACACAAACTTTTATGCAATGAAAGGAATTATAGTGGCTTCAGCTCCAGGAGGAGTTAACAGTCTTTATAGTAAATCATGGTCTCCTAGCTCACATTTCCACAAAATTCTTTATATCAATAATTTGTACTGTATGGTTAGTCTCTATTGTCTCTCTCAAGTTCCTGATGTGGGGACTTGATGAACTCTGAGAAGTAGAATTGTCTGGAGTAGTTCTAAATAAATGTGGAAGTCAGGTGTGGTAGCGCATGCCTATAATCCCAGCACTCAGAAGGCTGAGGCAAGAGGATCTCTGTGAGTTTGAGACCGGGGCTACAAAGTGAGCACCAGGCCAGCCTGAACTGCATAGTGAGATCCTGTTTCAAAAATACAATTAAATAAACAAATAAACAGTGAAAATATCAAAAGTACTGCCAAATCTAGAGTCAAAAACAACTACCACATTATTGCTTAATGAAAGGGAAAAGAATATAGGTTACACAAATAAAATTTTGACAACAGGCAATCAAATATAAACTAATCAAATTTGTATTTCTGAATAATTTGTAAGCCTGGATTATATATATTTCAAATGAACATAGCTCCTAGCTGCTACTCTTAGACTTTATTCAAAAGCATTAATCTCACTTTAATGGTAAAAAAAAAAAAAAAATTTGATCTTTATTAGGCAATTTTCCCAGCTCAGTATTGCCCCCCACCATGTAGAAATACTGAAACCAAAAAGTAAATTGAGAAACACTACAGTGAATTTAAGTAAGTGAAGGACCAACGTTTGCATGGCAATGAGCAAACACTTTCCAAAACCCAGCACAGGATGAGGATTTGAGCTTAGGAATGAATGGATTCACATGGAGGGGGGTTCTTTTGCTTCTTTAGCAGAAAGTGACCAGAAACAAAAGGAATAAAAGCATTTAGACAACACCCATTTATTAGTTAGTTAATTAGTTAGTCTTTCATACTGGAGATTGAAACCTCGGTCTTTGTACTGAGCTACATTCCTAGCCATTTCTTAAATTAATTTTAATTTTTCTAAATCTTGAGAAACCTTGAGAAAGGTTCTTGATAAATCACTAAATTGCCCAAGCTGAGCTCAAGTTTAAGATTCTCTTCCCTCGGCCTCTAAGAGTGACAGGATCGTGGGGTGTGGTAGACATTTATTTAGGGAGAAAGTAAGAACAAACTGGAGAGCTAAAGATGAAACTTGACTTTTTGTTCTCTGGGTAATGCCACCCAGAACTGTGCTAATTCTAATCAGTGGGCTAATTTAGTATCACACACACTTTAATCCCAGTATCACATGCTCTAAATCTAGTCAGCTGTGAAAAGCCCCACATATGAGCATATGAGGCTTTGTGGAGGCATCAAGACACAAGCTATAAAAGGTTCAAAGTACTGTTCATTCATGCCACCTTTTTTCCTCTCCTGTGCTCTTTATATTGAGTCTGAAGGTGTTTTTAAAAACATTGAAAGTACATCTTCAAAGTCAATTTGATATAAGGATGTGTTTTCCTAGAGAATAAACAGTCAGAAAGCATGCACCCAGACATGCATATTGTTTATTTTTCTAAAGAAGAAATGGTCGTATAGCTTCCTGCTCAAGGACAGATAGACACCAAAATATACAGCTTTCCGTTTACTAAAGCATCGGCATATTCATTCCAGAAAGAATTTGCATTGAAAAATTTGCACACTGCTAAAAAAGAAGGAAAGTCATACCCTATTCCACTCTCCCTACAAGTGGAAAGACAAGTGCAAAATCATTGGTAGGGTTGTAGAGCTTCAAGCAATCCTTAGGGTAGATAATGACTGCTTGGAAAATAATTTATTCTGAAAGTTGCTGAATCTTTCTTGTTGGTATAACTTATTACTGTGCTAAGTGGGTTTCCGGGTGTAGCTGTTTTATGCTACATATGAAACGGGAACGAAAAGTTTAATCGCAGTTCACCAGGGTTCATGATAGTTGGAAGCTATTAATGATTTAAATGGAGTCCAGGTACTTCAAACCCTCTAGCATATTAACAGAAACCATTTATTAACGGCGGCCATGCCCTGCATACTCAGGAGTGCATGGTAATTTCTATTCTCAAAAAATTCCTGACTTAAAGGTGAACTGGGGAAAGTCAAAGTATCTGCTCCTAGAAGTATAAGGAAAAGTGAACATCATATAAACTATTTTTAATAGCATCACAATTTCAATTTAAATAGTAAGAGTTTTAGCTCTGGAGTACAAATGCTTGCATAAGAAACAGCTTTACAGATTGTTATCTGTTTGAACTTGAAATAATTATTTTATGTCAATATACCATAGATTTATTTCTTTATTCAAAAAATGAGGATCATTGAAGTAATTAATCTTTAATATTATTGCAAGAAAAAACTTAGTCCATGGAAAGGGTTTAGCATGGTACCTAACATATATTAATGTTCAATGAATTTCAGCAATTATGATTTTTGTTCTTGTTATCATTATTAGTGACTTACTCTCACATTAAAATGAAAATAAAAGGTACATTAAAATGTAAAATTCATTTAAAAAAGTAAAACTTTTAAAAATGATGACACATATACAATATTCCATTTATTCAGAACTAAAATGTATCTATATATTCATTATTCTCTAGGGCTCTTAAGAAAGCTTTCTGTTTCTTGTCTATAAATTTTACACTGCTGATTCAACTGTTCTCTAGTTTAAATAAGGTTTCCTTTCCATCATGGTTATGGTTAGTCACTGAGCTGTGTACACCTTTGTCGTGGTAACAAATGCCATATATTCTTTCTATAAGGCGAGTCCCAGAGGTTGCCTTACAAACATAATAATAAACCTCACCATAAAACAATATCCTTAACTATGGCTTCCTTGTACTACATGATTTGGCAGGTTTTCTCAGCAATGAGCTACTCCACCAGCTAATATTTTTCTAGCATCATACAGCAATAAACATTAAATGACTTCCAAAACAAGGGCATTTGCCACTTTGAGGTCTAAATGTTGATATTATTTGCTATCTGTAAGTACCTTACTGAACACCTAGCACACATATGTTTGTATAACTTCATTAAATTCCAGAAAGCTCTTCCCTGGAATAGTACCTCTTCCTATGAAGCTCAAGCCAGAAGCGTGAAATATCAAATGAAAGACATTACCACCAGAGAAAGTCAGCAGCATCAGTGAACCATATATGAGCCAAGAATATTTCACATCCTGGACATATTTGTTTTCCCTAGTGCTAGTCACTACATGAAAACCTCAAATATATTTGATTTTTTTGTGGTCAGTGAGATTCTGTTTATTTGCCATACCATTTCCTAAGAACTTGCTAAGATACAGAAAGGGGACCTTGGGAATGAAAGGGAAAACTGACAAGGGGAATAAACTTCAAAGCCAATTATTAGCAAGGGAACGTATCAAAGCTGGTGGAACCACTGACTTATCGCTGATTCTAGGGCCAGGACTTCATGAACTGTATCCTTCCCTTCCCCTTGCATTGTCAGATTCAAATTTGCCACTTCACCACGTTTAACAGTAGTCTTTAAAAGTAAGGCCAGATGGCACTGAATGATAAACCATTCTACCTGAGGCCAAAAAAGAAGACAAAGTGAAAAGAAGAGGGAGTCATGAGGATGACAGGAGGAGACTGTTAAGGATGAAGAAATTGTGAAAGTGGAGTAAAAACAAAACAAAAGTCGACTGTAAAACTGACCAGAAGAATATGTCACATGGGGTTACCTGGGGTCATCTCTCACCACCAGAGATAAGCTGAGTTGAGAACTGAATTGTCTAATCCACAGAAGTGTTTTGGAACAATGGACAGTATGTTCACTGTGTTGGATTCATAAATAAGGTCAATCCAAAGTTAAAGATTGCTTAAAACACACGGTATATAGTCTCAGTGTAGAGACACATGGAAAACCGTAAATTCAAGTCAGACTTAGTCAAGGCATTATGAACATTGTGTGAGAGAACCAATAAGAAGACGATTGCCTAGCCTTTAGAGAAACAGAAGACAAAGAGTTGGTAGAGACATTCTTAGTGTTCTCATGTGTGAAGAACACTTTTTCTGATGCCATAAGCAAAAAAAAAAATTTTTTTTTTAAAGATTCTAAAGCTCCATTTCTATTCAGGCTGTGTCCCTTGACGTATCCTCTAACATTTAGATATCAGCAATATGTTGTTTGCATATCTCCTTTGGCAATTAATAATTCTTACATATTAGAAGGACTGTTGTCAGCAAACAGGAGCCCTCAGCTCATCCTTGTCTCAGGATATGAGTATGCAACACCACATGTAGGTCACAGTCCTGGGCACATGCTTCCCCTGGCGTGACTGTATCTGAAGCCCAGCTGATATCCCAAGGGGAATGCACGCCTCCCTTCTCGCTCTCCTTCACTACCCTTCCTTCCCCTCTCTCCTGCCTCTCATTCCCCCTCTTCCATCTCCTAAGTCCCTTTTGCCCTCTCCCCTCTCTCCCCAACCTCACCCTTCTCTTTCTTCTTTTTGTCCATCTCTTGTCACTATTGTCTTCCGCTTTATTTCACTGATAAACAATAGCCTAAATCTCCAGTGTGGCTCTTGGAACTCTGAGATTTACATCATAGCTGTAACTGAAACCCTTCACACAGAGGGGTTTCTCTAATCAAATAGCTCAACAAGAATTACAGTATTTTCTCTCAATAGATGCACATTATTTCATGTGCTCATGCGTGGCTAGATGCTCTGATGAATGGATTGGAACATATCCATTACTCAGCACTGGAGCAGTTGCTGCCTGGAGAATTGCAGCCACAAAAGGAACTAAAGGCTAAACCATACTGGAACCAGATGGGCCGAGTTAAAGTGTGGTTCTCCGAAGGAAAATCCTGGTGGTATCTAGATAAAAGTGTAATGCATGGCATATACATCAGCAGCAGAGCGATGAACTGAGTTCACAATGTTTCATTACCACTCTAAAAGTTTTATTCGTAAGAACTTAGTACCTTGATTCATTTTGTTGTTCTGACTTAATTTTTCCTTAATTTTCTGAGTTAAAATTTCTTTTCATTATTACATATGCCATTCCTTCTTCTAAATGAGATTTTCTTTTAACCAGTGTTCCATTTATTTATTTCTCCTCATTTATTTCAAGATATTCTTTTAAGCAATAACAGTCTAGGAAATTGTAAATCAGGATTTTAATCCATGCTGCTCATTTTATCAAATGTTAACAGTCCTGTCAAAATATTAAAGCTGTGATTTTCTACCCTGTCAGAAACATATTTACAAATGGAAAATTCTCACAGTACGAAGGTTTCAGTCTACAAAATAAATGGTATATGTGGGCTTGTGTGCCTTTTGTTTTCTGTCTAAATTTAGTCACATTTTCTTTACAAGGTCATTAAAATATTCCATTTTGAGGTATTTTTGGTCTTCTCCAAAAAATAATTCATTCTAGGCAGAGTCTAATTAGTTTTAACCTTATTTATGCACTGATGAGCACTATACTTGTAGGTAATATGTATGCACACACATGCACACCTCACACTTCCTACCCTATATCACATCTCAAATTTTTGATCTATGGGCTTCGGGAAGTCAGAAGCTCAGAAGAGAATGTAATTCCAGTTCTTGTGTGTTATGACAAGAGTCTATCCCAAAAGTATCACTCTCATCTAACTTGGACTAGATAAAAGCAATGCAGAATTAATCTTTCTTGCTGGGAGAGTCCCACACAGGGCAAGACCAAGCTCAGAGCTCCCTAGAGCTCTTCTGATGATAAGTGATAGACACATTGGTTATCCCTATCCACACTATTGAGAGTAAGATCTCAAACATTCCTTAGTACTTGAAATGCACAAAGAACTTTGAGTTTTTGGCTTTATCTCATTATTCCTCCTCTATTTTTCTCTTTTTAAAACAAAAATTCTGATTTATGTGTAGCAGTCTATAAGTAAGCTAAAAGGTGAATGATAATATAGATGCGCTTAAAAAACAACCATGAGTCAAATTTTTTAGAGAAAGTGATAAATTTTAAAGTGCTAAGATTTTATGTCATCGACCAGTAGGTCAATGAATCTTACAAACTTGTAATAATCTCAGAAGAAAAAATACAAATATGGAAAAGACAAAGCAGTCAGTAGTATAATTTATAATTAGCATGTATCTCTGCAGAAGACAGAAAAAAGCTAGAATTTCATAGTAGAAATATAAAAATAAATTAGTAATGTTAAAATATTTTGTATTTTTAATTGTTATGAAATTAAGTTTATTATATATATTTACACATATACACATAGTAAATATTTTTATATATTTGTCTTTCAAAAATAATAAGCAGAACTATTTAAAACTTAAATGTAGATCAACCTTGTAGTACAGTAAATATAAACTATCTCAGTGTTGCCTTTTGACCTTTTAAAACTATCCATTCAAGTTTTTATTTCTTCAGATGAATATTTTGCCCTAAGTATTCTCTTAAGTTTTCTGTCTATTCTGACCTCACTGTCATTCTGACCTCATTTCATTCTTTTATTTCTTCATTTCTAGTCACAATTTAAGAAGCAATCTATAAAGTTTCCTTGGGTGTTAATAGTTTCTTAATTGACATCACTGTGCGGAAATGAACATTTAGAATCCAGTTATCAGCCTCCTTGTCACTGGTCTGTCGTTTTCATTTATCTTCCCCATGGGTAAGTCAGTATAAAATAAATAGACCCAATGAAGAAAAATGAGCACACATGGCTTCTCACTGTTGTTATGCTTTATTCTCTGGAATAATTAGTTGATTTTGTGGAAGCTTTTTTGGCTTTCAGAGTTTGGAAAAAGCAGGCCTGATTATTACCTATAAAAATGTCAGATTCTTTGAGCAATTATTGTTTGGAAAATTATGACAGGTTGTCAGTGAGAGTTCAAGAATTCATAGTAAGTTCTTATTTAGAGATAGAAAAATGAGCCATTACTGCCCATTTTAAGTTTCAGAATGTGTTTGAAAAGACAAAATCTGATTAATTTAGTTCTTGATATAATTAAGGAAAAAGAGTTCTAATGGCAGTATTTCTGATAAGTAAATTCTAGATAGCCAGAGAAAACAGTATTGAAAACCCTGAACAAAACCTTAAATACAGAACTAAAACAGATTATTGCAGTGAATATAGATGAAATTCATATAAGAAAATCATGTAACCAGAATTTTTAATTAAATAGACAAAGGTACATCAGTTATAGGAAAAACAAACATACACAATTTTTGAAAGGCAAATAAGACAAAAATACATAATGTTGCCAATATACAGCTAACACCACTGATTAAAATACATGAATTTCCAGTTCATTTGCAGTAAAATTTGAAAACATAATTTGTCTTCCCCAGCAGTCATAGTCAGCGTGAGTCCAGGAGACTGGTCAGGCCACCCAGGACCCATGAAATCTAATGAGAAGCAGAAGAGTCCAGAGAAAGGCCCCACAGAACGCCAACACATGAAGAAAAGAGCAAGTGGTTAGAAATTTTTGGAGTCTGCTGCTTGTTTAGAACACTGTCAAACCACTAATGAAAGGTTAAAAAACAATCAAAATGTCCAGGGAAAAAGTTAATAAAATTTTAAAAGAAAATAGATAAATGATTTAAAACAAAATGTTTTTGAAAGTTTATGTATTTGTACTTGTGCTCTTATTATATCCATTTTTTTAGAGATAATTTATGTCATGCTAATTGCTGGCACATGACAGAGTTCTATAGAGGTAGAAGCAACATGACAGTTATCAAGAGCCATCATGCCTATTGCTATTCACTTTTCTTCGGAAGTAGATGTATTAAGTGAAGAAGAAAGGAGTGTGTGTGGAATGAAAGTGGTGAGACTTACATTATTGAGTCTCTGCAGTACATCTGATTTTTACATATCTTAGTAGATTTAAATAAATCAGAAATAACTTCAATATCTCAATTAATAGATGAGAATGCTAGCATTTTCTCTTTAACCTCAAGCTCTTTTTTTGTCTATACCCTCTTCCTTATTTTTGCATTTTCTTCTATCTTTCCTTCATTAATTATTTGCAAACTTCTTCCTACCAGGGAGCCAGAAAATAGCTGCATAAGTTACATGAACAAATATAATTCAAAATACATTAAATCCCTTTGTGCACAGATATCTGTTTGTGTCGTATATGCATTTGTCTATGTATGTCTGTCATGTATATCATTTTAAAGAAGGGAAGAAGATAGTGAAATATGTTAAAACCAAGATTTAAATTAAGAGACCAAGCATGTGACACATTTGGTTAGGGGAGAACTGCAAATTGGCTTGTGAACCTTCTTACATCCATCACAAAGACATAAAGGCAATTGTGTATGGGTTACTGTGTGTGTGTGATAAAAACAAGAGATAATAAATATACTTTTATTTATTCCTGAAACTGTAACAAAAGTCACTACACCAAACAAGCATCATCCATCTTCAGTAAAACCAGCAGACATATTTTACTTGGAAACATCATATAAAAAGGCAAAAGAAAAGTGAATTAACAGATGGGGAGAACCATATAGCAAAGATAAGATTTAAAATTAAGCAAATGTGAACAGCCATTGAATTTGCCTGTCAAAAACAAAAGAAAGCTTAAAATTGGAAGCACAAGTTACCTTTAAAGAAATGAAGGAGGCAAGGGGCTGAAGTGGAAAAATGGTGTGAAAACCTGTGTCAGAGCAATTAGAACCGTAATCTTCATTTCTCCAATCTACTTATGGAATCAGGCAACTATTCTTCACCCTTGAAAAAGAAAGGAAATACATTCTATCAGAAACTGAAACAGAGATGCCTTGGTCCTAGAGACTATGTACAGTTAGGAGGAAAACCAGAGTCTCACTAAGCACAGGGACTATAGGGTAAAGTCTCCTTTTCTCAAATGGCTCAAAGCACCAGAACCTGGCATTCATATTTTAAGTGGGAGACTAAAGGCTTATTTTATGAAAAATTAAATAACTTTAGAAAAGAACTCTATAGGTACTAACAGTGAAAAAATAATAATAACATCATAGTGAAATTGATAATCCACAAACTACCTATTAAAATCAAGGTTTTAGAGTCTCACTCTTCAGATGACCAAACTTTTGAACATGAAAGATACAAGCATAAAGCATGAAAATAACAATTTAAAACACTCAGAATAGAGATAGTGTACTACAGGAATATGTCTAAAAATACACATTGTACGTTAAATATTAACCTCAGAAAGCTTGTCATGTAATATTACACATTCTTGATTAAAGTTACAAAATTATATCATATTGCTTATTATAAAATATTACATGTCATATTAGCAGAGATATAGGATAAAGAGCAAAATTAAGAAATAATATTAAAAATAAAACTATTTCCAGGAATTTTCTTTAAAAATAGAAGTAGTCTAAATACCAGTTTCAACACAACAAGCAATAGAATTTGGAAAAACTAACGTATTATTCTTGAATTCACTTATGTAATGAACCAAATCCAAAATATAACTTGGAGAGCAATCTAAGTGGCTCAACAATTCAAGAAAGATAGCACAGAAGAGCATACTCATAAGTGAAATAAATCAAACTCACATGTATGAATACCGAATAATTTCCCTACTGTAAGAAATGATTCAAATATATAAAAGTATGTGGTAATTACGATTCTCCATTATGTGGCTTTGAAGCCTTATAAAGCTTTCACTCATTAATTGGAATGCCTTTATTCTGGGTTGTTTGATATTATTGCCTGTGATGAAATGAAGAGCTATTTTAAAGAAAACAAGACATCATAATAGCTAGTGCTGATTTAATATCATCTTGTTTTGAAGTCCCACCAAACTGTTGCTCTTCTGTCTCCATTGGTTTTATCATGTTGTATGTTACTGGATTTTATTATGTGTGATTATATACACAAAAATTTTTATAAACAAAGAGATAACATAGAAACCACTGTTTGTTTTCCGTTAGCTGGTTCTAAATACCCTGTAATACTTTCATCCACTTGAATGGTTTCACATTGTCTTGATATGTTTGATGCTATAGTATATGAAGTTATATTCAAATATTTCACTACGGTAACTACTATTAAGTCAGGTTATCTTGTGGTGAAGCACTAGGGTGCTGAAATTGTCATGTTTTGACCGGTATTGTTATGTTGTTATGTCCTCTTTTATCTCAATCTCCTCCTTATTCATAAAAAAAATTATTTTTTATTTTTTAATTAAGGGAAAAATAAAAAATTAGCAGGATGCATTATATTAACTTTTTTTGATTTCCTATTAACTTGATTTGAAGCCCAGTATTACTCCCACTATCTTGTTTTGCCTGATCAGACTCTGTTCCGTTCTGTTTGATCAAGTTTGAAGGTATAGGCAACTACTTTGAAGGCAGTAAGATTCATTATGATGCTCATTCTGGTTTGACTATTAACTTCTTTTGAAGTCCTGTAATGTTTACAATGTTTAGGTTTTATTGGTCTTGTTCTGTACTGTTTTGTTCAACTTTATTATACCTAATGATATAGGCAATTCTTTTTAAGGAAGTAAGAGGCATTATGGTAACCATTGTTGACAACCTTGTATTCTGTTTTTACATCATGTGTTATGTCTATCCTTTGTTTTGACTGACAGCTTTGTTTTGTCATATTTGGTTTTATTCTCTTCCAAAAAATTAATAAGAACTATGGGAATAATAAAACCCAAAATGTATAAATTTTGCTGTAAAAAAGAGAGGAAAAAAAATGCTCTAAAGGATAAAACTGCAAGTGTGTTTAGGTGTGTTAAGGTAGGTGACCATATTACTGAGTTTTTGTTGGATCATTGAACACAACTGTTTACAGTCTCAGTGTTTGAATGTCTACTTTGTATGCTTTAATCCTGTAATTTGAACAACTATTTCTAAGATGACAATATGTAATCTATTAACTAGTGATTTCTTACCATTTTTTTGGTAATTCTGTATTATTTGTACCCTTATACTGTTTTGTTTCGTTTTGTTTTTTTTTTTTTTTTTTCCTTTAAATAAAAAAAATGTCGATGGGGAAGATATGAAGACAGTGTCGCCAATTTAGGTAAACATGACTCCCCAGAATACAGCCAATCAATGTGAAAAATTCATACTGAGATATCTTACCACTAAGTATAAAGAGAATAATATAAAAATTTTCAGAGAATATATTCATGTCATGTACAACAATGGACACCAGAATTTTATAGAGTTTCCAAGGAACTAGAGGAGAACTTCCTTCTATATTGACAGAAATTAGTTTTCCATCCAAGGTTTTATATAAATCTGTTACTAATCAAATATAATTATATTTTTAAAATTTAAAAGTCTCCAAAAAGTTACTTCCTGGACATGGTTTCTTAGGAGGTTGCTAAAATAGGATAACCTCCAGCAGCAATGCGATAAATAAACTAAGACAGGATTGTTTAAAGTGGAGAGCTAGAGAGTGGCTCCAATAAAATCTCTAAAATAAAACAATTCAGACTGAGCAGAAAATTGGAAGAGTCCGAGAGATATTTTTTCAGACATAAGCAAAGAATTATATGACAGGTTATATCATGTGGGAAATTAAAAGGATAGATATTTCACAAACTTCTTGGGGAGTATAATAAAAGTTATATGTTCAACAATTATAAAATTAACTCTTAAAGAAAAGAAGTCAACAAAAGATTACCATTTAACATAAGGCTTATTTCAGCCATTAGATTATTTAATCCTAATAACACTGTGTTTGATATTCTCCTCCTCCTCCTCCTCCTCCTCCTCCTCCTCCTCCTCCTCCTCCTTCTTCTTCTTCTTCTTCTTCTTGGTACCATGAATCTAACTCAGAACCTTGTGCTTGCCAGGCAGTTGCTGTGCCACTGAGTTATATCCCTGGCCTTGCATTTGATATTCTTATAGAAAATAAGTATTCTTATATTGTAGGTTGAAGATTCTCTATCAAAAACTTTAGGGACCTCATTTCTGATTTAAGAATATTTGCATATACATAAAGAATTATCTTGGGAATGGGACCCAGTTCTAAATATAATTTATTTGTGTTTAATAAATATTTTATAGTTGGAAGGTAATTTTATAAAATGTTTTTAATAATTTGGTGCATAAAAATGCTTCATGGTATAGAATTTTCTATTTGTAGCTTTACATTAGCTCTCAAAATGCTCCAAAGTTTGTAATATTTTAGACTTTGTATGTCTTGATTAGGGATGCCCAAACTGGATGTCTCATAATCACTCATTCCTGTACAATTAGTTTATGTATAAGTAACTCAGTTGCTTATGGAAATCAAGCTTTTAGTCTTTGTTAATCTCATCCAACATCTAATGTGATATAGGAAACACTTTTCACATTAATTATCATCCTTATTATTATTGACAATTTATTGAGGCAAAGGTCACAAAGTTATGTGAAGGGAAAAACAAAAATATTCTGCTAGTTATTCTGTATTTTTTTAATGTGTTATTTTCTAATTTAGGATTATGTATTCAGAAACTTCCATGTAGGACTTCTTCGTGACTTTCCATAAATGTAGGCAGATATCAGATTGTGCTTACAACCTTTTTGGCAACAGCTTGTAATTTTTTCCCAAGTATCTTTTAACCATTTCCATGAGCCCAGTGTTGGATGATACATTTTATTTTGAGAAGCATGTGGTTATCTGGGTCACTGCTCTACTCTTGACCATATGCTTTGAGAGTGTTTCACACAAGCCCTGCACAGTAAGAAACACTGAAGCTGGATGATGCTATTGCATGAATTTGCAGACCAAAAAAACAAAACAAACAAACAAATAAACAAAAACAGTGTCCTGTGCAATTTACTCTTATTCAAGTCACCTCCCCCACTTTCTCAGTTGTGCTGGATCCTATTCCCATAACACACTGAAATGTGATATTGAGTATAATAAAAAAAGAACCTCAAAGGTAATTAATTTGTCTTTACACTTTAGAAATTATTTTCCAGTGTCTACTTCTGCATTATAATCTGTATCTTCATGTCATTCTAAATAATTTATATATTATTGAGTTTTTAAATAAAACTCATTTTAAACACAAAGAAACCAAAAAAGTTATCTGGAAAGTGAAGACATAGGGTTGTTGTGTTAAATACTTTATAAAGTCATTTCCAAGCAATTTATTTTAGTGCCTCCAGGAAAGACTGAGGTCATCTGAATTTCTACCAACTGGTCCACATCCCTGGATGATTGGTATTTAATCTATATATAAATCACTTTATTCACATTGTGCTGAAAATTCTATTTCAAAAAAGCAAAATTCTTAGGGTTCTCATTAGGGTCTCACAAAAATTATATAAGAAAAAAGTGACATTCTTCTTGTACTCTGAGAAACATTTGAAGAAATCTCTATAATCAAAACACAAGGAGAATTGCAAATTTTTTCATCTACTCAATCTTTCAAGTGCCGTTAGAATGGGCTCTGTTTTCGCCTATTCATAGACTTAGTTCAGAAAATAGCAAACTACAGAGGTCAGAAGAAGTAGCAAGCACAGACACATCTTAGATAACCAAGCTATTTGCCATTGGTGAGGTGCATACACTTGGAATAAGTGTATGCTGAAGCCCACTTTTGAGAACTAAGGAAACTCAGCACCTGCACAACTTAGCTTGTTGAAATACATCTTTAAAATCAAAAGTAACTAATGAACTGTCAATCAAATACCTAGATTTATCTTTCACATGAATGACAATCTATATTATTTCCACTGAAAAGAGATTAAGAAGTATTTAAACATTTTTCCAGTATGTTTTCAAAATCTCAACTCCTTAATAATAGATTTTTTCCTTCTCATTATAAATAATTTCTCTTCCTTATAATTTTATACCATAGGTACAAACTGACATTTATCAAGACCTTCTGAAGAAAATTAAGACTATCTTATTATCACAAGGATCTTTCTACATCCCAAAACACACACTGATTAGAAAAAAAATGAAACAATTCTGTTATGTAGAAAGATTTATCATCCTAATTTTCTTTGTGAAAACTTAGTTTCCAATCATTTTTCACAGGGAAGATTGATTAAGCAATATCATTGAGTGCCCAAAATTCATTTTTGTCCACTTTTTGTTCAGATCTACTAAGACTTAAAATGACTCTTGAACCCTGGGATATCTTTGAAATATTTGTCTGTGACGGAGGCTGACTGCAGAGGATTCTGCATTACTCACAAAAGGCCTCATTTTGACATATGGTTCTCTGCGTGAGATCAACTGCTGGCTGACTCCCAATCTGTGAGCTTCCCTGCCAACTTGAATCAATATCATTTTGTAACAGCGACACAGCCATCATTATTTTGTAGAAACAGACATTAGTCTCTTGTTTCCTAAGTCATCCGCAGTCTGCCCCACACATTGGATACTTAATCAAACAATATACCACATTCTCTTTCATGTTTGTTTATTGAGTTTCCCAATTCATTAAACTCTGGGACTGCATTCTATACAGTTTGGAAAGTATCCGAGTTCTCCAGTAGTGCCTGATAGATCTGTCAAGGGAAAGAGGAGGAGGACTGGTGGCGGTGGCTGAAAAGATAAGAAGTATAAAATATAAGTAACCTTTATTTGGGGAATGTGGGGAGAGACACCCCCAACCCCCCAGGGTGTGGCAACTCCACCCCGGGGCCAGTGATCTCTCTTTAACTACTTCCTGCTGGCTGAGGGCACTGTATTGGGGTCTAGGGGAGTCAACGGGATGACGGTTGATGTCTAGGTAAAAGCTGATGCCAGGAGTTTTAGTCAGGACAACTTCACTGGTGAATGCACGTATGTTAGACTGAAAAAACAAATAGACAAGATGTTATGAGGAGACATGGCACTGTCATATTTATGGACCCAAGTGAGGTAGAGGGAAAGGTGTCTTTGATTTAGACATGTTATTTTATCAGGATGACGTTGAGGTAGGAACATTTTTATGGCAAGGCAGAATTCTGAAAAATTAAACGTGGGATTAGGAGGAGTGAAGTTATGAGAGGTGTTTACTCCCCCATATGAAAGCATAAAAGTTAAAAGGTAGGTAGGTAAGGCTTGTCTCTGGTATATATGCCATTGGAGTCTGTAGGCAATCCTGTTAAAGAGTCCTGCTATAGAAATGATCATTAATAGAATGTAAGAAATTAAGCACCAAAGTGGATAACAAAACATGACAACCTGTGGGTCGCAAGGCAGAGATGAGTACCAAAAGGATGGTTAGATCTAGGGCCTGAGTGATGTGAAACCAGGATGGCAGTTTAAAAAGAAATAAAAGCATTTTAAGATTTAGGATGGGGCCTGTATAAAATAGGCCCTGTTTGTAACTGGCATAGGTTGACCTTTAATACTCTGTGAGACATTGAGGATTTATTAGCCTAAAATCTCAGTAAGAATTCTGTATATGTGGTCTCTTATGTCCACGAATATAGAGAATGTCTTACCTTGAGAGTTTTAATGTGACTTGGATTCTGAGACAGACACCCACTAAGGCGGTTGGCCCCTGTGACCTGTGAGGGCTACAAGTTAGGATGGCCCAGCCACTCTCTGGTGGCCAGGATAGCCCAACAGTTCTGGAGTAAGGTTTTTTGGCAGTGACCTGTGAGAGCTAGAAGTTAGGATGGCCCTGCCACTCTCTGGTGGCCAGGATAGCCCAACAGCCCTGGAGTAAGGTCTTGAAGAATGCCAGGATGGGGGATTTTGTCTGATGTCTTCTGATGAATTTGAGTGTGGCCCATGGCGGGGGGGGGGGGGGGGTAGGTAGCTTTACCGTGTGTAGATTTGTCTGTCTCAGAACTGTAAGTATTATTTAAAATATGAACAATGATATCAAGGTCTCTGTGGAGCTTGAAGGTCAAGTTGTGCCTTGTTTGAGATCTGGACTATAGTAAAAGTTATCTGTAGAATTAAGTAAGTATGTAGAAGTTTAATATTGGCATTTAAGATTATAAGGCAGGCAGGCTGGTAAAATCATCAGGTGGCCAGTAATATTGAATAAATGGTAGAAAAATTGTAAGAAAAAAATAGCCTCTCTTGAGTGGAACTGAATTGTAAAAAAAAAAAGTTTGAGCAGGGCCACGAGACTTTGGAAACGCGCAGTGTTTAAGGCAGCTTGAAACACTGAGATAGATAGCACCTGTAGGAAGAGAGCAGAGTTATGCTTGGGGCGAGATGAGCACCACCACACAGCGCGCAGGGGCAGACTGACATGGAACATGCAGAGTGGGCGGGGTGAACGCTGGAACATAGTGCACAGGGGCGGGCAGAGATCTCACCTAGATGCTACTATGACACGCTAGGACGGCGCAGGAAAATAATGTATTTCAGCTCCAACCGCGCAAGGGGGGTGGGGCTCGGAGGCTTATAGTGGTGGCAGCTTGTCCGACACCATGGAGGGGCGGGGCGGGGGCTGCAGTGGGAGACACATAGCCTGAGGCCAAGTGGGCTCTGCTCCCAAAGGCACAAGACCAGCAGCCGGCGAGCAGCAACCTGCGTTTGCAAGGGACGTGTGGCCCAAGATGCAGCACCAAAAGCCGAACCCGTGTTGTGGACAGTCTCGCGGGTATCCGTCAGCGGCAAAATGAGCCTGCGCAGCATGGAATGGGCTGGATGAGGAGCTGAAACTGTGGGGTCCTCAGACTTGGAATGCGATGTGAGAGTGAAAAGAAAAAAAGCTGTTTAAAAATCTAGAGCAGTTTTATGTGAATCTCTTACTGTCTGGTCTCATTTTAATCTCGGCGGTGGGGGATGGGTTGGCACGCTCAGGAAACAAAAGGAAGCTAGCAGCGTGTTTCGGGGCGGGAGAAGAAGCCCACGCTGGGAAACAAAGAGACGCTGGCAGCGCGGTTGGGGGTCCGAAAGGCTGCAAGGGAACAGCTGTTATCTCTTTAAGTGCGGGGATCCCTCCTGGAGGAGACAAAGGGACAGGGAAGCTGGCGGGAAAGGTGCACATTCTCGAAGCAAAGGTAAAAAGCTTTAAAGTGAGGGTCTCTCAGTGTGGGCTGTCCAGAGGACATCAGCTTGCCCAGAAAGCCCCAAAAGCTCTGGAAAAAACGTGAGGGCCTAGGTTTGGGCTGTCTAAAAGACACGAAGGGTCATGAACCCACGCAAAGAGGGGAGAAAATCACCGTGAGCCTGGCTCAGTGGCTGTGTCTGGGGAGTTGCTCACCTGTGGTAAATTGGTGGGTGTTGGTTGAGAAGCAGCAGTCAAGCTTAGAATTTATGAGTGTAGAAGTGAGGAATCTTGAACAGCAGGAGACTCGAAACTGGGAAACAGCCCCAGGAGTCTCTCACCTGCTGTCCGTGAGTCACGGCACCATCTGATAGATTTGTGAAGGGGTGAGAGGAGGAAGGATTGGCAGCTGAAAAGATAAGAAGTATAAAATATAAGTAATCTTTATTTTGGGAATGCGGGGAGAGACACCCCCGACCCCCCGGGGCATGGCATCTCCATCCCGGGGCCAGCGATCTCTCCCTCAAACACGTGGAGTAAGGCACATAAGTAGCCTCGGCCTGGGGTGGAACCCAAGGGGCATTAGGGATGCACAGGTAGCCCATTGGTCTTAGTTTGGCACCAGAGGTAATTTCCAAGGGTGAGGGGAGATAGGAGCTCCCTGGCTTTACCGGCTACAATATCCAGCCTGGGCCAGCAACCCTTTCATATACCGTCTTATGATTATTATGAAAAGGGGCGAAGATTTCTCTCTTTAACTACTTCCTGCTGGCTGAGGGCGCTGTATTGGGGTCTAGGGGAGTCGACAGGATGACAATTGATGTCTAGGTAGAAGCTGGTGCCAGGAGTTTTAGTCAGGATGACTTCACTGGTGAATGCACGTATGTTAGACTGAAAAAACTCTCGCCCCTTCACAGATCTATCAGTGCCAAATATGGTATGTCTTCTTTAAAGATCACATTGTTAACTTTATGAATACTTATTTCTCAATGCATTTCATATTATTGCTGTAATTTAACACAAAGCCTTATTATAAAATAAGAATGCGTATAGGATTCAAAACCTTACTTTTCTTTAAGGTATTAAGTCTATGTAAGCTGAAGAAGATAACAGTAGGAGTTTAGCCATGTCATGGATTCAAGGCTAAAAGTAGATTGTTGCCAATTTTGGATCCCCCTATAGCATATAGCAGATGGGTGATAAATATAGAAACACTTCAGAAAATCTAAATTTTGTATCTAGATTTATTGTAATCTAGAGTTCCCTGTATGGCAAACACACATAAATCATGAGTGAGCAAATGTAGATAACGCATTGTCCTCACAAAGCAGAAAATACCACATCACAGTTAATTACCTAAAATATGGTACAAACAGTTCTCTGGACAACAAGAAAATGAAAAACCAGAACAAGAAAAAGATATTATTCTTGCTTGAATATATTATTCTTGCACAATTATATGCAATTTTTAACTATATAGTCAACAAGAGTTTTAATTCAAGAGAGTAAAATTCATGATGTTTTGAGAATTTTGCAAAATTGCAACTTAAAATATTCACTAGATATAATTATAGATACATCACAAGACTATTGAAGTCAAAATCGTTTTATTAGATTGGGAAAAAGATGGAGAGTATGTTCAAAGTGATACTGAGGATTCTTTTCATGTTTTTCTTTTTCTATTTTGATTTTCTCTGTGTTAATACATAATGCACTCCTAAACATTCCTGAAAATAAAAAGATTTTGATGTCATTCTCCTTGTCTTTGTAGAAGTGTTTAATATTTCCTTTTCATCCAATATATTCTGAAATTTCACAATCTGACAATAGTTTCAGTTTTCAAGGGGCTCAGCAGACTGTGGATATTTTCTGTCTAAATTTTCATACTTTCTGTCCTGCGAATTCTTTGAGAATTATTAATTTGGCAATTTGCTCGTTTATTTTGTTGTTCTCTTTCTGAATATTCTTTTGATTTGATTTTTTAAATACCTTTCTCTTCCATTTTTCTTTTCTGAGTTTTCTTTATTGTTCTTCTCGGTGATTTTCTCTATTTTATTTCCTGAATCTTCTATGAAATTCTTGTTTCTATAATCATACTGACTTTTAAACTTCAAAGGTCATTTTCTTGTTCCCTAACTCTCTATTATAATTGCCAGTTCTGAGCTCATTTTCATAACACTTTCTTTTATCTTTCTGCAGGTACTGTTACTCCTTTTCTTTCTGTTGTGTCTGTTCTGGCTCTTACTGTATTTTTTACTTAATTCTCAGTGGTCATTGTCTTTCACAATAGAGGCTTTCTTGATGCTTCTTGGTGCATCCATATACTGCTGTTCCTATTTAAGTACAAAGCGTGAAAACGCCCTAGACCTTGTGTGATCATAGTGAAGGAGAATCAGTTAAGTGCTAGGCTTCACTAAAAACCTTACCACAGAACCATTATGTATGTATCCTCCCATTTTCTCCAGAGAGAAATCTCATACTCTTTTTCTCTAGACTGATACTAGAGTTCTACAAACCAAGTGGTAAAAAGAGAAAGGGTGCTGTAGCACCTCACACCTTCAACTCTGCTTGGAACCTAGAGCCCAAAGATTACCTGACGCTACTCTTCACAGATAAAGAATTTTTTCAGTCCCTGAAGCTAGCCTCCTGAAGGTCTACTTGATTTCTCCCTCACACAAGCAGAACCCCTGACAGAATCCAGGGATGTACATTTATCTTGTCCTGTTTATTTGTTTACTAATTTATTTATTTACTTCTCTCACACAACCTTTTAAAATTTTACTGAATGATGTTTTCCCTGGCCTGATATGAAAACTTATAGTTACACTGGAGTTGCCTTCAGACTCACAGTTCTCTTTAGCTCAGAAACACAGCCTCAGTGTCCTAGTGATTGCTGCCCTCCTCAGTCTGCTGATGACTGCTGAAGTTCAAGCAGGGGTGGGGCAGGTTGGTCCCTCCCTTCTGATCTGGTCAAGCTCTGGGAATCTTTACCACATTAGTGTATGCTGCAAGGATGGGGCCAGTTAGAGATAGTTTCAAGGAGACCTTGTCCTTTGCTATTGGATTGTGCAAGGAGGTGGGACTCAGTGTGAGCCGCTCTCACAAATCTGCTCTGCACTAGGAGTGGCTGACTGAAGCTGCTGCAGTTCTGGTTCTGCTTGTGCTGCCTAATTCCAAAATGTTGTGTGCACAGTTGCCCACTGCCATGGGAGGACTAAGTTCCTCACACTCACTGAGTGCTGGTATAGATCTCTGAGCCAAGTGCTGCTCCCCACTCTGCCACTCCCCTCTGCAGCTGCTTCCTCTTGCCAAGGCCCTCAGGCTCTGCAACCCCCAACTTCACCTGAACCACCAATCTCCAGATACCAGTGGCTTTTTGGGACCAGCTCCAGTGAGAGCGTGTCTGGCTACAGCCTTCCACCCATGATTTTCTTTTCTTTATTTTTTCTTTCTCTTTAGTTTCTTCCTGGGTCAAGAGAATCCATCTCTCTCCATCTGGTCTTCTTCAGGATGTTTTATTCCAGCATCTGAGCTGTTTTTCTCAGAGAGCTTCCTTATTTTGATGCTTACCAATCTGCCAACTTCCAGTACTGGCAATTTTTTAAATATTTTCAATCCATGCTTGATTGAACTCACATCTACAGAACTCATGAATATGAAGTGCTGATTGTAATTTCAGGTTCAATCACAAGCAGTCCTCACTCCCTACATTTAATTTAACAGTAAATCCTGTCCCTTTCTCCATTCTGGGAATTCCATCAAACAAAACTGCTAGTCCAAAAGTGAAAATCATTAAGAAAAAAACAAAACAAAACAAAACAAACAAACATCTCCATTCTGTCTTCATTTTCTCTCCTTTCTGCTTATGCAAATCCCTTTTAACTCTCCTATTAGAAACTAATAAGGAGGACACATTTTGCAAAATGTATGCTTATCATTTGTTCTGAAGTGCTTTAGATGCCAGATGATTAAGTATCATTCCCTCTGGAAGACTCTCATGAATCATAAATTTCCATTGGAATTCCTTGACATAAGAATGCATCTCTTCCTTAGATAGCAATAGGAATTTACACAAAACTATGGGATTCCAAATAATATACCCAATAGGAACATCATTGTTGGGATCCACTGATTCAGAGCAAGACAACTTGGACAAGAGTAAACAGCATCCAGATAACTGTCACTTTGACCTAACAAATCTGTGATGCACATAGTACTTTATGTTGTCTTTATCAAGCACAAAACAAAATAGACATCAGTCATTTTTGTTCCCCCAATGCATAAAACACTTCAGCACATCTTAGTATTCTCACGAAAGTTTTCACTAGGATTAAAAGAAAAGAATCTACCGTGTACAAAAACTATGAAGAGGCCAATTAATAAAACTTTCATTGCTTTCTAATTCTCTGCAAGTTTTTTGTATGCTACAAATAGCAATGAGATCAAGCAAAATGCAATAAATTACTAGCTATTTTATAAAAAATGTCCTTGGTGACCTGGAACTTCACTATATTTTCCATATCTACTGCATCATTGTGTCTCTTTAAAAATGCTGCAAAACACTATTCTATCAACTACTTGTAATCTACCAGCACAGAGACTTGCTGTGTCCACTTCAGAGTATACTTTTGTTCTGACGTATTTATCACCTTCTTCTGTTGCTCCCTTTTCTAGCTTGGTAAACAATTACACAAAATATGAAAACAGCAAACAAAAGAGTAAATCGATTTTAATGGAAATTATATAATTAATGTCACTGTTGCAAGTTTTCAGATATCCTTGAGAGAACCTCACTACATCACTTGGACTAACTTGGACATGTCATTTCCATGTCCTAATAAATCCTAAGTGATGACTGCTTCTGCTCTCAGAATTTACCTTTTCCAGCTATCAACTGCTCAAATCACAGAACAAAGGCACCAATATTTCACTGCTTGATGAAACATATTTAGTATCATTAAGAAAAAAATTAATATGAACTATTTCTGGCACTGGATCAAATAAAAGATTTGTCTAGAGAATAAAGGATATTCCAAAGCCATTATCCCCTTTTCTCTTGCTTTATGATTCCAATGGAGTCAAGGTTAATGATGAAGTTTCATTTTATTTCCTTTTATTTTTACTGATTAAATATACTTCCTTAGGCTTCAAAGCCTTCTTATTTTTTATTAATACATAATTGCCATACATGATGATCACAATCATTACAAGGAATGTGACTTGTGTATAATATTTAAATTTTTTGTTTCCTATGAGATTGTCTAATTTTCCTAGAGCCATTCTGAGTTCTGGGGGAAATTTTATAAATTCCTTCTTCAATAATCACTGCACTTATTTAAATAGCATGTGAGAAACACTACCCTTAATTATTGGGGTACAAAAAAAGGAGGAGGCACAAAATACTATAAGAAATGCCTTAGTAATTGGAGTGAAAAAAAAGTAAGATTGGAACACCAAAAGCTAACAAAAATGTAAGTGAAAAGTCTTGAGCAGTCATTTAAGAGAAAGGCAAAGTTTAATCTACAATGTAGAATAATATAAAGACAAACAGAGTTGGAGGAAATCAGAACAGAAAAAAAACATCCGAGGAGAGAAAACAGCCTTTGCCGAAAGACAGATGTATAATAAAATCTGGAAACATTTGAAGAATTATGTGCCTAAACAAGACATGGTACTCAAGATTATAGTCTTGAGGCTATAAGAAAGTTCAGAAGAAGATTGTGAAAGTCTTTTATGTTATGCAAAGACATTTATATTTCTTTTATAAATAGCCTAGAAATAACAGAAATTTTAAGAGAGAGAGAACAATAAGATCAGAAATGTTATTCTGAAAACTAACTGAAGAAGTAGGAAGAATGAACTAAGTCCAGGACTAACCAATGCCATGATCAATCTATCAAGTCATCTGTTTATTTACTTATAAACTACTTATCAAATATCACTACACAAGATCTTTGACTTACGATGGGTAACATCCAGGTATACCACTTGTTAAATTGAAGATATTATGACAAAATTGCATTTAACATGCCTAACGTCCTGAATATCAGTTTAGCAACAAAGCCCACCGTAAAATATCAGTCATTTGCTTTCATGATTGCAGTACTAAGAGCTCCCCAGCAGCACAAGACAGTGACGGTTCCTACTAAACACCATCACTTCTGCACCATCATGAAGTAAAACATTGTTAGTGTAACTATGGTGATGTGGGGACAATATGCATGTGCCAGGCAGAGATTAAGAGCCAGAGAGACACATAAGTAAAGAAAGCAAATAAGACCTTGCCCTAGGGAAATTATATTTTAATGAAAGAAAAAAGACATTATAAGTGCTTCGTGGGAGTTAATCAGAATGATGTAGTGAAAATATATTGGGGTGTTTGTTAAAATATGTTGAGTCCCTGATACTGTTTTTGAAATTCTAATTCATTAATTCAGAGGCTGAGATCTGGGAATTGGTGAGTTTGATATAAGAAGATCATGGATAATATCCCCTCAAACAACCTTTTTTTGATGCCCTAATATGATACAGCACTTCCTCTTGTTAATCCTTGTTAAAGTTACATTTATTCCACCTTATCAAGCTTGAAAACATTAGACTCTCAGATTAGGTCCCAGGGACAGTGAACAGATTAAAGAACAAATGCACAATGGGATGATAAGATGCAGGGAATTTAAAAGACATTTAGAGAGTAGAATCAACCCGGGGAAATATGAACCATCTTATTTACCCTATTATATGAAGAGTTGATTGCCCAATAATTTAATGTAGAAGATGAATAAATTCACAGTAACATTTTAACAATTTATGGTACCTTGATATATTATTCTCCTTTACTTGCAAAACATTTTTGTTCTCAATAAAGTTTCTGAAGAAATAAATCTGCAAATGTAGAAACTTAGGCTCCCTGACAAGTAGAAAAAAATATTTCAAGTTGGCACAAATATTCATGACGAAAGTGCAGCATAATGCAAATGACCAGATGACAGGTCAGGCAGACAGTTTAATTCTAGGGGAAAAAAATTACAACTGGCATACTTCAGCTTGAATGCTACTCTAACAGCATGGGTAATTTTTTATACTAAACATTTGTGTTCTTCTGGGAATTAAAATAATTGCAAATGTTGAAGGAAAATATATGATCAACACCGGCCCCCAGCAGGATCTTCATTAATTCCTAATATTCAGTTTTAAAGTTCTAAACCACAGCATTAGAAAATATGGCCTTAATGTTGATCATATAAATGTTTCTTGCTATAGTTAAGAAAGACTCTCTTGGAATCATGGAAAGACAACACTGGACAATTTGCTATTTATATACTGAAAAGAAAAAACCCAAGAGAATGCTAGCAAAAGTCCATTTCTCTCTGCCTGGGCATTTTTTGCACCCATTTATTAAGAAGATATATAATATATATGCATCTTATATATATAATATATATATATATATATATTATATATATATAGAGAGAGAGAAAGAATATATACATATAGAGACAGAGTATACTATATATATATTTATAGTTTATAATATTGTTTCATATGTATTATTTTAATAAATTTTCAAAGCAAATTTTACAGTAAATCCAGGCCTATTATGCCTAATAAAACCCATTTCAGTTATAAGAAAACTGAAGCTCAGAGAGTTTATCTCCAGATTACGTATCTCCATGGGAACAGTCCTCGGAATACCAGTTTTAGCATTTTGACCAGATTCACAGTGATCTTTCTTCATAAGGCTCGTATTTTAGGTAATAATAAGGAAAGGAACTTTGCCTTGGGGTAACTTTCACATTTCTTTCTCTCTCTTTTTCCTCATTTCCATCTTTTTCTCCTTCCTTCTTCCTGGTACATTGTCCTAGGTAACAAGTAGATCAATGCTCCAGGTAATTCTAACTCCTACTATACAAATCTCTCTTAATTCTCTGTCCCCATTTTTCATCCTCTATTCTTTTTAGTATTTCTGTAGACTCTGAGCATTTCTGTTTACTTTCAATGTAACAGGGCTGCCTACCCATTCCTGGAAGTCTGTTTTTATCTGGCAGTGGTGCTGGATGTGACATAGATGATTCAAGGCCATTAAAGATGCCACTGCTTAAAGATAGCTCAGATTCCTCTCGCAGTGTCCAGCCTGTGTTAGCCTTGACATGGAAGATGAATGCCAGAGTTACCTGCCCATCACTTACTTCCTTCTCTCTACTCCATTATCTATCTTGATCAAGGCTCTCAAATAAGGCATAACAGACTGAGCTCTGCAACACCTGTTTCTTTTGCTTTGCTTTGCTTGGTTTCCTCTTCTCACTTCTCCTCATCCAAATTTAGTTATTCCTTTTCTTATTCCTCCTTCTTCGCTTATTTTCTGCTTCTTCTTTAAAGAGACACATTATCTATACTTTACCGCCACCTTCTTTCCTGGTTATCTTACATCAGACTGTCTTCACTTATCTACTTGCATTTGAGCTTCTGAGAACATTTGAGTTTGTGATTGCCCATAAAGCTCAGGAGTATTCACTCAGTTCTAGTGATCCTTTCCCTACTTTATCTCACACTCTCATGATCTCTCCAGGGCCACGAATTCCACTGTCAACTTCCAATGCCTAATCTTGACTCTTGAGTTGTTGGCATGATTCATTTCCTTAGATATCAATGTCATGTTCACCATCAACTTTGTAATATATAATGTTAAGTTAATTTTAAAATAATGGCATGAATCACACCCTGTTGATAATGGTTAATACTGGACAATGATATGTAGCATTTCTTTCAATAGTCTATGTTTTTCTACATTTTACAGCATTTCCCAAATAAACATAAACCATTTCAGTACCCTTTTCCTTACTGAATTCCAGAGTTTATCCCTAATACAGCCATTTACTGGTGCTATTTGCATTACTCTTTTTCAAGCTATGCATTTGCAGTTTTAAATATATTTTTCCTTCTCCTTGTTATGGTTTACAGCTCAACATATTTTTGTCTGAAGACAATATATTCTATACAGTTAAGAGAAGAACGCTCTGATCAAAAGGAATATAGTTTATTAATGTCAGAATATCAGACATCTACTCAGTAGTTCAGAGTTTCAAAGTAGGTCATGTGCACAGAATTTATATCTGAGCAGTCATGTCTTTTCAATATCAAGAATAATAAACAAATCTGGGATTACTTTGGTTTTAAGTTTTGTTTTTACCACTTTATGGCTCTGTGAGTTGTTTTTCCTCCTTTGGAGTGGACCTCTGAAGGCTGAGTCTTTTTGAGCCTCTTACATAAGCAAGATACCTGATTTCTAGCTGTAGTCAAATACCAGACAATTAATTTAATACAGGACACATAATTGAAAGGGTTATTTTATGATATCCACCGAGAAAATCAAAAGCAGAGGAGTGTAAGATAACTTTCCATGCACTACAGACACAAAAAATCCAGCTGAGTGCTTGGATTCCATGACAATGTACTTCAGAAGTTTCTCTGAAAACCTAGGGCCTATGGCAATATCCTCCACAAGTCCACCTGGAGACCTAGAACTCAGGGCAATGTTTAGGAAAATCCATATCAAGAATTTGCACTGGAAAGGACCAGAAGTTAGTGGTGGGAGCTACAAAATCTGCAATAGCAGAGTGAAGGATCTGTGCCTGCAGGGTGAGGGATCCACACTAGAGCCAGGAAGCCAGACCAAAGTCAGGACCAGAGCTGCCACTAAAAGAAACAGCGAAAGCAGGGATGCAAGCTTCTCCTGTGATGAGAACAGTTTAGTTCCTATCAGGAATACAGCACAGCAATCTCCAAGAGAATCAGCAGCAGCCCATCTTGTCCTCCTGTTCTCCTTTGATGCTTTTGGCAACCATCCTCAGGTGGGCCATCCATACCCAGAACCATGCTGATTTAGTTCATCTGGGTGTTACAAGTTGGCCATTAGTTAATCCACCACACTTATACTCTATTCATATATTTCCTTCACCATCATTATATACCTGCTTGAAAAATTACTTTCTTATGCAGATCTACTTGGTATCCTCATCTGAATTTGGGCTGCCTCTGTGATGTGCTCCTTTTTTAATTGTAATTACTTGTTCAGTGTCTGTCTTTCCACCAGGCAGAATGCTCATGGAAATGGAGCAAATCCATCTTATTGAGTGCTGTTGTGCATATTTAGTCTGTTGTCATGTATAAAGTACATATCAAACATTTGTTAAATGAAGGAAGCAGTATTGAAGGGGAGAGAGCTGGGGAGGTTGGGTGAAACAATTACTGTTTTTCAGAAATGTTTATGAACCAGCCAACGTCTCTGAGATTTTAAGCTTCCTACTGCTTATCAGTATACATATTTAATTTCCTCACCTTTTGCCTGTGCTGAGATTCTAAGTGAAAGTATCAAGGGAAATGGTGACAAAAGGAGGATTGTGACTTGTTAATAACTGAAGGGTTTTGTGACAGGAGACTTGGTGCCTCTCCTGCAGCTGCAGAAAACATTTAATTCTAAGTAGTGTCTGTCTAATAAATCAGGACTTCAACAAAGTTAATTAACTGGAAAGCACATGACTTGAAAAACCCCATTAAACCTCACCTAGATTAAATTCTGATGAGAAGCCGGACCAATACTTATGTTTAATCTCTGACTTTGTGTTCAATACTCTGGAACAGGAAAAGTTGGCCACTGCTGGAACCACCTGAGTACACAGTGATAAGGAATATGTTAAAACAACTTCTCAGACAAATTCTTTATAAGCACATATTTACATTTTATTTCAAATGAGCTCTAGGGAAAAGACCCTTAGCAGAAAGCAAACTCAGTTATTTCTCTTCAGTAGAAATATTTTGTAGAAAAGACATAAAAAAAGGAAGAGGTACCAGGTAAAGGTATTTACAAAATACAGTTTTGACTGTCACATCTTTGGTTAAAGTTTATTATGTTCAACATACTGAAGGCAGGGTGATGACTAACACAAGGTTTCCTATAAAGGTTTTAACCTCTTTAAAATTTGACAGAACTTTCTTCAACCATTTTATCAGGCAATTTACTTTTGAGAAGAACCTGTAATTTATATCACAGAAAAACCCATATGGAAGATGATGCATAAAATAGACATAAATCTATAAATGTAAATATGTGATTCAATCTTTCTATCCTAGTTAATTATAGATAAAGAGTTGTCTCTGACTTTAAGAAAGTTGTAACCTTAAACACTGTTCATACTGTAAACAGAAATGAAATAATGTTGGGTTAGGGTTAAACACTGTTTACCTCATTCACTGAAGAAATATAAAATTAATGCTCCAGCAGAAAGACATGTTGGATTTTTTGTCAAAATGCATTTGCTAAGCAGCAGAGATCAGGACAGCAGGCCTTTTCTGTCCTTTCCTCCCTGCAGGGAACAACAGTAGGCATTACTGGAAAAGGTCAGAGAGGATCAAGGTCCTTAATATTCTGTCCTGGCTTCCTAGCCTTGAGAATCTCCTTCTCTCCTTTCTAGTCTGCAAGCATACTTGACTTTGTAAGAAATACAGGGAGGAAACTGGCATGAACAAATGTAAAACACTGCCCAATATTAGAAGGCCAATTAGTGGCAGACCTAGTTTTGAAAACCATGTGTTCATTTTTTTTCTACATAATGCAATTTTATTATGTAATAAAATTATGACAGATGATCCAGGGCATGGGAAATACAAATGAAATACAAGGAAGAAGCAAAACAGTAGATGATCATGCAGTTTCCTAAAAGGTACAGATATTGGACAATTTGACTGTCATAGTTAATTTACAAAATACAAGCAAAGCTGTGTAAGGTGCTTAACATATGTCAGACACTATGCTTAGTGCTTTACCTGTGTAGTTATTCATGTCAATCCTCTAACTTTAAATCTTCCATTTTACAAAGCATGAACAGAATTCTGTTCTTGGCTTTATGTTGAAATTAGCAGACGGGATATAAAAACATCAATGTCTAAATATTAGCCTCAAATTTTTTGTTTAACTGATACAGGAATTTTTAAGCTTTCACAGATGATTTTAATAGGCAGCACAGTTTGAGTCACTGAATTGAATGACTCCTCTAAGGTTAATGATATTGAACTACATTGTTGTAGTCAGAGGTTACAGGGAGAACAATTAAATATAGGACACAGAATTTATAATACTATTTCATGATGCTCACCCAGGGTTAAATACAAGAAAGTGCAGGAAATCTGTCATAACACTAAAGACCCAGAATATTCAGCAAAGGGCCTGCATCCCACAGCAGTGTCCTGCATGAGTCCAGATGAAGACCAAGAGCTCATGACAATGCCTCCCACAAGTCCAAATGGAGGTCTAAAGCCCACAACAAGGACTGATATCAATCTATTTTATGTATCTGTGCTGGGAAGGCCCAAAGGTCAGTGGTGTAAGCTAGAAAGTCTATGCCAGTGGGGTGAAGGAGCTGTGCCCATTAGTTGAGGGCTCTACACTGAAGCTGAGAAGTCACACTCAAAGACCAGGGCTGCCCTGAAAAGTACCACAGCCCCTCAGCAACAGTGAAGTCCTGAGCTCCTCCAGTGAGAGGAACAATCGAGGACATGCCAAGAAGCCAGCATGACTGGCTACTCCTAGAGATTCAACAATACATGTCTTCCCCTCTGGAGCCAGGATACGATGCTCAATGTAAGGAGCAGAGCTCCCCAAAAGTGAACCACAGCCACTTTCAGTGACAAGGTTCCAAGCTCCTCTAACAATAATGGCCAAATTTATATCAGAGAAGTTAGCCATTATGAGCTCCTACAGGAGAACCAATGGCTCAAAACAGCAACACTTAAGAAAACCCACAATGCCTCATTATTCTTCTCTACATCTCTATTCTGGCCACTTTTCTCAGGTGAGCCATCTATGCTCAGCATCACGCTGGTTTAATTTAACTGGTGTTAAGTTGACCACTACTTTTTAACCCATAACACATAACTGTGTTTTTTCAACAGTTACCCTAACTAGGGTACCTACAAATTGATACCATCTATTCTGCCTCTACATTATTTGGATCTTATAGTGTTTAACATTCACAAAGACTAGCAAAGTAGGTAGGTTTATTCCTACGACACTTTGCAGGCAGAAGGAAGTTGATTAACTTATTTAAAATTTATAATTAATGGCAGAGCATAAATACACAATCAAGACTCTGAGATATCCAAGTGCATGGGTGATTGTTCTTTACTATGCATCTGTGAATATCTGGAGTATAATATTTATAAATTAATAGAGTATTTAATGTGATCAAGTGGAGGACTAGAAACAACAGAAGATTAAGAACTTGCTTATACTTACAGACCAATATCTGTCTCTCTGTCTCTCTGTCCCTGTCTGTCTGTCTCTCTTTCTCTTTTGTGTACGTACACACACTTTACAAGCGAAGTAAATTCATATTGCAGCAATTGTATTTTCTGACGCAAACTGCAGATGATTAATGATACAAATACAGAGTTGAACAAATATTATAAAGCTCAGGTCTATGATGTGTAAAATAATTTCTGCAAACTAGATGAAAACTAGTTGATAATCTGTGTATTACTATTGTCTTAGTTTCTTGTCACTGAGACGCAACATCCAACACCCACAGCTCTGAGGAAAGCTTTATTGTAGTTCACAGTTTGTTGAGGTTTCAGTCCATAGTCAGCTAACTCCAAAGCATGGAGACAGGCAGAGGAAAAATAGTTCACAGCAGGCCAAAAGAAGCACATTGTGCTCAAGAGAGGAGTGAGGAAGATATACCCTCTCAGGTCGTACCACGCAGTGCCTCACCTCCTCCTACCAGGCTTCACCTCCCAACTAATACACTGAAAAATATCACACACCCTTGATCAAACCACCCCACAAAAGCCCCGCTTATCAACATATGAAGCTTTGTGGGGACATCTATATATAAATCATAAAAATGACAACATTATTTCGATGGGAAAATAAATTCACAAATGAGCTTCTGTGTGACAACTGCAAAGAGGGAGACTGTCTGCACTGTTGCAAACACCAGATGTTAAATACTGTAAGTGCCAATTTGTGTATATATAAGAGAGATATGTTTTAAAAAGTAAATGTAAACTGACTTCATCTGTTTAAAACTACCAGATGAATATATCCATTTTTTATCCTCAGAGGCCTATAGAATGGCTTTTGAATCTGCACTATAACATTAAAATTGATTTCTTTGAAATATATTTCCCTAATCCATGCAGCTAACATCTGTCATGTAAGTTACATATGATAGCATGGTGATTAAAGTGATAAAAAATTATAGGAGGCAGCAACCACCTAATTCAATTACTCATCAATCACTTAAAACATATTAAGCTTTGTTTTGACTGTCAGCACCTTTGCACTAATGAGAGAAACAAAAGCTGTTTCCTAATACAGCTGATGAATTGAAAATAGCCTTGGATCTTATCTCTTAACTGGGAAAATCTCTCTCCTTCTAGCAAAACTGCTGAGGTACGCCATCCACTCCAAGTTTCCAAAAGCCATTATGTATTACTGTACCTGTGACACCCTCTGCCCCATCACAGAACCTGTGTGACCGCTATTCCTATCTTCTTGTGGAGGATGAGCTTAAACAGCACATCTTCCCAAAAGCCATCCCAAAAAGCTGCCAAGTGGAACTTCACCTTGGAGACATCTCAGTGTCTTTAGCAGAATAGATTATGGCCAAGTCCTCCTTGTAGTCTCTCTAGAAATCTATGAATGATGGAGTGAGCTAAATATATTGGGGACAGTAAAGGAGTAAATTCTGATGTTTCTATACTGTCAAGGAGGAATGAATATATTTAAAAATCCAAATTATAATACACCTGAATTCAGTTATGCCTTTTTATATCTTACGTTAAAGTAGATAGAAGTTTTATATTGTACACAACTTATAGGAAGTTAAAACAGCTCTACTCTCTGGAGGGAAACCAGATTACCAATTCTTGTGTATCCTGCCAGAACTATTCAATGGGTGTACAGCGAAGTGTACATATGTGTATTCAAAATTTTTGCACAGGCAATATAAAAAGTAAAATCAGATTTTGAAGCTTGGTTTTTCTGTTATTTCTCATATTTTTTCACTTGATCAGTGCATAAAGAACCTTTTCGTTAGTTTATAAATTTGGCTATATGAATATGATAAAGCATTATGAATATTTCAATTTCAAAAATTATTACTTTACAAAACAACTTGCCATTAATCCCTGTCAACATAATCCACTTTTTTTCTGAACACTTAGACCATCACTCTTGGTGCTTCCTGAAGCACTTCTCTAAGGTCTTTTTTGTGGGTCTTTTGTTGTACTCTCAGCTGCCATGAAGTCCTGAATTGATTCAAATTGTTTAATTTTTATGAGCGTTTTGTTTAGGGGAAAGAACCAGAAGTTGTACAGATCTAGGTCCAGTGAATAATGCAGATAAAGATAAACCCTCATGTTTTCCTGGGTATGCTTTTCAGTCGGATGGTATTTAGCAGTGAAATTCATTAATTTTTTATCACATCTCATAAAGACATGACTGAGACCTTCCACAAATGCTTTAGAAAAGGTCAAAAATTATGGGATAAATGTATTCAAAGCGAAGGTACAATATTTCAAAGAGGATTTATAGCAGCATGTCTTCCTGTAATCAAGTTTCAAAACATAAATCTCCATCATATATTTTGGTGTCACTTTGCATAATATTTCATCACAGGTATACACCAGAATTTATATAACTAAACCTCAATTGAAACTATTTTTGTTGTTTGCAATCTCTTCCAATACAATATTACAGTCAATAACCTTATACCTACATTATATGTATGTGCATATGATGTAAATTGCTTTAAACTGAATTGCCTTGTAAAATATAAAAATGCCTGCTGCTGGTGGTGCACACTATAATCACAGCATTTTGGGAGATAGATATAGCAGGATTGCAAGTTTGAGCCCAGCCTGGGTGACTTAGCAAATCAGCAAAGGATCTGTCTCAAAATTTAAAAATATAAATAGTACTATTATATTGAAGGTTCTAGGTTCCCCAGACTGCCTATTTTCTCATCCATTTGGCAACATAGTTGAGTTATCAAAATTTTGATTATTGCCAATGTATTTTGGTTAAAAAATAATATCGTGATTTAATTAGTATTTTTTATTATGAATGAGATAGATATCTTGTATACTCTTTAAATTTTTATTTGACACATAATATGAATACATATTTATGGGATACAGTATTTTATTTAACACGTAACTTGTATGTCTTTTTACCTGAGTTTTCTAGACATATCCCAGGTGGTATAGTATGCTATTGTTGTTTCATTGATTTGAGCAGCTCCATAAATCAAGAAAATTAGCCTTTTGTAAAGTGAGTTGCATGTTTTCACCTCAGTTAATAATTTGTGCTTTGAATTTTCCTTGCAGAATTTGAGAGTTTTATGAAACTAAATTTATCAACCTCAGAATGAGAAAGATCTTTCAAATCATGACATGGAAGCCATAACTGAAAGAGAAAAGAAAGTATATCTGTTTTCTCATATAGAGGGGAAAAAAGAAATTATGGTTGATTCATCAGTTTGTTTTTATTTCTGCATTCCACATTACATAAATCCTGGGACATATGCTAAGACAAATAAGGCTACTTTAAGCAGCCATCTGAGTGCAGAGTGGTGTTGTACATGTCTAATCCCAGCACTCAGGAGACTGAGGAAGGAGGCTCATGAATTTCAGACCAGCCTAGGCTAGACAGTGAGTTCAAGGCAACATGGTGAGACACTGTTTAAAAAAAAATAAGGTTGCAAAAATTATCCCACACCTCAATGCATAAATCAAACAGTTTATACTGCATATGGATTTGGCAAGTCAAAAATGTGAAGAGAGCTCAGCCACAACGGATTACCCCTGCTCTGTGAAGTTTGAGGTATGTGGAGTCTGAAAACTGATGGCCATAATTAAAGTACTACAAAAGTGGACTGAAACAGGTGATGTTGGCAGTAGGCAGAGCCATTAGCTGGTATTCTTGTCCTGGAAATCTCTATGGAGAATGGCAATGTGCTTGCTCACTTGACTGCTGAATCCCAAGGATGAGTGTCACCGAAAGTCAGAATGAAGAGTTGTATGGTAACGTGCAATCAGTCACTTCAGCTGGACTCTGTCAGGCTGGAGAAGAGCCTGTACAGGTTGAAAGGGAGAGCAAAGAGCCTCACGGCTTGATGGGGATGGGCTAGGTTATGGCAGAGGTTTTGTACCTGGAAATGTGGCTTTGGCTTTATGAGAAACGTGATCTGACCCACCTATTCAGGAACCGGTCATATGGATCCTCAGTCCAAAGAAGGTATCAGTCTACAGCAGGACTCAACTCATGCAGGGAGCCCACAGAATCAAAAATTGTTCAATCCCACTTCAAGCTATAGGATATGTTTCTGAGCCACATCTAGAGAATTTTTTTGTGAATTTCCTTGAGTGGCACCAGTAGAAAAGTAATTATCTATGAACATTTTCTTCTGCTACATTTGATGGAGATTTTCTAAAACTTTCTTTTATCAAATAATAATGAAAGTAGATAAAAAAAATTCTCATGGCCCACTTGATTACGCCATTGACCACTTTGGCACAGTCAGTAGTTTTCTTATTATAAAAATAACATATAAAAATAATAATTCTTTAAAAAGCACTATTTACCAATGAATTACCCCTATATTTCAATATTTATACTTGTTTCCTTTGCTTTGATTAGCATCTGTGACAGTTAATTTTGGTATTAACCTGAAAAAAAAAAATGCCTAACAGTTTGGTTTAGCAGACTTGGGTGTATCTGGATGATTGATTTACCTCCTGGGTATGGAGGACAACATCCAATAGGTTTGTTGCCTCAGTGGAATAAAAAGGGAAAGAAAGAAGTCTTGGTACTGTTTCTTCAGAGGAGCTCATTTTTTACTATTGCCTTTTGGACATCTGTCTCCAAGCTTCCAGCACAGATTCTGCAGCTTTACAGCTTAGACTCTGACTTCCTGATAGTGACTCACACAAGACTAGGCAGTGAGTTGCAAGCCATTGACTTTTAACTGGATCCTCAGAATCTCCAGCAAGCAGACAGCCTTTTGGCATTTTCTATACCTTCAAGCAACCAACAGAAGGCTATCTTGCATATTACTGCATATATTTCATATTATAATCATATATATTTTATATTAAATTTGTTCCTCTAATGAATCTTAACTGATACAGCATAATTTTTGACTAATTCCATTTTTAAATATAATTTCCTCTAAAGACTCAATTATTTCAGAAGGAACTTATCTCACCGAAACTAATAAATAGCTGCAGAGTTGCCTCAAAATGATATCTACTGGGATGTTTTAATCAGGGCACACACAAAAACAAAGCTGTTGATTTAAGATTATGATTTTTAGCTCATCAGAACTAAGTAGGACATTAAATATGAAAAGAGAAATCAAATATATACTAATCTGAGTAGCTAAATTATAGTCTATTTGACCTTTTACCATTCTAGGTGAGAATAGAAAGTAAATACAAATGTAGAGGGTAAAATAAAGAGTTATTAAGGGAAATTATTTTAATTACAAAAAAGGAACAGTACCTCTGGAATGCGATACTTTTAGAATTGTCCCAATAGTCACCTGATGGAGCTGGCCAACTGGAAATTCTGAAAAGAAAAGCATGACAATCATTCTAAACAATGCCTACAATGCAACAGACATCAAAGGATTTAAAAGATTAAACCTCTTATCTCAAAGGGTAACTGACAATTGTTAGCCTGCTGTGCCAAAGAAGTCTCAGTAGCATAAGCAGCAAGCAGACGAGAAGGCAGAGTCTAATCTTTAAAGAATCTGTCGTTGTGTTCAGAGAGTGAATTTGTTAAATTATCTGACATAAATTCATGAAGTCTGGGTCACATACAGAAAGGAGGAGACTCAAGGTGCAAACTTTCTAATCTAAGAACATATGTTGAGCCACAGACTTCAAGCCTTAAGTGTATGATTTAATTTCAATCCTCCTACATTATTTAGAAAGCGTTAATTTTTTCTATTAATTTTTACCTCACTCCTTTTCAGATTTGCATAAAAATGTGGCATACTCTAAATATATCTAAGGAAGAGAAAGCATTCAAGAGCAACTAGAAAATATAGAGTCAGAAGATGAAACAGGGGCAGACAGCATGTTTTAAAAGATGTCTTAATACTAAGAACGGTCTTGACATGAAATGTACCCCTTGTTTCCCATCCAATATCTATCACCACCATCAGATCCTCTGAAAACATGTAGCTCTTCTTCAATTGTTTCAATATTTCTGTGCTTTCAGGAAGAGCAAGTAGAATATGACTCTGTGACAGAACTGTCACTTTAGACATTACAAGCAGTCACCCCATCATCTTTCACTACAGTGTCCTGGTAATGGAGGAGGATAATTGGATACTGTCCCCTCAGCTAGAAGAGAGCTCCTGACATCTGATTTTACATTCCGTGCCCTTTTCATAACAAAAGAGACCATTACCAAATCCCTGAGGCTGCCCTGAGTATGTTTTAAATCTGCTGGAAAATTTAACTAAGTACAGCTTTTTATACTGGTTCTGTGCCCTATGTAATCCAAATCAATCCATATATTTTAGTTTTGGTTTAAAATTAATGCTCAGCTCTGATCCTCAGTATTATATCATCCCCTAGTCTCAAAGCACTTTCTCTTCTACTACAAGAAAAGTGCTGACAATTTTAAGTTATTATCTTATGTGAAAAGGAAGATAAAAAAAAATGATATTATTTCTGCATGTGACACATTTTGGATTCAACATCTTCCTGATCTTCATACTGCATTTTATAAGCCAAGGATTGTGTCTATGGAGTGGAAGGGTTTTGGCCCAGACCTGACACTGCAGCCAGTAAAGCCAAGGAGCTCCTATCTCCCCCTCCCTTAGGAATCTACCTCTGGCCCAAACTAAGACCAATAGGCTACCTGTGCATCCCTAATGCCCCCTTAGATTCCACCACAAGCCGAAGCTACTTATGTGCCTCACTCCACGTGTTCCACGGAGAGATTGCTGACCCTGGGGGGGAGATGCCAGGCCCCAGGGCGTCGGGGGTGTCTCTCCCTGCATTCTCAAAATAAAAGTCATTTATATTTCATACTTCTTATCTTTTCAGCCGTCACTGGTCCCCCCCCCCCACAGTTCTATCATGGAGGACTTAACAGACATTGTTTGAGAATTTCATGTGTATTATAATTAATAGGTCATTTTTAAAGAATTGTCTCACATGCATATTAAATAGTTCCGATTTTATGTGTAATAAATATCTCATTTAGGTCCACAACAAAGTTATACTACTTAAGACTCACAATAAATGTATTATAAAAATCTTCAGGCTACAAAGACATGAAAACTCATAAAGGTTATGTTACCTATCCAGGGTTACAGTGTTGGCAAACCAAGGGGTCTTTAATCTTAACCACTAAGATATATCGCCTTCAATGGACCAAAACACAGAGTCATGAGGGGTCATACCTGGGACGGAATAGGGTCCAATCAAAGACCTGGGGGAAGAACTACTATGGGTGACTGAGTGCTACACAGTGGTGTACTAGGGGACATATGGAACAGACTGTCCTGACCAAGACGCTTTTATTCTTGCTTTGTGTGGTAATAAAACCATTCTGAGAAGCAGACACTTATATTGTTGTCCTTAAATATAAATATGCCAAAGTAAAATCTACAATTCCATTTCAGTAACATACTAATAAAATTTTTAAAAATTTAAAAATAAATCCTTACAGACCATAAACTGCCTTATTGCCAACTCCAGTGCGGACAGCTCCCATATCTCCAACCACGGTAACAGTGTTACTGCCTTGCATCTCTTGTTGAGTTCCCCAGTCTTTTCGAAATGAGATTTATTATATAAAATGCCTTCCATACCACTATATGGTGGGGCAGTCAGAGGCAGATAACCTACCCATTAATTCCCTGGTCCTCTAATCTAAACGATCTGACTTCAAAAGCTGTACCCAAGAGCCCAGGACAGTATTTCAATAGCCTCAATTCTGACACTATATAGAGACTCAGACTTGGTGCATAGGCTGGGAAATAATGAAGTTGTTGGGAGTCTGCAGAATGAACGAGTGAGCAATAGCATTTAACCTGTTCCAGCTGAACCATCAGCTAAATGAAGCATATGTGAAACACACAAGCCCAAGCCAGATTACCCTCTGGTAAGCAAACAAAATAATTATTTTTCTATCACCCTAAACTGAAAAATTTGGTATAGTTTCTAATGTAGCATGTAAATAACTGAAATACCAGTAAATATGATAATTAATAAATACTTCTAAAATATTAATAAATACTTCTTAAACAAAAAAAAAAAAAAAAGATACACCAGAATACTGCCCCTGAGTTATTTAAACTCCATAGTAAGGGAGAGACTAATAATGAACAGGCAATTGGGTTACTATGACATGAGTTCCACAGTAAGGTATCACATGGTGCAATTTCAGTACTAATTGCTACTTCATCTCAGATTAGTGAGATGGAGAAATTTTCAAAAGAAAGAGTAACTGGACAGAATCCTAGGGGAGTAGAGATCTGTCAGGAAGAAGTAAAAAGGCTAAAATCATTCTCCTGACTCTAGCATATCCAAACCAGTCCCTTGCTCATTAACAAAGAATGTGTGAAAGAATTTGCATATATATATATATATATAATGAATATGTATATACATATTCACAGCCTCATCAGTTTTAGACTCTTAGATGACTTTCAAATATATGGATTATATATGTATGTATATCTATATATTTGAAATATATACATAAATGTATATATCCATATATTTGAAAGTCATCTAAGAGTCAAACTGATGAGACTGTGAATAGAAAAGGAGTTAAAATTCATCTCCTTAAACATATTTGGATCTAGTTCTAGCCCAATTTTGGCTTCTTTCCTAAGCAGAAAATCCACTTTAATAATGGGACTACGGGTTAACAGAATACAACTTATAGTAATCCTCTATATATTGCACTATTAAATGTTGCTGTGTCCTCATTAGTGAGCTTAGATTCTCTCTGGGGAGAAGCCTGGACTGTTAACTTTTAGGAGCTCATTATCTTCAAAGGTCTTAAAACCAGAATCAAAACCATGACTCCCGGGTATAACCTAGATCTTTGTATTTCAGGTTCACTATCAGATCATTTTTGTATCTGTAAGGATATCACACTTCTCATTTGGTATTGTTATCACTTTATTTTTGTTTTAGTTTTATATTTCCTCCTGCTTAATATAACAAATACAGGATGAACAAGGTTAAGGATATGGCCATTGGAATGTCTAGTTTCACGTGATAGTATGTTAACAACAGTGGACCCTCCCCCAAAAAAACAGGTCTAAAATGGTGTCTTCTACAAGTCTCTGATGGATGAGAGGATCAAAGAAAAATATATTCTCCTCGCAAACCGCTTGTTCTCAAGAAGAAAAGAAGACATATCTAATAGCTCTTTCAAACACTTTAAACTGAAATAAAGGATCTTTTCCCCATAGTGAGGCTAAGTAATTGCCTGCACACAACCAAAAGTTATTCCACTAGAAACATCTCTACAGAGAGAGAAACACCAGGAGTGGAAATAAGTGCTTCCCCACTACCATGTTGGGGTGTGTATGTGTGTGTGTGTGGTGTTGTGTGTGTTTGTCTCTTCCTTTAATGCCACTGGTCTTGAGCCAAGCAGAAGAATGTTACCCTTTTGAAGAAGGAAACCAGTGCACCGCAGTTTTCTCCTCTACTGTAGCAGTCAGCTGTCTATAGCATCTGCTATTCCTTAGAGAATTAATGTAACACAGAAAGGCCAAATCCCCAAAGACTCAAAACTGAGTTGCAATAGTCTTGAGAATAAAATCCCAAGGACTTGATGTTCTCAAGATTTCCATTTGACTCCTAGTTCTAATTATTTTTAGTCAGGCTGAGTCCTCCCAAAGCAATGCTTAAGCCAGCAATTCAAATGGAAGAGCTCCTTTCAGAGAGTTCCCTGGAGAAAGCAGTCATGGAAAAGGAAAGAAGAATGGAAAAGAGGAAGAAACCAAGCAAATATACAGTTTTAGGTCAAATTCAAACCCCGGCCTGATCCCACAGAGTCATTCAGAGACTGCTTAAATATAAAAATATGCATAAAGTTCAACTTCTACAACTTAAACTTTGACTTATTTAACATAACAGCTTTTCAAAAGACATACAAATAAATTATGTACATGCCACAGTTAGTTCCAAAAACGTGTCTGCTTTAGTCTTCTCAATTAAGTAAAACACTGTTTTTGTGACGTTGTACCACACCAATGTGTGTGCTTGCAATATTGTTGCAAAACAAATATTTTAAAACTTTAAACACCCTCAAATCTATGAAAAATAATACACAGAGTACAAAATTTTTCCTGAACCATTTGAGATTAGTTCATTGATCTCAGCAATGCCCAATATTTCAGGGTATACTTCCTGAATAAAATGTTCTCCTATGCCAGCACAGCACAGAAAGTTAATACTAATGTCATCACTGTAGTCCTCAGAGCCTTTCAGCTCCACCAACCACCCAATAATATCCTCATCTAGGAAAAGGAACTTGTGTTTACACTCCTTCTGGGACAGGTCTCAATTTTTGCTTGATTCTTTGAAACTTTGAATACTTTTGAAGCAAATAACCTAGCTATTAATAGGATGTCCCTCCCATTCTTCTTCTGATTTAAATCTTTCAACATCTTATCTTCCTCCCAAAGTCAAAGTCCTAATTAGCACTGCAGGTTTTGCAAAACCTTGCCTGCACCACCTCACCCCTTTCTTCACACGTCACACGCTGGATATGTTTGTCACCACTCCCCTCTGCTCTGTGCAGTGGAGCCATGTCAGTGAGCTCCAGGGCCACTTGGCTTCTGAGTCCAACAAATGCAAGCTCCTAGAGGTCAGAGTGAAGGTGTGGAGTAACTCCCTGGATTTAATCGCCTGGGCTCCTCTCTGCAAAGCCTCCTGGGCTCACATGTTCCTCCACCTCAGTCCATTTCTCCTCTCAAACAACCTTCTTTTTTTAATATGTGTAGCTGTCATCAATTGCTTACATGTTTTTCAAATCACTGTATCCTAGAATACAAAATCCATACACTTCACCAAAAAAGTACAATGCAATCTGTAAGTACAGCACATCATTAATTTTGTTCATTCTATTATTCTGCTTTCAAATGCTGGATTACCAATATTAAAAAACACAAAAGAACCTAATGTCAGTAATTTGTGACAACTATCTGTTACATAATGTTATCTAAAAAGAATGAAAGCAATTTCTCCTTACCTGTTGGAATTGAATCAGCAAAAGTATCCAAGGAGAGAGATACTATAAATATATGACATTGTTCTTTTGTTGCTCAGAATTAATTTTTTATTATACTGATGACTAAATGTAGGGCTTTCATGCTGAGCTATGTGCACTTATTTTTATTTATCTTTTTTTTTTTTAATTTCGAGACAAGATCTGCCTAAATTGCTTCATTTCCAGAGCTGGGTTTGAAATAGCGAACCTCCTGCCAGAGCCTACAGGAGTGCTAGGATTACAAGGATGTGCCAGCAAGTCCATTTAAGAAAATATTTTTTAAAATATTTCAACCCGGGACATCATTTAGAGGTGATTAGCTGTTCTGGTGAAATAGCCTGTGGGAGTTAATGTTTGTTCTATCTGTTCATTTGCTTGTTTTCCTGAAAGATAAAAAAGCATCATAAGAAACTGTCCTATTTATTTGTGGAAATTAATACTTCAGTGAAATTATAATCTATATTATTCAATTTTTTATATGAAGTCAGTGTAAATGTTTCCATTTTTGCAGAAAGAATGAAGACAACTATTTCAATTTTATGAAAAGTTAACAGAATTATCTCTATTTTATGTAGATAGAGTTTAAATTATTTTTGGTTGACTTTACACGCCAACCCTAATCTCTAAAATCAAAACATATTGAAATCTTTCAAATAGTCTTTATACATCATGAAGTAAAACTGCCCTGGCTTTATTTTCAAAAATTTTTACAAAGTGGTTGAATAACTAATTGATTATACATTTTTGCTTACTAGAATTTATTATGTAAATTTAACAAATAAAACTTCAGAGAACCAAAAGACTAAATATAAATTCACTTTTAATTATGTGCCAAAGACTTACAGAATTAAATGTTTACTATTATTGCGTTGTTAGAGTTTTTAATGATCGGTAAATATTTTTTCTTATTCATAGAATCATCTTTTCTCTATACTTGATTTATTTCAGTAAGTCATTCTAAAACTTATCATTACCTAAGAAAGTTAAGAATACAGGCTGACATTTTGTATGTTTTTGTGGTTTATATGTTAATTAAGTAAATACAATAAAAGAATTATCTAATGGTAAGTATCTCCTACTGCAGTATTTGCAGACTAAAAACATACACCTTCCAACAAAATGATCCCGATATTTAGAAATCAATTACATAATATTTCCTCAAAGACTTTAACAAATTCGATAACTGCTAGGATACTTTGAAATTCAGGAAAGTTTTCAAAAGCACTCCATTTCTAGTAGTTTTTAATCTTAAATTACTTAGTTTTAATGTATGTTATTTCAACTTAATTAAAAGTACATGCTCATCATTCACTTTGTTCAGTTAACTTTTATAAATCATTTCTCCACAAGTTTCTGTTTCCAAGATTTCTAAAATTACCTACTGTCTGAGTTAATGTAAACCCAGCTCACAAGGGATTTTTGATAAATGCAATTTTCAGAAACTCATAGAGAATCATAGTAGAATGCAGGTTTTAATTGGATGCTGAAAAACAACAGATAAATATTTTTCAATGAAAAAGGTTATCTTGTATATATTTATTGTATATTTCTTATGTGTCTATTATTACTGTGATTAAGTTCATTTCTATTTTGCATATTTTAAGTTTTTAAAGTTTTAAATTTTATTGGTACATTTTGGATATACATGTTAACATTCATCATATATGGCATATCTTGTTTTGTTTTTTTTCCCATTCCCCTTCATTCCCATCCACACCTCTACCCATACTTATATACAAAATCTTTGTTTCCACTTTTTCCTTCTTTTTTGTGTCTCTTTTATCTTTTCCCCTCCCCCTCTCTCATCCTATTCCTTATATTGAACATTTTCTTCCGATTTCCCAATATCTAGCATACATTTTAGTCTTTATCGTTTCAATTTCTCACAAAAGAGAAATAATGTTACACTTGTGTGCCTGATTGATTTCATTTAAGGCCACGGTCTTAAGGTGCATACATTAATATCTCAAGCTTATCCTTCTTTATGGCACAGAAATACTCCTATTGTATTAAAAACTACATCTCCTCCAGTCCATAATTAGTTAATGGGCATTTGGGATGTTTCCAAGATTTGTCTATGACAAACTGTAAAAACATAGGTGTGCATATATTACTGCAGTATGCTTTTAATTCCTTGGAGAAGATACCAATAAGGAGACTAGCTGGGTCGAGTGCAAACTCTACTTTTAGTATTTTGAGGAATCCCCACATTGATTTCTACAGTGATTGTACCAGTTTTCACTCCAGCCAATGAGGCAGAAGGGTTCATTTTTCTTCTACAGACCCACTAACATTTGTCATGGTTGATTTCTTGTTGCTAGCCATTCTTTTTGGAGTGATATGTAATCTCAGCACTGTTTTAATTTGTATCTCTCTGATAACCAGTGATGTTAAATATTTTTTCATGTATTTATTTGCCACTAGAATTTCTCTATGTGAGAAATATATACTCATCTCAGATGCCCATTGGGATGGGGTCTTTAAATTCAAGGGAGTCTGATTTTTTGAGGCCTTAATATATTCTAGATATTAGTCCTTTGTCTAAGGACCAATTGGCAAATATTTTCACACTTTAGTTGTCGTCTTTGCTCTATGTTAATGGTTTGTTTTGCTATGCAAAAGATTTTTAATAAGATGAGATACCAGTTGTTGACCAAGATTGCCTATGCCATTCTAGATCTCTTCCATTTCCAAATGAATTTTAGGAATACTTTCTCTAGATCTGTAGATATGCTAAAGATATTTTGATCAGAATTGCATTAAATCTGTGCAACAGTTTTGGAAGTATGGCCATTTCCACAATGTTGATTCTTCCTATCCATGAGCAAGAGATAACTTTCTATTTTCTGATCTCTTTTTGATCTTTTTTTTCAGAGTGCTATAATTTTCAAAGTGCAAACTTTTTATTTCCTTTATTAGATTAATTCCTTAGTATTTCACTTTTTGGAGGGTATTGTGAAGGGTTTTGTCTACCTAATTTCTCTCTCAGGGAGTTTGTTGTTTGTGTTCACGAATGCTTTTGATTTTTCACTGTGGATTTTGCACCCAGCTACACTACTTCATTTGGTAATTAATTCTAGAAGTCTGTTGGAGTTTTTGGGGTGTTTTATTTGGAGTAGCATGTCATGTATGAGTAATGATAGTTTAACTTTTTCCTTTCCTATCCTTTTTTCCTTTTATTTCTCTCTCTTGTCTAGTTGCTCTGAATAAAGTTTTCAGAACTATATTGAATAAGAGTGGTAATAGGGGAAAACCTTGTCTCATTTCTGATTTTAAATGGAAAGCTTTCACTTTTTGTTCATTTAGTATGATTTTGGCAATTGGTTTGTCACAGACAGATTTTATCAGATTAAAGAAAAAATCATATATTCTAACTTTCTGTAGGGTTTTATCATAAATGAGTATTGGACTTTATCGAAAGATATTTCTGCATCTATTGGAATGATCATGTAGTTTTTATCTTCAGCTTTTTTAATTCAGTGTATATTTATTTATTGCCTTATTGCATTAATTTGAGTTTTTTCTTTACTTTCCATAATAAGGTTGTCCAGGGGTTTATCAAATGTGTTTATTTCAAAGAACCAATTCTTCAATTCACTAATTCTTTGTATTGTTTTATTGGTCTCAGTTGCATTAATTTCTGTTATGATCTTTATAATTTCTTCCCTTTTCTGGTCTTTAAGCTTGACTCTCTCTTTTTTTGTTTCCTAAAATCCTAATAGTAGCATTAGGTTGTTATTTGTCCTCACTCTGTTTTCCTGATGTGAGAATTCACTGCTATAAATTTGCCCATTATTATTCCTTTTTTTATATCCCACAGGCTCTAGTAAGTAGTATTTGTGTTTTTTTTAATTGTAGATATTGTTTAATTTTTTTCTTTAATTTTGTCTGTGGCCCATTAGTTGTAAAGGAGATGTTACTTAATGGCCAGGAGTTTATGAAGTTTTTGCAGTTTCTTTTGACATTAATTTCTAATTTTATTGAATGATGGTCAGGTAATATGCATGGAATAATTTCAATTTTTTAAACTTAGCTAAGCATATTGCATGGCCTAATATATGGTCTATTTTAGAGAACATTCGGTGTGCAGATGAGAAAAAAAATGTATATTCTGATGTAGCTGGGTATAATATTCTAAAGGTCTACTAAGTCCATTTGTTAATAGTTTTCGTTCTATTATTTCTTTACTGATGTTTTGGTCTGATTGATCTTTTTGTGACAATGGAGTGTTAAAGTCCTCTACTACAATTGTTTTATCACTTATTTAATTTTTCATGTATATTAATAATTGTTTTATATAGTTAGATGCTTCCATATTTGCTACATATATATTTATGATTGCTATCCCTTCTTGATGACATTTTCTCTTAAGAAGTTTTGGTGAGCTTCTCATTTGATCATTCTTAGTTTGAAGTTTACCTTGTCTGCAAACAGAATAGCTACCCCTACATTTATCTGTCACATGCGGTATTGTTTTCAATCCCTTGAATTTTCTGCTATGAATTTCTTTTTTAATGTATTTCTTTTATACATCGTTCTGTTGGGTCTTGTTTCTTGATCTATTCTGCCAGTCTGTTTCATTTGATTAGTGAATTGAGGCCATTTACTTAAAGGTAATAATTGAATTATATTGGCTCACCTTTATCATATTGTTTTCCTACTGTTGGCTCCCATTTTTTAATTGATTGCCTGATGATTTCTTTCTGCTGTTGCTTTTGGGATTGTGGTCACTTTTGTCTCTGTCAAGCATCTTTCAGTGCCCTTTGTAGTGTTGATTTGGTTGTGATGAATTTCATCTGTTCTTTGTTGTGGAAGCATCTTATTTATTCATAAGTTTTGAAAGAGTTTTGCAGGGTACATCAATTTGGATTGGAAGCTGTTTGTTTTCAGGACTTCTACTCCAAGCTCTTCTGATTTGATGGTTTGTGTTGAGAAGTCTGCCATGATTCTGATGGGCTTTTCTTTACAGGTGATCTCTTTCTTTTCTCTGACATTTTAAATATTCTGTTCTTGTACTGAATTTTTTTTAAATTTTATTTAAAGGGAAAATTAGAAAAAACAAAACAGAACAGTGTAAGGGTACAAGTAATACAGAAATACAAAAAAAAAAAAAAAAGTAAGAAATCACCAGTTAGCAGATTACACATTATCATCTTAGAGATAGTTGCTCAAGTCACAGAATCAAAGCATCAAAGCGGACATTCAAACAGTGAGACTGCAAACAGTTGTGTTCAATGCTCCAACCAAAACCACTACTATGGTCATCTATCTTAACACACCTAGACAACGTTGCAGTTGTATCCTTTAGGGCACTTATTTCCCTCTTTTGTTTTTACATCAGAATTTACACATTTTGGGTTATATTTCTCCTATAGTTCGTATTACTTTTTTTGGAAGAGAATAAAACCAAATATGACAAAACAAAGCTGTCAGTCAAAACCAAGGATAGTCATAGCACATGATGTAAAAACAGAGTACAAGGTTATCAACAATGGTTACCATAATGCCTCTTGCTTCCTTAAAAAGAACTGCCTATATCATTAGGTATTATAATATTGAACAAAACAGTACAAAACCAAAACAATGAAACTTAAACATTGTAAACATTACAGGACTTCAAAAGAAGATAATAATCAAATCAGAATGTGCATCATAGTGAATCTTACTGCCTTCAAAGTAGTTGCCTATACCCTCAAACTTGATACTATCAAAAAGAACAGAACAGAGTCTAATCAGTCAAAACAAAATAGTGGGAGTAATACAGGACTTCAAATCAAGTTAATAGGAAATCAAAAAATTACTATAATATATCCTGCTAATTTTTTTTATTTTTCTCCTTAACTAAAAAAATTAATAAAAATAACTAAATAATTTCTTAATGAATAAGGGAGAGATTGAGGTAAAAGAGGACATAACAACATAACAATACAGGTCAAAGCATGACTATTTCAGGTCAAAGCATGACCTAGTGCTTCACCACCAAATAACCCGACTTGATAGTAATTACTATAGTGTCTTTTTCCTTGAAATATTTGAATATAAGTTCATATACTATACTATAAAACATATCAAGACAGTGTAAAACCATACACATGCATGAAAGTATTGTAGGGTATTTAGAAACAGCTAACAGAAAATGAACAATGGTTTCTATATTATCTTTTTGCCTATAACAATTTTTGTTTATACTATCACATATAATAAAATCCAGCAAGATACAACATGATAAAACCAATGGAGACAGAAGAGCCATACTTTGGTGGGGCTTCAAAACAAGATGATATGAAATCAGCACTAGCTATTTCACTGTCTTGTGTTCTTCAAAATAGCTGATCATTTCATCACAGGCAATAATATCAAGCAGCACAGAAGAAAACCATTCCAATTAATAAGTGAAAACTTTTTTTGTATGACATTTTTTTTATTTAAGGAGAAAAATGAAAAAAAAGCAGAAAAAGGGTACAAGTTATGCAGAATTTCAGAAAAAAAACAGTAGGAAATCACTAGTTAATGGATTACATATTGTCATTTTAGAAATATTTGTTCAAGTTACAAGATTAAAACATATAAAGTGGACATTCAAATAGTGAGACTGCAAACAGTTTTGTTCAATGATCCAACAAAACTCAGTAATATCACTGTGTATCTTATACACTTTATACATGCAGTTATACCATTTAGAGCACTTTCTTTTCCTCTCTTTTGTACAATGACTATTACACATTTTGGGTTTTATTGCTCCCATAGTTCTTATTACTTTTTTTGGAAGAGAGTAAAACCAAATTTGACTTAACAGAACAGAGTAGGTTAAATCAAAAGGGTGGACATAATAGATAATGTAAAAACATAATACAAGGTGATCAACAATGGTTACCATAATGCCTCCCGCTATCTCAAATAGAATTGCCTATATCATCAGTTATAATAAAATTGAACAAAACAGTAAAGAACGAAACCAACAAAACCAAAACATTGGAGACATTACAGGTCTTCAAAACTAGATAATAGTCAACCAGTATGGAGGTCATAATGAATCCCGCTATCTTCACAGCTGTTGCCTAAACTTTCGAACCTAGTACTATCAAGCAAAACAGAATAGAGGAACATCAGTCAAAACAAGATGGTGAGAGCAATACAGGGTTCAAATCAACTTAATAGAACATCAAAGTGGGTTACTATAATATATCCTGCTTTTTTAAATTTATTTTTCCTTTAATTAAAAGGATAAAAATAAAAAGTAAATAATAAAATGAAGATTGGGATAAAAGAGGGCATAACAACTAAACAGTGCATATCAAAACATAACCACTTAAGCAAATTAGTGTTTCACCACAAGATAATCCTGACATAAAAGTAGTTACCATATTGTCTCTTTCCTTGAGATCTTTGAGTATAACTTCGTATACTGTAGCATCAAGTATATCAAAACAATGTAAAACCATTCAAGAGAATGACAGTATTACAGGTTATTTAGAATCAACTAACAGATAATGAACTATGATTTTTGTATAATCTCCTTGTCTATAAAACTTTTTAAGGCTTCAAGGCCACATAATGGGAAATCATGATTACAACATACTGTTATATATTTGAATCACTTCTTACACTAGGGAAACTATTTGGTATTCATATATGCGAGTTTGATTTATTTCAGTTATGAGTATGGTCTCAGGCTGCACCCACTTATTTATAAATATCTCAATGTGATCCTTCTTTATAGTTGAGTAGTACTTCATTGTATAAAAATACCACAACTTTTTTATCCATTTCTCAGTTGATGGACACTTGGGTTGTTTCCAAGATCTGGCAATTACAAATTGTGCTGCTATAAACATAAGTGCACATATATCACTGTGGTATGATGCTTTCGGTTCTTCTGGGAATATGCCTAGAAGTGGGATAGCTGGAACAAAATGGGACTTCCAATCCCAGCTTTTTGAGAAATCTCCAGACTGACCTCCAAAAAGGTTGTACCAGTCTACACTCCCACCAACAGTGCAGGAGAGTTCATTTTTCCCCACAGCCTTTCCAGCATTTGTTGTTGGTTTTCTTGATTCTGGCCATTCTTTCAGGAGTGAGATGGAATCTGAATGTGGTTTTAATTTGCATTTCTCTAATGACTAATTATGATGAACATTTTTTCATGTATTTATTTGCCATTAGTATTTCTTCATCAGAGAAAATTATCTCAGATGCCCATTTTTGGATTGGATCTTTGAATTTTGGAGGTCTGAGTTTTTTTTAATTCTTTATATGTTTTAGACCAAAGTCCCTTGTCTGAGATCTTTTTCCAGTTTGTGGGTTTTATTTTCACTATGCTGGAGGTTTTTTTTTTTTTTTTGACATGCAGAAACTTTTTAATAAGAGGTGGTCCCAGTTATTGATTCTGGGAAGGGTTTCCCGTGTGGTTTGAGATCTGTTAATGAATTCTCTACCTACCCCTATGTCTTCAAGGTTTCTACCCAATTTGTCTTCCAAAGGACTTAGTGTTTCTGTTTTAATATTCAGATCTTTAATTCATTGAGATTTTAATTTAGTACATGGTGATAGGCATGGGTCTGGTTTTAGTTTTTGGCAAATGGAGAGCCAAAGACTGTCGTTCTTCCAGTGAACTTGCATGGCTCCTTTATCAAAGATAAGGCAGTTGAGTGTGTTTGTAGTTGTGGTTGTATCTTCTAATCTATTCCATTGATCTTCAGCTCTGTTTTGATTCCAGCACCATGTTGATTTTACTACTGTTGCTTTGTAGTATAAATTCAAGTCAGGGATTGTGATGCCTCCTGCCTTGCCTTTGCTGCTTAGAATTGCCTTAGCTATTCTAAGTATCTTCTGGTTCCAGGTGAATTTTAAGAGTGATTTCTCTAGATCTATAATGTATGTTGATATTATTTTTATTGGGATTGCATTGAATCTGTATAATAGTTTTGGGAAAATTGCCACTTTCACAATGTTTATTCTTCCTATCTATGAGCAAGGGATGTCTTTCCATTTTCTGAGGTCATCTTCAATTTCTTTTTTCACTGTATTATAATTTTCCATGTATAGGTCTTTCACTTCTTTCATAAGAGTAATTCCTAAATATTTGAGTTTTTTGGTTGCTAATGTAAAGAGTGTGGTTTCTCTTATTTCTTTGTCTGTGATTTTGTTGTTAGTGTATAGGAATGCTATTGATTCCTGAGTATTGATTTTGTATCCAGCTATATTACTGAATTTATTTATTATATCTAAGAGTCTTTCAATGGAGTTTAAGGGTCTTCTATGTAGATTATCATATCAAACAATGATAATTTAACTTCTTGTTTTCCTATTTTTACCCCTTTTATTTTTCTCTCTTGTCTAATTGCTCTGGCTAGTGCTTCCAGTACTACATTAAATAGGAGAGGTGATAAAAGATATCCTTGTCTTGTGCCTGATTTTAAAGTAAAGGCTTTCAATTTTTGGCCATTTAGTATGATTCTGGATGTTGGTTTGTCATAGTTGGCCTTTATTATATTGAGGTAAAGACCATCTATTCCAATTTTCTGTAAAGTTCTTATCATGAATGAACGTTGGACCTTATCAAAAGCTTTTTGTATCTATAGAAATGACCATGTGATTCTTACTTTTGGCTTTATTGATATGGTGGATTACATTTATTGATTTACATATGTTGAACCATCCTTGCTTGCCTGGGATGAATCCCACTTGGTCATGGTGTATAATCTTCTTGATGATTTGCTGCATCCTATTTGCCAATATTTTATTGAGGACTTTTGCATCTGTGTTCATTACGGAGTTTGGTCTATAGTTCTCTTTTTTAGTTGGGTCTTTGTCAGGTTTTGGTACTAGAGTAATATTTGCTTCCATGAATGACTTAGAAAGGATTATTTCCCTTTCAATTTCATTAAATAGTTTGAGGAGTGCCGGCATTAGGTCTTCTTTGTATTTCTTGTGGAATTCTGCAGTGAATCCATCTGGGCCTGGGCTCTTCTTTGTAGGTAAGAACTTAATTACATTTTTAATTTAATTAATAGAAATTGGGTTATTAAGCAGTTCTACATCCTCATGATCTAGCTTTGGTACTTCATATGTTTCTAAGAATCTGTCTATTTCTTCTGTGTTATCAAACCTATGAGAGTAGAGGTTTTCGAAATAGGTGTTGATGATCTTCTGTATTTCCATAGAGTCTGTAGTGATTTCACCTATTTCATTTCTTATTGCATGAATTTGAGCTTTTTCTTCCCTTTTTTAAAATAAGATTGGCTAGAGGCTTATTGATTTCATTTATTCTTCCAAAGAACCAACTCTTTGATTCGTTGATTCTTTGGATTGTTTTCTTAGTCTCTATTGCATTGACTTGTCTGATTTTTAAAATTTCCTCTCTTCTTTTGGCTTTGGGCTTGACTTGCTCTTCTTTTTTCTAGCTGTTTGAGGTGTAGCATCAGGTTTTTAATTTGTATTTGTTCTGTTTTCCTGATGTGGGAATTCAGTGCGATAAATTTTCCTCTCAGGACAATTTTCATTGCATCCTACAGATTCCAGTAAGTTGTATCTGTATTTTAATTTTCTTGTAGTTATTGTTTAATTTCTTTAATTTCCTCTGTGACCCACTGATTACTCAACAATGTATTATTCAGTTTGCATGTGTTTGTGGGATTTTTGCAGTATCTTTTATCATTAAATTCTAATTTCAAAGCACTATGATCCAATAACATGCAAGGGATGATTTCAACTATTTTGCATTATTTAAATATGTTCTGTGAGCTAATATATGGTCTATTTTAGAGAATGACCCATGTACTGCTGAGAAGAATGTGTATTCTGATGTTGTTGGGTGGAACATTCTGTATATGTCTATCAAGTCCATTTGTTCACAGGTGTGATTCAGTTCTGTTATTTCTTTGCTGATTTTCTGTCTGGTTGATCTGTCCCTTGGTATCAATGGTGTGTTAAGGTCTCCTGTTACAATTGTGTTACTGATAGTTTGATTTTTAATTTCTGTTAATAGTTGTTTTATATAACTGGGTGGTCTGGAATTTGGTGCATATATATTTAAGATATCTCTTCCTCTTGGAGTTTTCCCCTAACGAGCATGTAGTGACCTTCTTTATCCTTTCTGATCATTTGTGGTTTAAAGTTCACATTGTCTGCAAACAGAATGGCTACTCCTGCTTTTTTTTTTTTTTTTTTTTTTTTTAATTCCTGTTGCATGAAGTATTGTTTTCCATCCTTTGACTTTCAGTCTGTGAGTATCCTTCTGGGTTAGATGGGTTTCCTGTAAACAGCATATGGTTGAATTTTGTTTCTTGATCCACTCTTCCAGTCTGTTTCTTTTGATTGGTGCATTGAGATCATTTACATTAATGGTTATAACTGTTATATGCTGGTTTCTTGTTGACATGTTATCTTTCTGCTGTTGCATCTTTATCTTTCTGTTCTGTTTAATTATCTGATTTGCTTAGTGGTTTTTTACTTTGTGTATCTAAACTGTCTCTCAATATTTTTTGCAGGGTTGGCTTGGTGTTCATAAACTTCTTCAGCTGTTCTTGGTCATGGAGGTATCTTATTTCACCATCGATTTTGAATGATAGTTTTTCAGAGTACATCAGTCTAGGTTGGAAATCATTTTCCTTTAGAATCTGAATACTTCACTCCATGCTCTTCCTGACTGTATTGTTTGTACTCAGCAGTCTGCTGTGATTCTGATAGGTTTTCCTTTATAATTGATCTGTCTTTTCTCTCTAACAGCTTTTAATAATCTATTCTTGTGTTGGATTTCTGGGGTGGTGATTATTATATGTCTGGGTGTAGTTTTATTTTGGTTATGGCTATTTGGAGTTCTATAGGCCTCACTGAACCTGATGTCAGTTTCTGAACTCATGCTTTGGAAATTTTCAGCTATTACTTCTCTAAATATCCTCTTGACATCCTTTATGTTGTCCCCTTCTTTTTCATTAGTCCCTATCAATCTTATGTTGTTGTTCTTTGAGTCATCTTGCAGTTGTTGAATTGTTATTCAACAACTGATTCCTTGTTATTTTTAAATGATCTTTCCTTTCCTGTTCACTAGCTGCAATCCTATTTTCAAGGTCTGAAATTCTATCTTAACTTTCATTGAGGTGGTTTTTATAGCTTTTGGTGGAGTTTTTGATTTCCTGTATATATCTCTGTGCATCTGCTTTATGTCTTCTGTTTGTTTCTTATATTGCTCATCTAGGGATTCTATCTTTTTGTTTAGTTGCTCCAATTTTTTTAACTGTGTTTTCTTTAGATATATGCATCATCTCTTTCGTTTCTTTTATCATTTCTTCTTTTGCCTGGGAGATTATTTCAAGTTTGAATTCCTTGAAAGCTTCCTGGAGTTGCTTGTTTATTTCAATGGCTATTATGACCGATATTTGAGGTGTATGACATATATTTTCTTCTATATACATCGCTCCTAGGGTTTCTTGAGATGGGCTGGAAGTTTGAGGTTGTAATTTGGTCTTTCATTTTGTTATTTTCCTATATTTCTGTGTTTTAAGTGTTATTCAGAAGCTTCCTCAGAGTCTGTTGGAAATCCACTTCTAAGTTCGCAGCTCTTGGGACTCTGACACCCAGTTCCCCAGGCCACTGGGCCTCTGGAACCCACAGTGCTGGTCTGCCTGCTTAGAACTCCGCAGTCCTAGATAGGCTGGGCTCTGGGGACAGTGTGCGCCCCCCTGCTTGCTTGAAACTCCACAGTTCTCCAAGCACAGCCAGAAAGGGGAGGCGGATGTAGGTGCCTGGGACCTGCTTAGCCACTTCACTGCAACTGAAAGGCTTGAGGGTCCTGAACAGCCTGGGCTTGGCTGAGAGTGGGCTGGGCACTTACCTGTTGGCTTGCATTTTTATTGTTAATTTGGACTTTTCAAAATACTAGTCTCACCTGTCCAACCTTTGTGCCTTAGTTGAGACCCTACTGTGTTGCTGGCATTCTTTCTGGTCTCTGGGCCTTCCCAAGCAGTTCACTTCTATTGTGGCAGCCCTCTGGAACTGGTGATGCTCACCTGCTTGCTTAGAAATCCACAGTCCTCTAGCTCTTGTACTGAATTTCTGGCATATTGTTTCTTATACATCTGGGTATAGATTTATTTTGGTTATGGTTAATTAGAGTTCTATATGCTTCATTTATCAGTGTATTATATTCTTTTCCCTTGCTTGGGAATTTCTTGCTTTTACTTTAGCAAATAGTTTTTGTATGTTTGTCATTTGTGTTGCCT